>NC_139349.1:104807093-104964593 GCF_055883805.1 Amblyomma maculatum | reverse complement strand
TTCGATGAATAGTTAGACGTTTTCAATCTACAGAATATTTCGGTTCTGAGTCGAGGCTTTGCACAAGCGACAGAATTTTTCCGGATTAAACTTGGCGTGGTAATGGGAAGGTATAGAAAACGCCACCCGGCCATCCATCTATTCGCCGACCAACCCAAATCCACCCACTTTCTTTTAGCTATTCCGTCTAGAGCTTCCTTATATGACGCTGGTGGAAGTGCGAAGGCAGCCCGGGGTGGCAATGAGGGCGCTGTGTATCCAGGGTGGCGTCGGGTGGGTTGGGAGGCTGGGACGGAGCTGGAGGTTTCTCGTTTGAGCACTTCAACCCTCACCAGACAAAGAAGCCCTTGCTTTCAAATATCAGCAATCATAGTTGCCATTGCAATCTGGAAACGTCGGCTCGGGACGCAACGTCCTCTCTACGTTAAAAAAATAAATAAAAAAATGCACAGGTTAGTGACGTAGCTCTTCAAATATTGTAACCTGGCGGTCTTCACGTTCATTCAGATATATAGTGAATCAAGTATAACGCTTGCATATATGTTAAGCAGCTGATCTGCGCTTTTCCAAGAGGGCACCTTGATCTATTAGTACTCGGCTTACTAATAACGCACTAAAAGAAGAGCATCCGAGCTCACAGACCGAAGTGTTGCTAACTTTAATACGTCCCTAGCCTGTACGCATCTGAAGTTGAACAGGGCTACAGCCACGAGAAGAGTCTACAATGAAACGGGATCAGCCACGTTTCCCCCCAACAAATGAGTTAAATTTTACAAGCATTTAACATATTGTGTAGATGAAAAAAACAAAAAAAAACAAAAAAGATAAAAATTGTAACCGCATAAAGCCAAGGGATGCCAGTCGTAGTCAGATAAAAGCGAATCATCTGGTTCGCACCATTCGCGATAAAGCGGATTCCGGATATCGGAAAGCAAGCGCATCTAGTTGAATCAAAAGTTGCTTTAATGAGCAGGATTTAGCTCCTCGCCTGGAAAAGAACAGAGGAGGAAACAACAAAAAAGAAGGGGGGTAATTCTACTAACAAAGAAGCGCTAAAATGGGGCTATAGACAGATTGACGAAAATATTGTTCTTTCTTTTTATTTTATATTTATTTTTTATCCGTCTTCTCGATGAGCACACGTAAAATCACAAAAGGGTCCTATAGCCATACGAGAACGGCAAGCAGTGATAGATAGGTGAAAGAAATTAAAAACGAAGGTGTAAAATGGGTAAGGACAAAACACCTTGAAGAAAAAGGAAACGAACGTGGAAGAAAGAAGCATGTATATAAGATTTTTCTCCCCCCCCCCCCCGCCCCCCCTGCCCCCTTTTTTTTTTCTTTCTCTCCGCGTTATATTTCCTGGCAGCTCGCAGAGTTGAGCGTTCGGAGCTGCGACGCGTTCGGAGCTGCTTTCTTTCACTCAATATCGTCTTATACGGTTGACCTTTCTTTCATCGTTTGGTTACGCCGCCAGGGAGGGTCCTTTCAGTGTGGGACGGGGTATGCCTCTATATATGCGTTTTGAGCCACCACAGCTAGCGCCATCGGGCGCCAAAGACAAAACGCAGAAATGAATTAAATGACGAGAAAGGGACGAACGAAATAGCGTTGGTAAAAAAAAAAAAAAAAAAAGAAAAGTGCGGCATGGAAGACGTCGCGCAGGTCTAGGAAAACGAAAAATAAATAGCAATAGTGATGCTGCTGCCTCTATATAGGAAGGTAAAACCAAGGCTGAGCTGTATACTGGTGAGTTCTTACTTTGCACTTGCTGCTTTCTACTTCTTCCTTCCATCCTTCACTGCCGAGTCTCCCTGGCCTTCTTTTACGCCATGACTCTTGCAAAAGCAGAAGGCAACTAATGCATAGACACTGAAGTGTGTGCATACATCTATAAGGCGTATATATAGCTGCTGGAAGGGCGCCTGACAGCGTTACTCAAAAGCGAGGAGGCTGGGATAGAAAAATTAAATAATTAGAAGCACGAATGAAAGGTGATAGAAACATAGACACACACAAGGCTGTGCGCGAGAGGAGGAAACATCCAAGAAAGAAATAAATAAAAAAAAAAGCGAAAAAGAGAATGTTTTGCACTCGCCTTCTTTGCGCTGTCTGCTGCTGTACCTTCATTCATTTTTCCTTTTTATGACGGCAATGTTTCTTTGTTTTGTTTTTGTATTTGAAGTAAAAACATGGGCACCAAGCCGAAGGGGAATCGAGTGTGTTATAGAAAAATGCAGGAGCACCAAGAAAGGAGGAGGGAGGGTTAAAGAAACCAGAAAAACGTCAAAAAAGAATTCACATATCTTGCATGCTGAGGAAAAGGGAAGGTTCCCGAACTCACGGCATGACCCTCCGTTTTTTTACCCTCTTCTCAGGCATACTTGCGTGCAAAGACAAAAAAAAAAAAAGCAAATAAAGACGACGTGAAATGGGGAGATGAAAAGGGAAAGAAGCGGAGGAGGTGATCCGATGTGCAAACCAGGAGGAGCAACCGACACGCGGGCTTGGAGGCGTAAGAAAAGGCGAAAACGTTCCCTGGGGCAGAGGGTGGGGGAAGAAAAGGATAGAAAAATAGAATGCAATGAGCGACTGTAGCAGAAAAGAAAAAAAAAAAGAACTGAAAGAGTGATACAAGGGCGAACGACTAAAAACGAGAGCAGGACGAGTCTGTGGAGACTGTTTAGTGCTTGATGATGCCTCAGGAGTAAAGGATTTTTAATTTTTGCTGCGGAATACTCAGTGTCACGCCGCGTGTGCTCTCGGGAACGATTTCAAGGCGGCAACGAAATGTCATTTGTTAAAAACAAGCAACCGGAATGCAAATTGTACAAAGGCCACAAGTTCTGCTAACTTTCAATTAGAGCGAAGAAAGAAAGGATAGAAGGGGAAGGACCGTCATTGGCTCTTTATAGTTCTTCTCGCTCTTTTACTTTTCCCTCTATCCCCTCTTCGAAAGTGAGCGGAGTACAATAAAGAACACGTAAACCGGCTCGGTGAAAGCTCGGTGAGGCTATAAGATAACCGGGGGACTCTCCTATATGTTGCTCTACATTGGCGCACTTGATTTCATTTTAAGAGCTGGATTTTTATTTGTTTGTCCCTGCTTTTGTTTATCGCCGCGCTTTTCAATCTCAGCGCCGTTCCTCGTTTGCTTGTACAGATAAAACTGATCTCGACTTTTCACGCGTTTGTGTGTCCGTTTTAAGCCAGTTTTGCTCACTGCGTTTGTGTGATTTTTTTTTTTTCGGCGTCTTGTCTTTTATTTTTCAGCAAATTTCGGAGTTCGATTCCAAAGCGCCCTTTACGTGGAAAGTTCCAGGCCTCAAGCGTAATTAGGAAATGATCGATAGTACAGGGAGCCACGGTTCGCAGGTGAGTGTCTTTGCTTTAAACTATATATCCCTAACCGGGAAGAGATTTAGCACAATTTTGTTACGTTTGAGCATGTAACTGCTGTCACCGCGTGCTTGTGTCGTCAAGAATTTCTAGTATTATCGCTATCAAGACATAAGTGACAAAAGTGAAGGTAAAACTTCAAAACTAAATTTTAATATGAGGAATAATCACTTCTGAATATAAGTCAATGCTCTTGAAGAGTGGCAACCTTTATTTTTGCATTCTACGCACTCAGACTTCCGCGTTATAATCGAATTTTATTCGACGTTTACCGTAATCTGCCGAAAATAAAAGTACACATGCAAAAAATGTGGTGGTCCTGCAGCGAGCTCTTCTGAGCTGCGTTTTAAGAGCATTAGCTCTTACCTCTCACGTTTGGCGACCCCAGTATGGTTGGGGTTTTTCCACCATATCCTTACAAGATGGCAGCCACCCTGAGCACATCCTATAGGCCCATTCTACAGGGCAAATGGGCGAACAGATGCCGGGATAATGAAGCGCTGTACAGATGTGAAGTACTGAGGGGTATTTGAAAAGGAAGAGACATGACAGCAATTGAATTACTGTAATGAAATTACTTTAAATAATAATAATGAATTACTTTTCTAGTCTGGTCATATAATCAATTAATTTAGGGCAGTACTTTTATATAATATAGTCGTGTGGGACGTAATTTGGCTGTGAGACAAAAGAATGTGGGCGTCACACCAAGATCGATATTTTTGTTCATTTTGCTTTCTTTGATTTAGATTTTATATGCATGGAAACTAAAGCATAATTCAAGACTGACTGCATTGCTCTTGGGAAGTAATTGTAATATTGTAACTTTTGGGAGCAGTAATTGGTAATGTAATTAAATTACATTAGCGCAATTTTTAGGAAAGTAATAAATAATGCAATTTAATTCTTTTGAATTAATGCTACTACGTATATGGAAAGGAATAATATGGTTCTTACTTTCGGAATTGCAGTTTTGCGACTAAGAGCAGAGGTACAGGCGAGATTAGAAATAAATCGGAGAGCTTTTGGAAGATTAGCACTAGGTGCCATGGTAGAACCACAAACGAAGCGACACAGTGAGATATCGGTTGGGCATCTTTCGAAGCGTGGGATGCTCCGAATAAAATATTATATGAGTACCTGAAGAAATCTGACAGTAACAGGGGGACAGCCAAGGTATTGGAATACTTACACAAAAAAACTGTCGACTCACAACGGTGGAAGACGACTAAGGAACTTACCAGTGAGTAGAGAGACGGATAAATGTTAAACGGTAAAAATTGTATTGTATTGTATTGTATTGTATTGTATTGTATTGTATTGTATTGTATTGTATTGTATTGTATTGTATTGTATTGTATTGTATTGTATTGTACTGGTTTAATGGCGCATAGCCAGCTCAGGCTATCATGCGCCTTGCACAAGGTTGTATCTTCAGTTTAGTGGAGTATATGTATTCATTCTACAGTTTCTTTAAAACATTTGCTTCCTTTAGAAAGAACGCATGGCAGATCAACAAGACCATTTTCACTTAAAATTAATGTTGGATGGAACGGAATGTGTTCATTCTAAAATCTAGTAAAATACTTTTTTCTCTGTGTTTCAAGTCCTGTGCATGAAAATAAAACATGGTTTATGGTGAGTTCATCTCCGCATTCTTCACACAATGGCCTGTTTTCTTTTCTCAAGTAAAATTATGCGTCAAGTGTGTATGGCCAATGCGGAGTCGGCATAAAATCACTTTTATGAAACGTTCTTGATGATGACATGATTTCCATTACCCCAAAATCGGCTTCACCAACTGCAGTTTGTTATTTACCTCGTTACACCATGACGACTGCCATTTCTCCTTTAGTTTACAGCGCACTAGCACCATGCAGTCTCTGTATGGAATATTTATGTTCTTGATTTATTTGTCATTGGCTTGAACAGCTCGAACGTATGCTCTCTCATTGCCTCCAATGCTGACATGACTCGGGACCCAACAAAATGTTATGTTATGTCCTTGAGCAGAGGCTGTTGATATGTTGTGTATGATGTCTCCAAGTAGTGGAGCAACTGCGTTTTTGTGGTGAAAGGCTGTCCAGACACTTAGAGAGTCTGTGTAAATAATACTATTTATGATGTTCCCATTGGCTATTTTTCTTACTGCCGTAGCAAGTGCATAACACTCAGGAGTAAAAATGCTCGTACACTGAGGTAGTGTTACTATGTTTTCCCATTTTCCTTATATTACTGCACTTCCAACATGCTTGATTGCCTTGCAGCCCTCTGTATAAAACTGTGAAGTTTGAGTACTTTTCTTTAAGAGCTAAGAATTCTTGCAAAATATTGTCACATTAGGCATATTGTCACAACATTCGCCGTGAGCAACGCCAGGACCCTCAGCTTCGCAAAATTATCAATCGCCTCAGTACCGATCGCCATGATCCTTCCCTTCGTTTGCTTGTGCTCCACGATGGCACCTTATACCGGCACAATATGCGACCTGATGGCCCCGACCTTCTACTAGTAGTACCTCAGCACCTACGCTCAGCCGTCCTTCAACAGCTTCACGACGTTCCTATAACGGGTCATCTAGGCTTCTCTCGCACATACGACAGTGTGCGCCGTCGGTTCTTTTGGCCAGACCTATACCGTGCAGTCCGCCGCTATACGTAGCTGCTTGTGACCGCTGTCAACGCCGGAAAAAGCCATCAGTTTTACCAGCTGGACTTCTGCAGCCAATCGACATCCCCATAGATACATTTTCTCGAGTGGGCCTGGATCCTCTAGGGCCTTTTTCACTGTCCGCATCGGGGAACAAATTGATTGCGGTGGCCGCTGATTACACCACACGCTACGCGGTCACACGAGCAATACCAACCAGTTGTGCAACTGATGTCGCTGCTTTCCTCCTCAACGACGTTATGCTCGTTCATGGAGCTCCCCGGCAACTGCTCACCGACCGTGGACGTTGCTTTCTGGCTCGTATAGTCGACGAGATCCTACGGTTGTGCAACGTTCGTCATTCTTTCACGACTGCCTACCATCCACAGACGAACGGGCTTACCGAACGCCTTAACCGGACAATGACTGACATGTTGTCTACGTACTTTTCTGATGACCACCGCGACTGGGACATAACGCTGCCATTTGTGACATTTGCATACAATTCGTCGCATCACGACACTACCGGCTACTCCCCCTTCTATCTTCTATACGGCTGTGAACCTCTGCTTCCTTTTGACAGCCTGCTCCCGTCTGTCACCGCTGCCAGCTCATATGCTCGTGACGCCATAGCCCGAGCTGATGCTGCCCGCGTTGTTGCTCGCAACCGGCTCGCAGCCTCCCAGCACTCCCAGAAACGTCGCTATGATTCCTGTCATCGCAACACCTTCTTACGGGTCTCTCGTGTTGCTTTGGACAGCAGCTCGCCGCGTTGGCCCGGAGAAACTTTTGCCCCGTTATGCAGGACCCTACCGTATTTTACGACAAGTGACTGCAGTGGCATACGAAATCGCGCCCTTGCATCCCGCACGCCATACCTCTACATCACGCACCGAGACGGTCCATGTTGCGCGCCTCAAGCCGTACTACACGGACCCTGGTTTGGACGCTAGTACGCACCGGGACGGTGCTTTTCAGCCGGCGGGGTAGTGTCACATTAGGCGGTGCATGCGCATAAGGAAAGAAGACTCTCGTGAGTTTTAGAGAAGACGACGTCCAACAGTGTCGGTTGGTGCCCGGTTGACGATGCTGTGCTTCTGTGTGCCGTGTCATTTTGGACTAATCTCTTGGCCTTACCTTGCCACGTATCAATATGCTCATGTGGTGTTTTCTGTTTAAAATACAGAAATTTAAAACTGATTTAATTTGAAGGCTTAAGGCCTCAGGAGCGAAGGGACAAGACTGCTGTTGATTGGCATCAGAACAAGACTGCCTGCCGAGGCTGCACGAGCCACACCAGGTGCCGTCTTTATTTTCTTCGCAGGGCGGCGCGCGATATCCGGATTCCCGGCGCCACCCAATAGGGCGCTACAGGGCCCCTCGCCTAGACTGAAAGTCGAAACGGACGGAGGGCCGGCGATGACACTGGAGCAGGAGGTCAGGCAGCGATGCGAGACTGTCCAGTGCGGTCTGTAAGCCGACTTAAGACGGTCTAGGCTGACGGTCTCTGCTAGGCCATTCTGTAGGAGGGTAGCGGTTTTCAGAGTTCGGTAGAGAACGCGGAAAGGTCCGTCGTAGGCCGGTGTAAGTGGGGCTCGGACAGCATCGCGACGCACGAAAATGTGGGTCAAAGTGTCCAGGTCAGTGTGCACGAAAATGGTACGGTGGCGGGACGGACGCGGGTGTAGGTCGGAGGTCTTTAACGCACTCCAAAAGGCGTTGAAGGAATTCTTGGGTTGGGCTGGGAGCTGCTTTGATGTAAAGAAGTCTCCTGGAAGACGCAGAGCACTACCACACACCAGCTCTGCAGCTGAGCACTGTAAGTATTCCAGGATGACGGCCCGTAGCCCAAGGTGCACAAGGGGTAAGGAGTCGACCCAGGTGGTGCAATTGAGGCGAGCAGCTAGGGCGGCCTTCAAATGGCGGCGAAGGCGTTGCACCATGCCGTTAGCACACGGGTGTTATGCAGTGGTACGGCAATGCTTGGCGCCAAGAATATAATTAAGGGAAGCAAACAGGGAGGACTCAAACTGGCGGCCACGTTCGGTTGCCACGGTGCCAAGAGAACCAAGTCGAGATATCCACGCAGAGATGAAGGCGCGGGAAACCGTCGCCGCGGTGATGTCAGGAATCGGGACTGCCTCCGGCCAGCGAGTGAAGCGGTCGACCATGGTCAGGATATAACGGTAGCCTCGAGACACGGCTAGAGGGCCCACGATGTCGAGATGTACATGGTCGAAACGACGGCCATGTGGTAGGAAGGCTTGGGAAGGCGTCTGGGTACGACGGCAGACCTTGGTCGTCTGGCAGGGCAGAGACGTTCAGGCGCGTCCAAGTGCACACATCAGCGCTGACTCCGGGCCAAAAATAGCGGTGAGTGAGAAGTCGCTGAGTAGCCCGAATGCCCGGGTGGCATATGTCATGTAGAGAATGAAAGATGGGGCGACGTAAAGAAGCCGAAACAAAGGGGCGGGAAAGATCTGTTGACACATCGCACCACACTGCAAGGATGAGGCACAAGCCGTACAGTAGGAGAGAACGGGGGTTTTCTCGAGAAGCGGCGAGCTCACAGTCATCCTGCTGGACGGAAGAGAATGCAGCCCAGTCGACAGAGGGAGATGGAGTGTCTACCGCGGCAATACGAGAGAGGGTATCAGCGGCAGTGTTGGTGGCACTTTGCACATAGCGAATGTCGGTAGTAAACTTAAGCGAGTTGGTGGAATTCGCATGAGACGTACTTCGAGGAGTTGGTGCAGAATACATACGTCAGAGGCTTATCGGTCCACCACATGAAACTGGCATACTTCTACAAAATGCCCAAAGTGCTGTATCGCGGAGTAGATGGCCAGAAGCTCTCGGCCAAAGCCGCTGTAGCGGGTCTCAGCAGGAAGCTTCCGAGAGTAAAAAGACAATGGTCTCCACTCGGAGTTAATATAGCTGTAAGACGGCTCCGACGGCCACGCTGGAGGCATCCACCATCAATCTCGTAGGGACGTTGGTGCGCGGATGGACCAAAAGCACGGCGTTCGCGATTGCTTGTTTTGAGGCAGTAAAGGCGGCAAATGCTTCTGATGACCAAGAAATGGCGGAAGACTGGCCAGCTGCTGACCGGAGGAGGTCAGTGAGCGGGAGAAACAGCTCTGCACAGTGTGGGATGAAGCGCCTGGAAAACTTTGCCAGCCCCAGGAATTGCTGTAAGTGGCGCAGTGTTTTAGGCTGGGGATAATTCTTGATGGCCTGATGGATAAAGGACGCGAGAGGGCGGATACCCTCCGAGAATATGTGATGACCCAAGAACTCGAGATCAAAGACACCAAAAACACACTTGGAGGCGTTCACAACCAGGCTGCACTGCTGTAGACGCTTGAACAGAACACGTAGGTGTTGCTGATTATCTTCAGGCGTAGGGCTGGCAATGAGGACATCATCCACGTACGCGAAGACAAGCGGCAGGCACCGCGTGACCCTAGCCATGAACTGATGGAAGGTTTGAGCCGAATTGCGTACTCCAAAAGGGATCCGCACATAAACGAACCAAAAAGCGTTGTAATAGCGGTCTTACGTATATGTATGTCGGCGGGTTCGATAGGAATTTGGTCAGCCTTGACCAGGTCAGCTGTGGGTGGACCCCGAGTGACGATGTGGTGTGTCACCGTATGTTTCGGCGCCTGAGTGAATTTGCATGGCTTGGTCAGCTCCGAGAAATCCGCCAGCACGTTTTCAAACTTGGAGGAAGGTATCAGTGCGCGGATGTCCATGTCAACAAGGTCGGTCAAGACTCCCTAGATGGAAGACCGTCAGTAAAGCGACGACGCTGCACGCTGACGTCCAAGTCGAAGTATGAGAGGAAGTCCGAGCCGATGATCGGGTGAACCACGTCTGCGATGACGAATACCCATCGAAAAGTGCGGCGAAGCCCGAAGTCGAGGGTGAGAAATCTTAGTCCGTACGGGGCTATAGACGAGGCGTTGGCAGCACGGAGTGACTGTTCCGATGACTTGGAACGGTCAGCCTTAGTCGGTGGAACCACGCTGATTTCCGCGTCCGTGTCTATGAGGAACCGGGTGCCAGAGAATGTGTCAGTTACTGTAAATAGGCGGCTCAGACGACTGGCAAGACCACACGCCGCCGTTAGTGATCCCGACGGGCACTTCCCGACCACGAACATGGTGGTGTACACTTCGTGGCCCGATGTCTAAAACGCCGGTGGTGCTAGCAGAGAGCCGGAGGGCTGGGACTGCTAGCAAGACGTGTGTGCGAAAGAGCGCGATGATAGAGACGAGGCGGCTGGGTCTCCTGGGGTATATAGGCTGTGGAGCACGGCGACTGAGGAGGCAAGCTCATCGAGACGGGCCTCCAGACGCGAAATCGCTGGGTCTGTAGGCGGAAAAACAACAGTAACGGATGGAGAGGTCGCCTCATGAATGCTATCGGCGAGCTCAGCCAGGCAGTCGAACGTGACGTCACCGACCGCCGCAAGGGCGAGGCGGATGGGATGGGGAAGGCGTTGGAGGAAAAGCTGTCGAAGCAACGTTTAATAGCTCTCACCGAGAAGCTGGTGCATCCGGCGCAGAAGGGGGAAGGGTGGTGATCACCAAGGTCTTCTTCGGTAAAGAGCTGCTGGAGGCGGGAGCGCTCCGACGGCATACATCTCTCCAGCACCTCGGTTTTCAAATTCTGATATGATATAACGCCCATGGGGGCGGAGAGAACGTCGGAGAGTTCGCCGGCAATGTCGGGAGGAAGGCTGGAGGCGACCTAGTGGTATCGCGTCGTCTCCGAGTTGATGTGGGCAAGGCGAAATTGCGCCTCGATCTGATGGAACCAAACTTGCGGGTTCTGAGGCCAGAAAGGTGGGAGACGAACCTGCAGTGACGAGATGTACTGCAGACGTGATTCCTGTTCCGCGAATGCTGGGGGATCGGTAATTTCTCGTCCTAGATTGCCAGATGAAGGCCTAATGCCTTAGGAGCGAAGGAACAAGAATGCTGTTGATTGGCACCAGAACAAGACTGCCTGCAGATGCTGCACGAGCCACGACCAGGCGCAGTCTTTATTTTCTTTGCTGGGCGGCGCGCGATATCCGGATTCCCGGCGCCACCCAAGCGGGTGCTACAAATTCAATTGAAAAAAAAAAAAAAAAAAAAACAGATTGCGGAACTAATAGAAATGGGGAAAAAAGCAAATCAGAAGAGAATCGATCCATGATAACTCAAGAGGCAATGCTACGCTCTTTGTAACTAGATCTGTGTGTTTTGATAGAACGCAATATACCAGAAAAAGTAATTTCACCAACGCGGAGTGTGTGATAAATCCGTAGAAACGAGCTGTACGAATGTTGAAATTTTACAATACGAATCGAATACGAATGCGGGAAATAGAAAAAAAAAAATGCCTTCGAATATCGAATGAAGTATAAATGTTTAATCAGAGAAAAAAATCGAAAACTAAAAATGGCAATCATTGTTAATTTTGTTTATTTCAAAATTCACGCTGTGTTTGCAAACAGAATGAAACTAGAATTGCATAGGAGCATATACCCCACTGAAAAATCCGCTACACATTTTATACAGGATTCTGTATATCAGCTTTTTGCTTTGTACAGGATAGACGCATGAAACCGGATGCAGCTGTCATATTGCTGTTAGATACAGTAAACTATCGTTAATTAGTTCTTCAGGGGACCAGGAAATGCGTCCAAAAATGCAGGAATTATCAAATGGAGCTGAAAAAGGTTCCGAAAATTGTTTGATGGCAGTAATTTTATCTGATGAACACCTGCACGTTGGGTTTCTGCATTTGAGGCGAAGCCAAAGTGAGAACGATGTTTTTTGCTGGTTTCGTCAAGTCCTTCGCTTTGCGCACACTATCGGGAAGGTCGTCTTCACAAAAGGAAATTCCCCTCTTCGCAAAATGACCCCGTCGCATTTTGAGAATGCTTCCCTGCATAGTAGATAGCGTGGTCACGCGTTGCGGTGAAGCGCACAGTGCGGCGAACCTGCGTTGCACTCGAAAAGTTTCGGTGAATTCAGAAATTTCGAATGTCAGCTTTTTTCTAATATAAATCAATTAACGGACATATTTCATTCGTATTCGAAATTTAGGATATTCGCGCATCCCTACTAGAGACAATTGAACATCTTATACTCGAATGTGATGTTATCTATCCGAATGTCGACGCAGGCAAAATCGCTCCACCTGAGGACCTAGGGTTTGAAGAGGCAACAATGGTCATGTGCACGAATCCGCGGTGGAAGTCAGCAAACAGCGATTGAAAGACTGTCGGAAATGCACTGAGATGACATCAGTTTAGATGTAGGAATAAAGATGTGATGATGAAAAGGACGACTTCGTCGACCGATTTCTAACAAGAATAAATAAAAGAAAAAAAAAAAGCCGTACATGGTGGCTATTATATCTGGACGGAGGTCGATTATGATTATGAAAGACGAGATGACACGGGCGCCATGGTGAGAGGTAGACATACTCGGGGCCGACCCCTATGTTGGGACTGGCGTTTATTGAGTAAACACGAAGAAATTCATAGGTGGCGCTAGTGATTGCACAACACGCCGCCACACAAAATTGGAAAAAAAAAATGAATAAAAACAACAACAAAACAATGATCGCATGAGAAATTTTGAGGAAATTCTCACTGACCTAACAGAGCGCGTCTTGCGGTGGGACAGTTGTCGGTTTTGAGCGACAGTCAGGCAAGGTTACTGTGTGTGAAGGGTGGTGTGGCTTTTTTTTTTTTTTTTTAGTTGACTACACTGATTAGTCTTCAGGTGTTGCGTGGGGATCCGTTGACCGCACCGCACTCGTAGGTGGTGTCGGTTACGTATGCACGTTTGACCACTGGCTGCTTTAACTGTATGCCTTCGAGCTTCTTGGCCTATACTTGTATTATGACTTGCTCTCCCGTTTCTTCCCACGATGCTAAAACTACACTGGCAGGTTCTTGTTTAATGGAGGCAGATCTCGAGCATGTTGCTCTTTGTGCTTGTGCTGTGGCTGCTGCCTTGTTTGAAGCTTTTTTCTGGAATTCTATATGTGGGTAGTGTGGTAGCATTGTACTGGCATGGGCTGGGATAAACGTTCCTATCCTTCTTTTCATAAGCATCTCTGTGGAGACAAGAGGCCATTGATCGGAGCTGATCTGTAGTTCAGTACTACTGCGAGTTCCTTGCCTTCAGACAGCACCTTGGTCATTGTTGATCTTATGATCTGGATGGTTCTCTCAATTCATTCATTTGAGTGAGGGAAAAGTGGTGATGTGGGTTTGTGGACAAGGTTCCTTTCCTTGTTGAAGTTTCTTATCTCTGCGGAGTCGAATTGAAGGCCTTGATCACTTATGACTTATGAAGGTAGGCAAAAACGCGCATATATATTCTTGAGCACTATGATCACAGATGGGGCTGAAGTGGTTGACATTTACTTGACCTCCACAAACTTCGAAAAGTAGTTCACTAAGAACAAATAAGTAGCACCACTGAAATGGAAAAATTCCGCTGCCACTTTCTCTCATGGACGTGGTAGTTCTCTCTCAAGGAGTAGCTGTCGCTGGTTAGCTCGCTGATGGCACTGGCAGAGCTCCCAATCGGGTACCATCTCCTCGATGTTCTGGTTTCGACGAGCTGCGTATTTGCATGCGACGATACCTCTGTGGGTCAGGTGGACAATCGTTCACCACGAAGCGCGCACGCACGCACGCACGCGCACACGCACGCGCACACGCACGCGAACACGCACACGCACGCACACGCACGCACACGCACGCACACACCCACGCACACACACAATACCATTCGTGCACAGAATTCACTCTTGATTGCGTAGTAGGGCTTCACTGTTGTGCAGCTTTTGGGATGTTGTTAGGTCACCCTAACAACATCCCACCCTGGTACAAGTAGCTGTTATGTTTCTTATCCCAGCTAGTTGCTGCTGGATCAGGTGCTCGAGACAGCGTGTCAGCAACTGCCAGATGTTTACCAGGACGTACACCAACTTCACAATATAGCGTATAGAGCCGAAGTAGTAGGCGTTTCTGTCCGGGTGAGATTTTGTGGAGGTTGTTACACTGAAGAATAATGAGAGGTTTATGATTAGTTTTAACCACAATGCTTCGAGCACAGGTATAGTACTGAAATTGTTCACAGGCAAACACAACCGCGAATAGCTCCTTCTCAATTTGGGCTTAGCGCTGCTGAGCTGGTGTGAGTGCTGCATATGCATAAGTTACTGGGTGTCCGTTCTGAAGAAGGACGCTGTCGCTTCCATAGGAACTTGCATCTGTGGATACAGTAATAGGCTGTGCCACAAAGGACTTAAATTGTCATTGGTGTAAATGAACTCAGTTCGTGACACAAAGCTGTCACAAATTCGGAGCCCACGCGCTAACGCATTCCATTCGCACCAGTCGCACATGATTGTCCATGATTTCGTTTTCTGCATGTTCAAATCACCTATAGCCAAACAGATTCTTATTGTATATCGGCAAGGCTGTTGTGTGTATTGCGGGTGGCATGACGACATGCTCATTTTTTCCCCCGCAAAGCACAATACGAGGTACAAATCCTCCGCAGAGCATTTGGACTGCTCTCCGAACAAACGCATGTATTCTTGTTTTTTTTTTTTTTTTTTCGTACTTCGGATGATACGTAAGCATCGCTTCAGAGCCAGTGATGCATAAAATCGCCTTCCAATTCACCATTGAGGCAGCTCTTTTACCCTGTAACGCTCTCAGGGCTGTTTTGAAAAGACGGGCACGGTTATGATTCTGGGCAGGTCTAAAAAAAAAAAAATCAGAAACGAAGTTTCTCTCGCTCCCATGTAAATAAGGGCCTTCGACAGAACATTAAGGTAGCATTCTCGCTGGCTGACTGTTTATTATTGCTTCCCTGCCGTTGTGTTCTTGTTTAGCGAGCTACAAGAGCATGGAAGAGGATACGTGTTCACGAGCAAGGCGCTGGGCACATATGAATAGCATACACGAACTCCGTCAGGCAGAAACGTTTTTGTCGAAAGACGCAATTGAAAACACCGTTCAAGTATTGCCAGTACCGTTTGACGAATCAACGTACGATGCATGGCAACTCGATTTTTTTCCCATCCACAAACTTTTTTTGCATACGCGTTCGCTTCCTAATGGATCTGTACGCTGACATGTTTAGAGAAGCGCGTCGCTCTGGCGACGACCGGCAATCTGTACGGACGTCTCGAAACGCAGCAAAACGCTTTGAGGGCCGCATAATGGTTCCAACCTTGCGCGTGATTTTGGGGTATGAGCAGGCCATTCTTATAAGAATAGGAGTGGTACGTATACTTAATGGCTTTGCGGGCGCACAGGAATGAAAGTAGACGATCTTCGAGTATATGTTTTAACATTTTTATCAGTTCGAGAGTTTTTCCAATTACATTTCTCTTGCTGAGATGCTGGGGCAGGAGCTCTGCATTGCTTCGGACGAAGGATGTCTACACTCGAACGTTTTGCTCATGATGCCTATTTAGTATACTATTGAAAACTGCGACTCATGAATGCACATTCAGACACAACGTTCACTGGAAAGGTATTAGGGATCACTGTGTCTACAGTGTCTTAACTTGAATACGGCTCTTGCTCTACAGTTGAACTTGTTTATTTTAAAACACATTTACTATGGGGCTTGGAACGAAGCTCATCTGTGCGGTATGTATACAGTGCGTTTGTTGGAACCAAGCAGCATGTCAGTATATGGCGGTGTTGTGCGCCAGTTCAGAACATTTGTGAAACACACAGCTCAGAAGAACGAGGTGTGAGATTGTAGCATACTTTTTAAGCACGGGACGTCCAAGTCGAGCCGACTCATCTACTGAAATGTGCACAGAGCGCGCAACTGAAGACCCTGCTCATCTACATCTCTAGACTTGCGCATATTTGCTCATACACCCATATTAAAACATTTTGCTTGATTACCTTAAATTGTCAGTTGGGTTTATTAAATAAAAAAAATTTTAGTACGAAAATTGGTTTATTGTGACTTACACGCGAACTAATTATTTATAAGCTGGTAGGAAAGCCTTATTGCAGCTATATCGTGCCGAATTTCGTCTTAGTCGGTTGCGGGCCCATTTGCAAGAAGATTGTAACAAAAAATAATAGTTTTTTTTAAAGAAGCATTTATTGGAAAAGTGCAATATTATGGCGTGAATCGCCTTGACAATTTTCGCATTTTGTTTCGCCTTTGCCGACGATGCCATGTTTGTGTGCAACATTCGTTTAGTTTCGGCCATTGAAAAATTAGCCTTTCCAATGGGAAACGGTGATGTGTTGGTACAAGACAAAATAATTTCAAGATGTCTCATGCAGCCTTTGCCTCTATGTATAAGCGGAGTGACCGATATGAACAAGAACTTCTTTTTCTCACTCACTGCTATTTTAAATATGTGGCCATACACTGTCAGGTTTCGTCAACTGGTGCTGAGCGCAAAGTAGCCACGAAGAAATGAATGCGAAAAAAGAAAGACGGCACGTCGTACATTCAATGTGGATAGGGCAGTCATGATCGCCCGATGTTCGATGCGATCAAAAGCTTTGGAGAGATCCAAAGCTAAGACGGCCTTGGTGTGACCAGAAAAAGTGTGTCAAAAATTGCGTGGGTGAGTTGCAGCATGGCTTGCTGTGCGGAAAGATGAGGTCGCAATCTCATCATGTTGTGCGGATATAGATTGTTGTCTGCCAATGTGTTGTAAGTCTCGCTAACACAACATGCTCCGTGAGCTTTCCGAGGCACGAGGTTAGAGTAATCGGGCGACGGTTTTTAATGTAAATGGTTTGTTATGGTTTGAGTATAAATAAACCTTCGCGTGACTCCAGGACTGCGGGAGGACACCCTCCCTCTAGCACTGGTTAAAGTATGCAGTAATTTTGGTGATCGACTGGTCATCCATATTACGCAGCATGCTATTTGTGATTTGGTCCAGACCAGGTGCGGAGTTTGTTTGCGGAGACTAATGGCGAATTCGAGTGGGAGAGCAGGTGCTCTCGAGAGCACTTCGAAAGGGCTCTCAGACAAGCGGGCGCACTCCAGTAGGAGAGGAGTAGAATCGCTGGCTTCCAATGGTAGAGGAGGAGGGTTTTTCTTCCGCTGAGAGCACCCGAGTGCACTCGCGGCTGCTCTCTCTTCTAAAACGAGTGTATCACATCGCATAAAGCGTCATATCCGCGCCATCTTTTTTTTTTTTTTTTTCTGAGTAGTCGGCGGCGCTCAAAATGGCGGCTGCAAAGCGTCGGCTCTCGGTATGCTCGGCGAACTCTTCGGAATCAAGCTAATTTGTGTCAGGAGTGGAAAGCATTGCTCAGGTGCTGTATGCATCTTTGAGAGTCAACGGTGGCATCGAAAGGGCCAAACGAGGCAAATCGCCGCGCTGCGTGAACAAAGGCATACAAAACAAGCGGTTCTTCACGGAGCGTTGGCGTCTCCTCGGGTTGCAACTGCCGCCACTGCGGGCAGGCGGAGAATGCTGGGGAGAGCAGTGTGGTCACGTGGTCGTGGCGCGCTGCTCTCGACACGCAGAGAGCGTTCCTGTGGGAGGGCAGTTACACCCTCGTTCGGCGTGCTCTTGTACTGCACTGCAATGCTCGGCGCCTCTGCTCTCGTCCCCCCAACCGAATGAGCCATAAGGTGGGCTGCTCTGACTTCCGTCTCCGTGAACTCTGTGTCCAGTGTTGAATTGAGCTGTTCTGTATACGGGGGGCAGATGTGTGGGGACTTCCGGAGAGGTGTATGGGTTTTGAAGTGTGTCTTGGAAGGCGTCGGGATCTTCAAATGTTCATGTATGAGGCGCGTCACGTGGTGTTGTGTTGTTCACTTGGTGCGTGTAGGGTCAATGAGATGTCGGAGAAGCTACCATGCATGTTTGATGGATAGTTTTCCGGCGATGCTATCACATACCTGTCCCCAATTGGGTCGGCACAGGTCTTCAGAATATAGTTTTTTTTGTGTCTGAAACGCGGCCAGCCGCTTTTCAAGTCGTCTGTTGTGTTTATCGTTTTTCCAGCTTCCCAGGATGCTATGATAAGCCTCCCAGAGGTGGCCTAGGCGTGAGTCAAGGGTAAGGGTTTCGGTGGTAATTTCTATGTGTCGCGTGTTGTGGTGGACGTCATCCATAAGTAATTGCACCCAAGCGTCGGTGTCTTTGATATGAGTATCTGAATGGGCGGTTCGCGAAGCGAAATGCATCCTATTTAGTGAGTCTGTGTCCTGTCTAAATGTGATGACGAGGTTTGTACGGGACAGTTATTTGTATAATGTAGTGATCACTGCATAGTGTATGTTGTGATTAGTTCCAGTTAAAACCGCGTAGATAGCGGCTCAGCGTCAGGTCTGAACTAGCGTCCATGCTGACATTTTTGACAATCCTCTTCAGAGTATGGAACGGGTTGTGTACAGTGAGTTGGAGTTTTTCCAGGGGCAGCCAGAGCCCACGACCTCGATGTGTGGTTTTTGTGTATCCCCAGTCAGAAAGCTGACTTGGAAACTCTACCAATTAGCAGCGGATGTTTCCCTGTTATCGGATGCAGCTCTCGAAGAAGTGTTTCTAACGGGGCCATTGGCTTGGATGGTGGGTGGTGTATATTTTCTATGCAGACTGATGGGAGAGCATGTGACTGATGCATAAGTTCTGTGATCACGCATGGCGTCTCTGACATCATGTGGTAAGTTTTGTAGGGCAGGAGAAGTTGCAGAGGTACGCGTTTGCCCCGGAAGCCGCGGCAGTTCCAACTTAACCAGTTCAGTTCAGTTCAGGCGTTCAGTCGTGTCCGACTCTTCGTGACCCTATGGACCATGTCACGCCACGCTTTCCTCTATTTTGTATCGCAACATCTTGGTCTCGCCTGTGGTATCTATAGTCTTGTCTTGTTTTGTGCGCGCTGTTTTTTGAAGCGGGTTTCACAACGCTGTGTAAAGCAGTCGTCGCGCGAGCCTCAGTTTGACATTCAAGTGACCTTGACAGAAACTGCGTCTTTTCTTTCTTATGAACCAATTTACAATTGAATTCAAGGTGCTCGCTTCTTCTGCGGACACCTGAACCGCACCGGTGGGTAAAATATGAAGGTGGGAGTGAAGCGGAAAGAGATGTCGCAGTGGAGGGCTGCAGAGTAGTGTCGATTACCTGGGGATCTCCGACATACAGTGACATCGCACGTCACAGGGACGTCGCCTCTCCATTTTGCCTCCATCTAAACGCAGCCGCCGGCAATCCGCCTTTTGCGCGAGTTCTATGCGCATGCGCGAAGCCCCAGCGGCGACTGATGAAAACACACTGAGAGGCGTCGACGGCGCTTCTCGTCGCCGCACTCATAGCCAACGCACGGGGGCTGGAGGCGCGGTACGTTCACAGCCTCGGTAAAACGATGCCAACCACCTGTGCCGCTTACGGCTGCCACTATCGAGGCGTGCCGGGATGCAAGACGCATTTTGTTAGGTTTCCTTCGGCGAGCCGCGACCTGCAACGGCGTGAAGCTTGGATTAGGGCAATCAAGCGTCAAGACGTGAATGGGCGACCTTGGCAGCCGACTGCGCAAAAAACACTTCGTTACAGGTATGTATGCATCTAAAGGAAATGTGCATGATGAAAAGTATCTACCGGAGTTTGCAACACCAAGCCTGTAACCCACCAGTGATAGCCGCAATGAGCATTTGTTCGGCGCGTCTGATGGCGATGTATTTTGTCGTTTGTTTTATTTATGTGCGAAGGGGCCGGGTAGCGCAGATATCACAGGTGGCTGTGTGCGCTAGACCGTAATATTTAGCATGTTTTATTGCGACTGCCGCCTGACTAAAAAGAAGAAAAAAAGGGTGTTTGTTGTGATGCACCGCCGTTAGCGAGCCGAGTGGTTGAGCTGGTCATGAGGCGCTCGCGAACGGCAGTGCATTAAAACTCCGTATTTTTTTTTTCTTGTTAGTGAGGTGGCAGTCACGATAAAACATGCTAAATATTACGGCCTAGCGCACACAGCCGCCTGTGATATCTAAGCTACCTAGCCCTTTCGCACATAAAGATAAGAAGGGACAAAATACATCGCCTTCAGGCCCGGTGCAACTGAAGCAATCACGCACCGAAGAAATCCTCATTGCAGCTATCACTGGTGCGCTACAGCCTGGGTGAAAACTCCAGTAGGTACTTTTCATCATGCCTATTTCGCTTAGATGCATACATACCTGTAGTATCTGTGTTCTTGCCGCTCGGAGCATATGACGCACTTGACACTTGCACGACGCACAGTATTTTTTTTCTAATTAAAGGCTCGCCTTCGTGCACGCCAAAGCATCCGGACTTTGTTCCTTTAATGTACGCAATCAGATGCACTTCGTTAGGGAGCTTGATAATCGTCGTCTTCGCCCAACCGTTTGCAACGGCAAGGAAACCGCCCGGCACAATAAATGAGTCTCCTGGAGGGTTCATGCTCGTTCACTTGTAGAGTGGATCGCTCTGGACGTAGAACAGAGTTGGTTCCTGACCGAGATGCGCATCCGATATGTAGGAGATTCACATGTGTCACCAAGTTGTTGATTCCGCAGAAATCGCGGCGGAGGCAGAAATGAACGTTGGAGATCCTTTCACAACAGAATGACCATTCTCTGTGCACCGAGAACCTTTTCACCACTGCGACCACATCCGTTCTGACTCCTGAGGCCAGAAACCGGCTACAGCTCTGAATCATCCATTGCCAGAAAAATGCAGCGCGGTTCCTGCAGGTGTGCATTCCGGCCGGGACAATGCCCTTTTCACGGGGTGTGTATATGTGACTCTCTGCCGATCTTCGTGGATGAAATCCTATAGCTGCACGGTTGTAGATGACGCGAGGAGGAAGCGACGCCCATTGCACCATGCCGGCGCCGCGGTGACCGCATTGTGCTCGGTAACTCAAGACACCCCGCGCATATGCGCCGCTCAAAGTCACAGGAGACGATTCCACCTAGCTCTGCAGCATCAACAAACCCCTGGCTGCTTTGCCCTTTGAGATCCCTCTCTCTCTCTCTCTCTGCCCCCACGCTCTCCTGTCTGCCGAAAACCTGCACGCTGAGAGCGTCTCATTCTGTCACGTCGAACACGGCCCGCGCTACACGCTCTTACAATACGAAGATAGTATATGCGTACGTGCGTTATGAGTGGATTGTGAAAACGCTCTACCTTCCCCCATACTGCGTGAACATGATATGCTGCAATCACTGTCACTACTTTCCGCTCCGAGGCCAAAAAAAGGGGGGAAGCTTTCGCTTTCTACCAGCGTTGGCGTGGCCATTTCGTATGGTGCGCTTTCGCGTCGTCTGCTACACTGCCGCTCAATGTGTTTCCCGCCCGCTCCCGCATGACGGCGCCACATCCTCGCGCAAAAGGCGGATTGGGTTCGAACTAGTGTACTCCGTAACAGTAGTCGGGCATCATCACCACCTCGTCGGGGCATTATCGCCTGATACAATGACATTTTCCGAGTCGGCTACCGTTAACCGGTCATCTGGCACGATGGCTCAATTTACGTTCGATTCCGGCTGCAGTGGCCGCGTTTCGTTCGAAACCCCCAGTTGGTCGTTCAATTTCCTAAGCCCTCCACTACATAGACGATGTGGCCTTTGGATGATAAAATTAAAGCCATACCATTTCTTTCTTCGCATGCACTACGTAACTGTGACGAAATGACGTCGCGATCGTCCAGGCCTAATAATAGTTATGTAATGACGTCAAAAATGATGTTTTACGATCGATGTGGGGTAAATGAGAAATACCAAATAAAAATTTCTTTTGCGCTTTGGTTTTTGCGGTTTAACGTCCCAAAGCGACTCAGGCTATGAAAGACGCCGTAGTGGTGGACTCCGGAAATTTCGACCACCTGGGGCTCTGACATGGCACAACACACCGGAGCTTTGCTTTTCGCCCCGAGTAAAAAGCGGGCGCCGAGGCCAGGATTTGATCCCGCATCATTGGGAACAGCAGTCCAGCACCGTAACCACTGCGCCTCCCCGGTGGGGTAAATACCAAATATAAAGAAAGGTGTGTATTTTTTGCTGTCTTTTATTTTCAAAAATGTCCCGGTGAGGACTGGGACATCGAAAGGTGAAAAGTGTTTTATTGCGAAAGCAATACTACTTTCTTTCAAGCTTTTGCGGTGCGACGGCGGTGCACATGAAATGACCTTTCGCATGACCTCTGTGTGACGTCACGCCTCAAAACTGGGCGACCAATTCGCGCCGACCGTGAGAGACGGCGGTGCGCATGAACGGCGGCCTAACTCCCGCTCTCTCCGCCAGGAGCGCCACAGGTGTTGTGACGTTATACAGCTGTATAAAGCGGCGACCGACTCGCGCCGTCTGTGAGAGACGGCGGTGCGCATGACTACGACGCCACCGACTGCTAAGGATGCTTTCGCAACCTACCGGGCTTAACCAAGCTAAGCCTGTGCCAATTTCTTTTTTGTTCTTTGTTTTCAAAAATGTCCCTGGGGGGACTGGGCTGCACCTGGCAGTAGTGCAATGTCAGAGCAACCCGCGGTGTCGTAGGAGAGAGCCCCGTCACGACACCCAACAAGAAAAATAAAACTAATATCCCGGGGCCCCCTGGGAGCCCCTATCAGATATTAAGCTGATAAGAACAGATTCATAAATACGACCTTAGCCATGAGGCCGAGAAGCGATAGCTCTTAAGTTGTTGTGGCTGTAGGAAGAAGGAAAGGAAAATGCATGGGCCTGCTACTGGCTCTGTAGCTGAGTCACCTCTGCTGCCTCGTGCAGACAGAAGAGAAAATAAAGAAGAAAGAAAACGAAGATGGAGAGAAAGACGCGCGCCGCAACAACAGCCGTCGTCCATCACCGAAGCGGTGGCGGGTGCAATGACGGCCTACAACAGATAAAAATTCGCTGGCAGGCAAGCCCCCGCCGCAAGCGGCCGTGATCTATCTGTCCCAGTTGTTGTTGTTGTGGCTGTAGAAAGAAGGAAAAGAAAATGCGCGGACCTGCTACTGGCTCTGTAGCTGAGCCACCTCCGCTGCCTCGTGCAGACAGAAGAGAAAATAGAAAAGAAAGAAAAGGAAGAGGGAGAGAAAGATACGCGCTGCAACAACAGTCCTCGTCCACCACCGAAACGGTGGCGGGTGCAATGACGGCCTACAACAGATAAAAATTCTGTGGCAGGCTAGCCCCCGCCGCAAGCGGCGGTGACCACCTGTCCCAGCCCCATCAGGGGAGTATAGCTTGTATGTTGTGGCTGAAGAAGGAAAAAAAAATTGGTCTGGCTTGCTTATGGTTAAGCCTATGATGCGAAGCATACTAGCATTTCTTCTGCGCGCTGCTCCTTTCGTTTCTCACTTTGCTTCTTCCGGTAAGCACGCTCCTTTACAAGGCGCTGTTCCCGCTGTTCAGGACTTTCTCCAGCACGCATTTTCCGTTTGGTAGCATTTTGCCGCTCGAACCGAGTAGTACTCGAAGCTTGATCCTTCACCTCGGCATCGGTTGACGAACGCTGCCGTCTAGCTGCATACTGTGCACGTCGCTTGGCAAGCCGTACTTCTCGTTCTTCTCCCGTTTCCGTGGCTGTTCGTAACTTGCGCTTTGCGGTCTGGCGAGCCGCCCTCTCCATGGCCGACATCTCGCTGCTCAACTGACCCAACGAGTGCGTCGCCTTTTATACAATTGCGTGACGTCAGTATCTCCTAGCCGTAGGAGCGGTAGTTAGACCGCCGGCGGAGGCTGCGCGTCCGCAAGTGAGCGCACGAGTTGAGCCCCAGCTTTCACAGCTGTTGTGACATCATATCACGTGGTGCGCCGATGTAGGTCAAGTGGTAGCTACGCGGCCGCGCGCGGCGCAGCAAGGAAGAGCTCGGTTGTGCGGCTAGTATGCTTCGCATAAAAATGCACAGGCCTGCAAATGGCTCTGTAAGTGTGCCACCTCCGCTGCCTCGTGCAGACAGAAGAGGAAATAGAGAAGAAAAGGAAGAGAAAGACGCGCGTCGCAACAACAGCCGTCGTCTACCACCGAAGCGGTGGCGGGTGCAATGACGGCCTACAACAGATAAAAAATCGGTGGCAGGCAAGCCCCCGCCGCAAGCGGCAGTGACCTACCTGTCCCAGCTCCATCAACCCGCTTCACGACACAACCCATTCACGCGGACCCGAACACTGACGCTAGTGATGCCACTTTTAAGGTTAAAGTTCTGAGGCAACTGTTTGGCTCAATTTATTTTCGAAAATGTTTTAAAGTAAATACAACATGGGAAGACAAAGCTGTTTATTATAAGAGTGGCTCGTTTTCAACACACCTCTGTTGAACTAGAAAAAGTGTCAACAGCAGCGAGTTATTGCTAGCGCGCCCCTCGGGAAAAATAGCTGCACTAACAGCGCTTTCGCACATCGGCTACAGTGATCATGCAGACTTACCTCATGAGAGGTAAAAGCGAAGCTGGAGTTGGGGGATTTCAGTGGGGGATTTCAGAACCGCGGCACACCACGGTTGCCGCGGTTCTGACTAAATATCTGTTAGGGAATTAACCTCTGTTCGTCTCGACACGATCTCACCGTATACCGTTACATAAGAAAATCATCGTTCATTTCCTTTCTTGATATTACCAGTGTAATGAAATTCGGGTTTCTAACGCTCTGGAGGTCATTTATTGCGTATTTTAAAAGGTCAAGCCAATCAATTTTCTCTTGCCAATACTCGTAGTCCAACTCGTAGTCCAGAGGCGTAACTGGTAAGCCATCATCAGAACAGTTCATGCTTGAGATATCCGACATTTTCATAAGGCATAGGTTTTTGAGAAGGAACATCCAGCGTTCGGAATTAAAAGGTTATTGATTACAGCTCTACCTCGTTACCACTATAACGAAATTGAAAGGGCCCTGAGATATGTAGCCGTTGCTTTGTTCCAGCTGTAGACGACTTTGTTCGCAACTGTCGTTTAAGAACAGGTATTTATGATGAGCGGTTTACATACACGCGCCAGCTTCTCATACGGACCACTGTCCTAAGAAAACGATAAAGGGCCGCTTCACGGCACAGCGCATTAACAAACACCCCTACATCCCTACATCCATGAAGCAACTTAGTTCTGCCGCAAGGTAAACGCCTACCGTAAGCAGAAATAAAGACGTAAAAAAAAAGAAAACATAGGGCACAAGGTTGTTCCGTGCGCTGTACAATCACATTGATAAGGGCGCATGCCGCTGGCTGTTGAAATCAACAGATAAAGATCTCCAACCATCGCGGCAATATATATATAGTTCAGAACACCAGGAGTGTGACCGCTCAGTGGGCTGCATTCTGGCCAAGTTGCAGCGAAGTTGTTGTTGTGGGTGTAGAAAGAAGGAAAAGAAAAGCACGGGCCTGCTACTCGCTCTGTAGCTGAGCCACCTCCGCTGCCTGATTGATTTATAGGAAGGCAAAGGCGCGATAACTGTCTCACTTGTTTTCTGTGGACACGCAACCGCGCCGTAAGGGAAGGGACGGAGATGGGAGTGAAAGTGGAAAGAGAGAAAGAGGAGCCGTAGTGGAGGGCTACGGAGTAATTTCGACCACCTGGGGATCTTTAACGTGCGCTGACATCGCACAGCACACGGACGCCTCTTCGTTTCGCCTCCATCGAAACGCAGCCGCCGAGGTCGGGTTCGAACCCGGGTACTCCGGCACAGTAGTCGGGCGTCTTACCACTGCACCACCCCGGCGGGGCAAAAAATAGAGAAGAAAGAAAAAGAAGAGGGAAAGAAAGACGCGCGCCGCAACAACAGCCGTCGTCCACCGGCCTATAACAGATAAAAATTCGGTGGCAGGCTAGCCCCCACCGCAAGCGGCGGAGTCATACCTGTCGCAGCCCCATCAGGGGAGTACCACAAGGAGACTGGATTGTATTCAGCAGCGAAGTGCCACGAAGCAGGCACATTGTCCGGGAAGACGCGCTATGCGATCTGCGCTCGATCAGTAGAGTTCTCAGCTCGTTTGGTGCCATGCTCGATAGAGTTGTTCATGAGCGACAATTTCGCTTTGCTGAGTCGAATGGGCACGCATTTTAGCTTCGTAATAACCAGATATAAACTACGCGTCGTGTGCTATGGTTATATCTGGGATAGCCATTACTGTTGGTTTGGTTTCGTTTATGGGATTTAAAGTTCCAAAGCAACTGAGGCTTTGAGAGACGCGGGGTCCTTTAATGGGCACGAATATCGTACAGCACACGGGCGCCTTGCGCTTCGCCTTCATCGACAAGCGGCCGCCGTGACAATATAAGACTATGTATCGCGTCCATTAGCATAGCGGTCGAGGCCCATTACTACCGCTGTTGTATTCATTTACTTGTCATGAACTGCTTCATCATAACGAGATTTGACCGTCCCTGCATCAGCACCACATTGGGGTTTCCTTAACAAGCTTTCCTTTCAAGAAAAGTCGGACCGCCGAGCTTAACGTTGTTCGCAACCAGATGATAAAGTTGCCCAGATGTGCATCTTTTTAGTCAGGCACATCAGCTGTTCTTGCCTGCGTCTCTTCAGGGGGAAGACTGGTCAGTTTCTTAATTACAGAAGGCGTTAGGGCTAGAAGAAGACTAAAACAAATATCGGCGAATTTTTAGACAGTGATCTGGAATTTTACACAATCTCGCCTTTTTTGAAGGTGTAAAATATAGGCAAAATAAATAACTCTCACTTAAATAAAATTATTGACCAGGTTGTTTCGCACAAGGTCCTCTACAAAAATTAGGGCGACCAATTTTATTTATGCGGGACAAATTAAATAGCATCCGGACTTCGGACTCTGCTCATGTAGTAACGAGGAACACATTAAAGGCTCTCGTTATGTCTGAGTTACTCTCTCGTACAAGCCGAAGAGGTAGGTGATTGCCTTCTCTCTATACTGCCACCTGTCAATCATGGCAGGTGGCTCTAGCAACCTGCCATACGGAACAAGCTTCAGGCGCAAGGCGGACCGTTTTCGCCTCCATGCACGCCTAATGCTTCCGCATAAAGAGAAATGGGAGCAGCTTCCTTAAGCACCTGTCGCGAGACGGTGATTATGAACAGACGATGATTGGCACTCAGTGCCGAGAACGTTTATTGATGCATTAATCCACATTGGCAAAAAAAAAAGTAAAAAGAACCATGTGGTGTCTGGAATTCCATCCATGATTTATCGAGATGTTGATGGCTCCTCAAGGTAACGTAAAATGACAGAGTGCTGATTGGCCGACGGGGTGTGTGACGTCGCAAGATTACGTGACACGGCCAAGCTGGCAGGCGACAAATTATATAATCATCATCATCAACAACAACAACAGCTTGCCAATATACCCATTGGAGAGCGAAGGCCTCTCTATATCACTCCAAATAACCCGGTCCTGGCAACTGCATCCATCTCATACTTGAAAACTTATTCGCCAACCCAACTTTCTGCCGCCTCCGGTTAGGCTTGCCATCTGTTAGAATCAACTGAATCATTCTCATGGACCATATTGCCTTGGCGTTACATGATCCTGTCCGCGCCTATTTCTTCTTCATTTATAATAGAGCGCAATCAAGTCGCTTTTGTTCCCTGGCCCATTCGGCACTTTTCCTATGTCTTGACGTTGCACCTATTTTTTTTATTTTTTTTTTTTGCAAAGAGCTCGCCTGGAAAGATGTGCTGATATCTTTTTTAAAGAGATATAAAAGCTACGTTAGGCTGACGGTATCGATACAGCAGAGAAATTTCTACTAAAGCAAGTTTAAAGCTATACCTATCTTCTACAATGAATCACTATAGTTGGTTGGTAGAAATTTTTTTTTTTTTCGGAATAACGAATTCTCAAGAAAATGCTTCGCTCAGATTACTGCGTTGGTGATATGCATTGCCCTCTCAAAACAAGGCAGACAAGAAGCACTTCTATAGTCGGATACAGGTCAAGAAAAAAGCGGGATCCAGCTATCAAAGGACCACCCTCCAACCAATTGCTGCCGAGCTATGCCATGACGTCACGACCGACCACCTTGCACCTACGAGTAGCCCTTGGAACGTGGTTTCTTGAAGTAAGTCCGTGCTGGCAAACAGTTCCTAAATGCTTCGCGAGTTTCAGCAAAAATACGAACAGCTTATTCGATCGATAGTCTTTAGAGTATCAACAGATAAAACGACAAATTCTGATGATGCATTTCAGCACTGTCAAGTTTTCAAGAAACCGCTTCGTTGTTCTGCGCTTAACTGCATCAGCGGTGTCACCTAGTAGGGCTCTGCGAGGTGAAGGAAGGAGGGAAAAACTTTATTTAGCCCTGTCGTGACGCTGGGGCTACGTCGACCCGGCCTTCACTTGGTAGCGTGCAGAGACTCGGGGTTGAAGTAGGATTGAATCTTCGAAGTTGGTGAAATATGTACAAGCAGGTTTAATGGCACTTTGAGAAAACTTATTTACAATATTTACACGAAAAAGAAGGGTACATCAGCAAAATGGCAAGCGTTAAGAGTTCATAGCGAGAAGCGACTGGATGAGCCGTTTACCCAGGGCCCAGAGCGACATTTCGTGCTCTGCAGCGTCCTTAAAAACCCCCTATGTCCAGCCCCTCTCTGAAGATGCTGACCAACCAAATCCAGGGCACGCCCCTCAGGTATCGGCATCCAATCGAACACATCACTGCACTGATGGTCTGAAGCACTGACTGGTCCGGCATTCATTCGTTGGGCGTGATCACTTGTTGGCGGGAAAAGCTTGGGAACGGCGAGGGGAGGAGGTACATTTCTATTCTTCAGCAAAGAAACCACAGGCTGGTTCTGACAAGGGGTTTTACTTCTCAGAAACCCGAGTGCACGTGGCGCCGCATAGGGCTCCCAACATGGTCCCTTTTCGACAATTGCAAATCTTTCCTGCATTCCCGGGAAATCACTTAATGGCCGTATGAGTCATGCTCCTTTCTTGTCCTGCACGTCAGCGGACATGTCACTCTGTCGTCTCCTTTGGATAGGAGGCATTCATCACTGGAGGATAGCACTTCTCGACTGGAAGGGTGAACAAAAGAAAGAAAGCACTTCCTGCTATTTCCCTCAGGGGGACGTTTCTTTGTGTTTTTCCAGACGTTCTCTTGACAGGGTCAATTTGGCATTTGCAGGTTGTCCACAAAGCAAAACATGCTTACAAAACAGGATTCCTGGAAACAGGCTCACTTAGAGCCATTGGACCATCACCACATATTCACAAAACTTATCCATGCCCACAGGCGAACAATAGAGCGCGCAAATGCGGATGCTTGGTCGTAACAGCCTCCTCCCCCGCCAGAAGAGACTCGGAGGGCAGCAGTCCCAGCTGCTGCATGAAGAGACGACTTAATGGCCTGCACGTGAACGCTTGAAGCTCGCTGTTGCTTGTCGCGTTGTCTTGATTGTTGTAGGCCAAATCGAGCTGTCTGAAACTCAACCACATGTCGAAGCAAGCACTCGGCTCCCGTCTGAAGAGACCAGGTTAAAAGAAAACTGCCATTGTTGTTCGAGAAAAGCCCACTCTCAAGACGTTCAGGACCCACGTATTCCTAGAAAACCAAACGTGCTGCTTTACATAGCCACACATATACAAGCGCACGAAAAAAAAAAAAAACCTGATTATCAATTTGGATACATGGTGAGGAACATCTCGGACCGCTTAGAAAGAGCGGCTAAGCGCGTCCGCATTCCCATTTAGCTTCCCCTTTTTGTATCTTATTTCAAAATTGTACTGCTGTAAAATCAAGCTCCACCTAAGAAGGCGACTGTTCTTCGATGTCGCAGTTTGCAGCCAAGCCAGGGGACAATGGTCCGTCTCTACGGTGAATTTGGCCCCTCCAAGATAGCACTGCAATTTTTGAATGGCCCATACAATGCAAGCGCATTCTTTCTCTGACGCGCAATAAGCCCTCTCTCTAGAACTCAGTTTTCTGCTCAAGTAGAGCACGGGGTGCTCATTACCGTCGTCATCTCTCTGGCAGAGAACAGCACCTAACCCTCGATCACTGGCATCACACTGGACCGTGAATTCTCGGCCATAGTCTGGAGCTCGCAATACCGGACGGCTAATCAGCACAGCCTTCAGGTTTACGAAGGAGGCTTCCTTTTGTTCGTCCCAGACTACATTTGTCGGTTCTGTCCTGCGGAGAGCGTCGGTCAGAGGGCTAGCCAAAGATGAATAGTTAGGGATGTAGTGATTGTAGTATCCCGTCAGACCCAGGAATGCTCGAATTTCCGTCTTCGTGCTCGGCCGCGGGTAGTCTGCTACCGCAGAAATCTTAATCTCGCTGGGTTTCCTGAAACCTTGACCTACATTGTGACCCAAGTAGTCCACGGTCGCCCTTGCCAGGCAACATTTCTCGGCCTTTACGGTTAGTCCAGCTTGACGCAAAAGGCTCAGTACAGCTCTTAGATGTACCATATGGTCCGCCCATGAGTCGGAAAAAACCGCAATGTCGTCTAAATAAGGCACCGCGAATGTTTCACACCCCTTTAAAACCCTATCCATGAGTCGGGAAAAACAAAATGGAGCATTTTTGAGCCCGAAACTCATCATTGTTGGCTGGTAGCTGCCCGTCGGAGTGACGAAAGCCGCGTATCTGCTGGCGCGTTCAGTGAGCGGTACTTGCCAATATCCTCGAGTAAGGTCCAGCGTAGTCACATATGCCGCTCTACTGACCTGTTCTACTCTCTCCTCAATATTCGGAATAGGATACACTTGATCCCTGGTGAGAGAATTTAGCTTTCGGTAGTCTACCACAGGCCTAGGGTCTTTACCTGGAGCTTCTACTAAGATCATAGGCGAAGCATAATCGCTTTCCGAGGGTTTTATTACTCCCAATTCCAGCATGCGAGTTACTTCCCTATCCAGAATTTCTCTTTGCCTTGGAGAAAATCGGTAGCACCTTGATCGCACTGGCACGTCTGAAGTCAGCTCAATATCGTGCTCAGTCAAATCAGTTCTGCCTGGCCTGTCCACGAAGCAGGCCTCAAACTCTGTTATTATCTCGCCCAGATCGGACAGCTGGGATTTCTTTAGTTCTCCTCTCTGCTCCGTCTTTTTGAGAAGCTCCTGAGCGTTGCTTCCCTTTCCGCTGAGGCAAATCAAGTTGTCCCCCATCTCCTCGGGAAGGTTTAACGTTAGATTTACCACGGCTTCCCTCTGCACATAAGGCTTCATAAGATTGCAATGATAAATGCGCACTGCTTTACGCCTATCGGGGATTTTCACTGCGTAGTTAGTGTCAGAAAGCTCTGCAACGACTTTAGCAGGTCCTTCCCACTGTACTTCGAGCTTATTCTTGGGATCATTGGCTTGCTCCATAGCTAAGTCCTCTCGGGTTCCACTTAAAAGTCTCGTGAGATTACTAGACACTGGCGGCAAGAGGTTACTTTCAAGAACGTCCTCATTCCGTGTCTTATCAAGCTCACTTTCATGTTGACTTATCTGAGATGCCTCGCTCTCAAAGTTTTCTGGCCCGCTATTTTCCGCATTTACCACTGTTTTAACTGCCGTTTCCTCCGCTGTTGATTTTTCTGAAATGAGCAGTGTAGCTAGTTCTCGCGCCTTTGAACGTGTTAAGGCCTGCACATCTCTGTCTCCGAAAATCAGAAGGCAAGCTTTGACCTTCTCGTAGTTGTCCGCGTCCTCCTTGTTTAGCCGCGCGACAACCTCCGCTGCCTCGCAGGGCAGAACCGTCAATAATCTCTGAGACCACGTGTCTCGCTGGAAGGACAGTTCTTCGCAAGTTCGCTCAAAGTTACCCAGATACAGACCGATATCCCCTGATATCACATATGGCTGCATGTACTTTGACATCTTGAAATCTGCCTCCTTGTTGAGAAGAGGTACCGCTAGCTGGGGACAATTGCCCGACCTCTTGCTCAACTCTACTTCTAATTTCCGGAGCTCAATGTCTAGCTTCTTTTCCTCTTTTTCCCACTCACGTTCGCGCTCCTTTTCCTCTTTTTCCCGCTCCTTTTCCTCTTTTTCCCGCTCTTTCTGCTGTCTGAGCTGCTCCTTTTTTTGACCGATGAGGTTCCATGCTTCACTGAGCTCCTCATCATCGGTTCCCAGATCAGTGATTGCCTTTATAATCAAGGGTTTTCGTGCCAAACCTCTTGTATCAATTCCCAATTCCTCACACAATTGCAACAGTTCCGGTTTCTGCAGCTTTTGTAGGTCCATGATCGCTCCGAGTGTCGGCTACTTCCAAAACAACAGTGCAAACTACCAAACCTAAAGGCGTTTCAACACTTTTTACCAGTTCTAAAATCTAACCCTGTTCTAGAACCTGGTCCACATCAGAAGAAAAGCCAAGCACTCACCCACACATGCGATCGATGTTCCGAGCTGCTCTCTTGTTGGCCGATTGTTGCGCCTGCTTGTTGCTTGAGATGCCACCTCCGATCACAAGATGTGGCTTGTAGATTCTGATCCACCTCGAATCACCAGATGTTGTAGCTTGTAGATCCAGATCCCACCTCCAGTCATCAGATGTTGTGGCTTGTAGATTCAGATCCCAACGCTGGTCACCAGTCGTTGTGCTTGTAGATTCAGATCCCACCGCTGCCACCAGTTGTCGTGACGCTGGGGCTACGTCGACCCGGCCTTCACTTGGTAGCGTGCAGAGACTCGGGGTTGAAGTAGGATTGAATCTTCGAAGTTGGTGAAATATGTACAAGCAGGTTTAATGGCACTTTGAGAAAACTTATTTACAATATTTACACGAAAAAGAAGGGTACATCAGCAAAATGGCAAGCGTTAAGAGTTCATAGCGAGAAGCGACTGGATGAGCCGTTTACCCAGGGCCCAGAGCGACATTTCGTGCTCTGCAGCGTCCTTAAAAACCCCCTATGTCCAGCCCCTCTCTGAAGATGCTGACCAACCAAATCCAGGGCACGCCCCTCAGGTATCGGCATCCAATCGAACACATCACTGCACTGATGGTCTGAAGCACTGACTGGTCCGGCATTCATTCGTTGGGCGTGATCACTTGTTGGCGGGAAAAGCTTGGGAACGGCGAGGGGAGGAGGTACATTTCTATTCTTCAGCAAAGAAACCACAGGCTGGTTCTGACAAGGGGTTTTACTTCTCAGAAACCCGAGTGCACGTGGCGCCGCATAGGGCTCCCAACATGGTCCCTTTTCGACAATTGCAAATCTTTCCTGCATTCCCGGGAAATCACTTAATGGCCGTATGAGTCATGCTCCTTTCTTGTCCTGCACGTCAGCGGACATGTCACTCTGTCGTCTCCTTTGGATAGGAGGCATTCATCACTGGAGGATAGCACTTCTCGACTGGAAGGGTGAACAAAAGAAAGAAAGCACTTCCTGCTATTTCCCTCAGGGGGACGTTTCTTTGTGTTTTTCCAGACGTTCTCTTGACAGGGTCAATTTGGCATTTGCAGGTTGTCCACAAAGCAAAACATGCTTACAAAACAGGATTCCTGGAAACAGGCTCACTTAGAGCCATTGGACCATCACCACATATTCACAAAACTTATCCATGCCCACAGGCGAACAATAGAGCGCGCAAATGCGGATGCTTGGTCGTAACAGCCTACTGTTATTTTTCGGCGGTTTTTGGGGCGTCTTCAGACTCCCCAAAACCACACCTCGTTGCATCCCCTTGTTGAACACCTTGTTGCATCCCCAGGAGTCTCCTCCGTCGACCTCGTCTACTTCTACCCAATGGTCGGTTGCCCTCAGTCCAGGGCTCCGCTGGCCACTGCCGCCCGTTGAGCTCGTTGTACCAGACCTTGCTGGTCTTCGCAGCGGTCGCTAGCTGGACAGCAGGGTCTACCATTGATCCGCACTTGAGTTTCGTATTTTGGGGACCACATCTATGTTTTTACGGGCCCATGTGATTTGATATAGTATGGGTTGTTCGTCGTATATATGGTAGGCTGCATTTATATTTTTTTAGAATGTGATACGTTTGGGTATGAACCTGTCTGTAATTGTCTCCAAATGGCAGCTTCCTCTCTGTTGAGAGAACTGTGCGGTGGGGGATATCGCATTCTTCTGCCTCTATAGTTTTCTAGTATGGCCGAGTATTCCTTGGGTGCCGGCGAAAGTTCCTTGGTCTCGTCGTATGCTCGGAAAGTATTGTATGCTCAAGTTATCCTATCAGCCTCCTGGTTCCCTGCCACGAGGTGACACCGCTACCGACACCGACGGACGCACGCAACAACCGGAGGCGGCCAATTTGGTAAAAGTCCGCGAGACCGTGAGCACGGAAGAACACGTTTTTCTGCTCTTTTTTTCTTTTCCCTCGTGTGCCGCGACGTCACACATTTGGAGCGATATGCCACTGGCTGGAGGGAGGTCTTTGGAGGGCTGCTTGCCGCTTTTTCTTGTGAGCATGTTACTCACTGTTCAGGATAAATAAACATGAAAACTGTTTTGTAATTCTCGCAAGTGGCATGCCATTCTAAATATCATGCGTACGTACCTGTTTCCGGCGACAGGGCTGCGCCTTCCACCAGCAATGATTTGAGTAGATACAGCTTTAGTCCTCTTGCCATCCCTCTGAGATTGAAAAGAGACCTCTAGCACGCCACGTACTGTGTTGCCTTTTTATGAGTAAAGAGAACTCGGCTGTGCATGTGCCACCGCGTACCGTAAAAAGACACCCGAATAGGATTTTAACACACCGTAATCCCGTACTATATGCCACGTGCGCTACTTGCCGCGAGTCCTATCAGCAACACGGACGCTGCCGTTAAATGGACGACGAAAAATACTCCGCCGCGGCCATGGTGATATTAATTAACCTTACACTAATTTTAATTGCATGAATGGAGGAAGGAAACATAGCATGCCTTTTTTTCACCTTTGTAAAATACGGGGGTGCGCAGCAGAAGAAGGAAACCAAACCATGAAAGGAAAATAAGAGCGCAAGCGCGGGTACCGAACCGAAGATTTTTAATGTGAAAACATTAATAGGCTTATATGTTGGTGTGGCCAAACTGTGGAGGCAAAAAGTGAATATATATATATATATATATATATATATATATATATATATATATTTTTTTTTTTTTTTTGCCTTTCCTATAAAGCAATTACTGAAGGCGGAGACATTGATAGGCTATGTAAAAAAATAATGATAATGAGTGATAATTATTATTAATAATAACGCTAGTAAAGTAACAATAGTTAGTGGTGATAATAATTATAGTGAGAATAGAAAGGAAATAAAAACAACAAATAAAAATAAATAACGCAAAATAAAGATTGTAATAAAGAAATAAGAAGTGAAATGAAATAAAGTAAACATATTAAACAGTAAAAGTTGCGAAAACCTGCGGCATCGCTAATGCTTCCTCATTCTCTTAATTCAGTTTCTGCAGTGATCTCTAAGGATTTTAACATACATCTACCGCTAGGATAAAACGCCTTTGTGTGTGTGTGTGTGTGTGTGTGTGTGTGTGTGTGTGTGTGTGTGTGTGTGTGTGTGTGTGTGTGTGTGTGTGTGTGTGTGTGTGTGTGTGTGTGTGTGTGTGTGTGTGTGTGTGTGTGTGTGTGTGTGTGTGTGTGTGTGTGTGTGTGTGTGTGTGTGTGTGTGTGTGTGTGTGTGTGTGTGTGTGTGTGTGTGTCCTGATGGCATGTTACAGGGTAAAATATACGAGAAAAAAAAATCAGGATGCGCCAAAGTGATATCCCTGATTCGTCGACACTAAAGCTGTCTCAGTGCTGCACAACTATCCAGCAAGCTGAACCGTTCGAGGGGCACATGGTTGAACTCTGCGAATGTTTCTTGCGTTTGTTTCTCTCTCAGTGTCTGCCCTATCTCACGCGTAGGGCAGACATTTGCATCTGCACGCGTGACTGTGTTTGCACAAAATTTTCAGTTAGAAAGCACGTGCTCAATAAAAAATGACAACAGCGGTTTTTCGGGGACGAGGAGATTTTAATTGTGATCAAGCAAACATGCGCTTCTCATACACGCTTCCACAAGCACCAGATTCAGAAATACAACTTTCATTCCTGTGGGAACACCAGGGAACGTTTACTCGAAGTGTATACATCATGTTCACGCAAGTTTTGTAAGTCGAAGTGAGGGCAAAACAAAAACAAAATAAATGTTTTCACTCGCTCAGTAAGCTGATGTCATCGCTTTTTCTTTACTTGCTCTCTTATCCTAACGCGACGGCTATATCGAGTTACGTTAAGCGAATGTTTTTCTTTGCAGTTGCTCATTATTTTCGCAGTGAAACATGGTAGGTCGCAGATCGACTGGAAAACACAGATCACGGCGTGGTGGTGGTGCCACTTCTGATAACAATATGTACAGCCTAACTTTTCTTAACACATAGTGTGGACACGATAGACAACAATATTTTGTACAGTATACAAGCTATACACAAGAACAAAGTGCAGTATCCGGGAGATGCGGGAGAAGCTTGTGACATTTTGAAAAAAAAAAAAAAAATGACGATAGCACGTAAAGTAACAAAGAATCGCAGTTTGCGGCGAGTCTGTTGCTCTTCTCGTTTGACCCTTTCTGATGAACGCTTTGCTCTGGTATTGAAGTGCAAGGGACAAGAACACGAGGTCACGGTAAATGTTTGAGGAAGGAGGCGCCACAGAGCGGACCGCGGAGTATGCAAGCCCACGGTGTACACACGCCAAGAAATTGCCGAGAGCACGTCTGTGCGTAAGATTCAGCTTCGCATTTTGAGAAGATTGCACAGCGCCTCTTAAATTATATTTACAGCTTTACAAAACAAGGACATTCAAAAATCACAGCAGGCTTATTATGCGTGTGAACAGGGCTTTTGTGAGTGTTTCTGTTCGCATGGCAATGTTTTCGACCAGCCGCGGCTTTTTATTGTTATTATTATTATTATTATTATTAATATTATTGCACTCATTACAGGAATAAACGAAGATGCTTCGAGATAGGGTTATAGCATGGCTGTGTCGTGTCTATCGGCGTACGTGCTCGACCGTCTTATTCTCAAACGCCGGGGAAAGCCAGGCATGCCCGCTTCCACCGCATATACGCATATACGTATACAGAGGGTTCTAGATACAACATGTGCTGTGCATATCACCTCCTCCTGCGCTGTAGCGCAATGCGCCGAGGCTTGTTTCACCCAGAAGACAGGAGAAGCCTTTCTCAGAGCCAAGTCAAGTGCGTATTATAGCTGTGGGGACCTGCAACGCGCATTCTTGTCTGGCTCCGGCATCATCAAAGACAGGAGTTCGCCATGTCGGAACCACGCACCTTTTTTTCGCATGCACTGGTCGCCCCGCAATTACTGTTGCCTCTGTCCATAGCGCCCCCAATTCAATATTTCCTTTCGTCAAGACGACAACGGAGCTCTCACACACAATCGAATGTTTTCCTCACTCAGTGTCTTGCAGTCAGCTGAGCTGGTAGTACTCGGTAGGCGGGTACTCGTTGGCAATGTTCGATAGGAAGCTGAACTCGGTGGAGCCACACGAGCCCGGCCCGGAGTAGCCATTGGAATCACCGTAGTAGAAGTTGTTGAAGTTGAGGTCAGTATCGGAAGAGCTCTGACCGTTGTAGTGCTCCGGGGATGGGTTGTAGGCGGTCGCCGCATTCGCGGCGGTGCCGTTCTGCATCTCGTAATAGCTGCCCGTCGCCTGCTGGTAAGGCTGCTGCTGGGGTTGCGGTTGGGGCTTCGCAGTAGACGCGTACTCCGGGGTTCGGGTAGTCGCGGGATTCGAAGAGCTGCCGTTGCAAGAGATGTCGTAGTACATGCCAGAGTCACCGTTCGGCGAGGCCACCATGTTACTTGCATCGTCTGTTGGATAGCAGTCGGACGCGCGGTAACTGTACGAGTAACCGTTGTCGCTGGCCGCGCTGTACTGGCTTTCTTCGATACTCTCGGCCTCGCTGTTGTAGGAGGCGGCTGCGTAGCCGCGTCCGTACTCTTGGCCAGCGTCTCTGTATTCGCCCGGGTACCCTTGTGCCGACGCCGCGACATGGTTCATGCCTTCCATCCCGTACATGTACGGCCTTTGCTCCGGAGACTGCTGATTGTTCGGCCGCTGGGTGCTGGTCTGTGCTTGCGTCGTCTGGTGCTGAGTCTGGCATTGCTGGTGATGTGCTGTTGGCTGGTGTTGCTGTTGCTGATGCTGCTGGTGTTGCTGTGCATGGTGCTGCTGGTGCTGCTGCGGCGATGGCTGCTGGCTTTGCGCGTGGTGCATCTGCTGGTGAGCGTCCAGGGAAGCGCCAATCATGCCCACGTGTGTGGCCGAGGCGGTGGCCACGGCAGCGGGCGCGTAGCCGCAAGGCTGTGCCGCGGCGCCTCCTGTTCCCTGGTGGTGGTAGTACATGGGCCCCGCCTTGTAGCCGTGGGGCAGCACGGCCACGTAGCCATTGCTGGCCGGTTGCGGTCCGACCGCGGGGCTGGCGGCCGGCGGCGAGCGGTAAGCGGCGGCGCAGTAAGCGCCGGGCTGGCTTCCGCGATGCTGGGGCGCCGAGGCGCTGTATGGTTGCTGGGCAGCGGCGATGGCAGCCGGGCGTTCCTGCTGACCGTAGTGGTTCCCGTACAACTGCGGCGTCAACTGGCACTTCGGAGAAGAAGCCACACGCGCGCTGGGACAAGGATAAGTGGCGGCCGAAGGGCTGGCCGCGTCCAGGGCGCACAGGGCAGCCTTGGCGGCGCGGGCGGCGGGGCTCGAGGCGCGGCCACCCAACGGACTGGGCCGCTCGCCGCCGAAGCCGCCATCCTTGACGGCACCGGGCGTCGGGGTCTTGTCCGAACGGGCCGGCGACGCCAGCCCCAGCGCCGGGTGGAGGTGGCTCTTGGAGTCCGAGTCCGGCTCGGAGCCCGACGGCGAAGAAGCGGCGGCCCTGGCCGGCGGGCAGCAGCCGTCTCGACCGCCGTCCTCGGCGCCCTGCGACGGACTGGCGCCCGGGGGCGCGCCCTGGGGTAGCCGGTCGACGGAGCCATCGGGCGCCTCGCCCTCGGAGGCCCCGTCGCCGTTGCCCTTGTCGTCCTGCTTGCTCATCATCGTCTGCCGCTTGTGCTTCATCCTCCGGTTCTGGAACCAAACCTTGACTTGACGCTCGGTGAGGTCGAGCGAGGCGGCGATCTCGATCCGCCGAGGCCGACACAGGTACTTGTTGAAGTGGAACTCCTTTTCCAGCTCCAGAAGTTGCGTGTTGGTGTAGGCGGTCCGCAGACGTCGCGGCATTCCGTTTTCTCCGTTCTCTGCGCAGAGAGGTGAGAACAGACAATCAGCCAATGTGTTCATCTTTTTTAACCCAAAGCAACGACAGTAATGCTGTGCAGTAGAGGGTGCCTTGTTTCTTTTAAAATGCTTTAATCCTTTAATTGACACATATGGGTGCTCCCTAGTCTCAGTTTATCGATCACGATTCTCCGAAATCAGCAATGGTAGTATATCGGCTTTGTCTGATTTCTAAACGCGGACAAACTGGTTGAACATCACATATAGAGCATCGCAATGTAATATATATAAATGACTGAAAAGTTTCTAGCCGCTGCAAAAAGCGAAGCCTGTACTTGCATACCGTGTGCTCCCTTTTTTTTTTTTCCTTTTCCATCCCGTGCAACGTTTAGATTAATATCGCCATTTACAACGAACATGCAACAGCTGCGGTGCAAAATCTGCAGCAGAGCTCAGTCCACATTTGGCTTTATCTTTTTCGCAAGTTTAGTTGGGAAGCTTTTAAAACTCGCGAGGGGAAGAATTAACGCGTGGTCGAATTGGACATGCACAGGGAGCGAGCGCCTACGCATAAAGAAGGCAAGAACGGAGCTTCCACAGCAGTGAGAGAAAAGGAAAAAAAAAAAAAAAAGCTTTTTCGAACACTCGCAAAGTGTGTAAGCGCGCTGCAACGCTACACGGTTGGGAAGCGATTTTCGACCCAGCTGGTGTCGCTTGGCGTCCTTACCGTAGGCCGCACAGTGAGGCTTCGTGGTAGAAAAGAGCAGCAAAGGTAAAAGCACAGGGAAAGGGGGGAGGGGGGGGGGGGGAGAAACCTCGGCAAAGCTGCAAGTACACCTGGGCCCTCGTGGAGCTCATTCCCTAGCGGCCAAAGCGGAGGGTGCTGCTCCGGGTGCGTTTAAAAAGTTAACAGAGATATCTAAAACGGGTGGTATAGCTGTTTTTCTTGTTTTCATTGGCCAGCTGGATTGGAAGAGAGAAAAGAAGGGGCGGGCGCAGGAATGAAAGAAGACCTGGATGCAAATTATGCGCACAGCGCTTTTCGCGCAAATTCCTGATGCACGCAGAAATACTCTTCGGCAGTAGCTTCTCACTGCCTCTTCAAATGCACGCTCAAAAAGAATGAAGCGGCTGAGAGCTGCTTTTGGATTATTTTTTTCTGCTCTTGCTACGTAGCTTTCGTTGGTGGGGCAACCAGGGGTGGAGAAGGAGAGAAGAAAGAGCGAAAGAGAAGAAAAAAGTGCAGGGAGGAAGAATACAGAAAACAAGCGCAACAAGCACTGCGTGGACCAAAGAAGAACGCAAAAGGAAAAAGAAAACCAGGCCAGCCTACGTTCCTAGCTTACTGGCTGTTTTTGTTTCAGGCAGCTTCAGCCCTATTTGCATTCACACGACGTTGAGTTCCCTAACGACGTAACGATCCTCCCGAGACGACAGGCTTAAAGAAAAAAAAAAAAAGAGGAGAGAGGACAGAGGGGGAAAGCTAGAAGCGAAAAAAGAAAGAGATAGAAGCCGTGGGGCAGAAGCTTACATCGAAAATTAAAAAGCTCAGCAAAAACATCGATGCCGGCTCCCAGCCATCTCCGTGTGTGTGTGTGTATGTATGTGTATCTGCTGTGCGTCCATGGAGCGCTGATCAGCGCATCTGACTTATTTCAACTGCGCATACAAAACTAAAACGCGCTCTGCGCACTCGTTTCTCGTCCGAACGAAGTGGGCCCGGGTCCACAAAAAAAAAGGGTCGAAAGAAGGATGAGAATTAAAACGCCGGAAAGACGAACTGCGAATGTTGGATAGTGTAAAAAAAAATAGACACAAGAAAAAAGAAACAAAAGTCGAGTCAAGAGCTCAGCGCCGCCAGGGTTGAGTGAAGAACTCAAGAGGCACGCGTGCGCACATACATACGCATGCGCGAACAAACGCACCAACGACGACGACTAACCTCCTCCTCCCCCTCTCTTTCTCTATCTAAAATTACTGCGTCAGTAGAGAAACAACCATGACATCGTTTTGCTTCTCTCATTCATCCGCGTTTCGCTTCGTCTTTTATTTTTTATTTTTTTTTCACCTTTAATTCCACCTTCTTCGTTCAGCACACTCTGTTTTCTTTTTCTGCGTTTTCGCATATACTTTTTATCTCCATTTTCCCCTTCGTCCCTTTCTGACTTTCGCGCATTTCGTCTTCGTCCTCCGAGGATTATTTGACTTTGCTTCTAAGCCGATTGCTCAAGGCACCCGCACGAGCGGACAGGCAAGCGTGAGGGCGTGGACCGAACTTTCATTTTCGAGATCAGTGAATCGAGCTAATTATCGTTTTCATTAGGAAGTTTCCGGCGCTCTCGAGAGGTGAGCGAAGCAGAGATCGGCGAAGGGAAAAAAGGGACGAAGGGGAAAAAACCGAACCTCTCGCTATATACGCTTATGCACGTCCTTACTTGATTACCCATTCCCGATACACCTACTCCTCCTAACAACTGCTGCCCAGTTGCGCGCGTCTCACCAATAAAAAAAAAAAAAAAAAAAAAAATAAAAAATAAATAAATAAATAAAGTGCTCTCGTTATTGCCCGCGCAATTCTCGCAATTTGTCTGGAGGAAGATCCTCCCACCAATCCATGTCATTCTTCTATTCTGCCCCAACTTTTTTATTATTATTCTCTGCGTCTCTATTAGTAGCTTGCTGTTTAGCGCCTTCTTTCTCGACTCCCTATCCCGAGCTTGATTCCTTAAACCCCGTGTTGCCTTGCGACCATTTAGAATTCACGCCGTTCGCGGGCCCGTTTTGCTTTTCATTATCCCATTTCGCGCGTGAAGTAGTTCCTCAGTTCATCGCGACGCTGAACAGCCTGTGACTACAGAGCCTGCACTTCGCTGCTAACAATCTGGCTTTTTTTTTTCCTTGTTCATTTCTTTTACCTGTGTCCTTCCTTCCTGCTATATTCGCTCTCTCATCATCTCGAGCGCATTTTCTCTCCACTTGTGCGTTATTTTCATCCATTTGTTGAGCGGATGATTGCCACCACTTGCTCGCATTTCCAGTAATCAGCGCTTAGCTTCTTTATGATTTATTTTTTTTTTGCGCGAAAGCGTATGGACTCTGCTTATTTTCACGCGTCACGTATCGTTGTTGCGTCTCGCCGTGTGCCCTCGTCTGACGCTCCTTACGCTCGACGTGTCGCTTCACTTCGATTTCAGTGAGCAGGAGAGGGAAATAAATAAAAGGAGAAAACAGAAGCGGAGAGCAAAGATTACGTTTTTCACTCAGATGCGTCTGCAAATAAAAAAACAACGGGCGACAAGTTTGAGCGCCGTGAATTTGTGTGTCCCTTCTCTCATTCTCTTTGTCGTCTTCACAACCAAAGTGAAGGGAAAGACTAGCTTTACGGCGTGAACGGCGGACGCGCAAGAAAAGAAGCCGGCCGGCGTTCAGGGATCGCAACCCAATGATCGGTGGGCGTAAGCATCTGAAGGGAACCCGTGTCCGCGCCCTTGTACCGTGGCGTCAAAAGGAAACGGCAAGCGACAGCGAAAAGATCAAAGTGCGGAATAAAAGGTTTTGGGGGGCGCGGATAAAAAACAAGGGATGAAAACTAAACTAAAGAAGAGAGAGAGTTGCAATAAAAGGAGAACAGCGAGGCGTGCGGGCTGGGGGAGGGGGATAACGCGGGGGAGAAGTTTCGTGGAGCGTGAACCTGCTAACGCGTCTCGGTAGTTTGAAGCCGCTGCCGTCGTCTCCGCGGCTGCTGCTGCCGGAGTCCGCGCCGTTGTGCGGCGGCAGGGGGGCAGGGCGGCCCCTTTTTCTTGGATCGAAAGCAAATTAAATGCCTTCCCTTCTTTTCTCTGCGCGCAACGCCGCCCCGGGGCTTTCTGTCTTTTGGCGCGCCCCCTCTCTCGTCTTTTGTTTCGCGCGCGGACTCGGTCGCTGGCTGGCAAGGAGGAGGAGGATAAGAAGGAGAGGGGGCTTCGGTTTGAGCGGCGATAGTAGTAGGCGGTCGTCGTCTTTCCCCTTCGCCGGCGCAAGCGGCATGGCAGGCCTGCCAGTCAGAGCACGCGGAAACAAAGAAGAAGGATAAGAAGAACGGACGACGGGACGCGCACTGCTGCTCGCGCCGTCAGCTCTCGAGGCAAAGGAGGGCCCCCGCCGCCGGGCTCTGACTCCGACCGCGCTCACGGCCGACTGACTTCGGTCCATAATGAAAGTAACGATTTCTAGTACCCAGTCAGATACGAGCGAGGGGCTGCGTACGAGCGCGCGCTCGCGTTCAGAGTTCGCCAGTTCCGGCAGCCGGAGCTGCTGCTGCTTCGACTGCAGCAGTTGGCTGACTGTTCGCTCCTTTTGCAGCCGTTGCCGGTATTGCAGTCTTATCCGCGCTCCCACCCATCTCCCTTCTGTTTCTGGACGGAAGGGGGGGGGGGGGGGGGGGGCAAAAGAAAGAATGTGTAACGGAACAAAAATGCCTATGACTGGGTCGGCCACCCTTCAATCGGCTCGCGACAGCCGTGGGGACTACCGCTGCTGTCTCGCGCGGTGGCCGTCGAAAGGGAGCCTTCCTGGACGCAATGGCAGGTCCAAGAGCGCCGGAAAGGGGAGAAGACGGGACCGGGGCAGTGGTAGAGTCTGCGGGCGTTGCGAAATAGGCGAAGAAGCCCGGGCTAGGGATGACACGTCTGAGTCAGCGCCGTGAAATTGACTTTCTCCGGCGGGTCGGACGACAAGATTCTTCATTCCCCCCGATGGCGTGGTTTGACGGGAAGCAGGAGGGCTAGGCGGTGTGTGCGTGTGTCGCAAGCTTGCTATCAGATATATTGCCGTTACGAAGAGCGAATAAAACATTAAAAATCACCCCCCAAAAGTATACATGTCGAAAGCTTCCTTGAACGATGTGTCGCTCGCCGCCTTTGTTACCTCTTAAAGCTAGAACACTCTTCTAAGTTAGCACAGCTCCGCTCCTTTAACTTCGTCAGTAAAAGTCAGTTTACTTCAGTGCTAAAAAACTGGCGGAACTTTAGGTAACAGACAGCTATTTGAGCTAATGTAGCTTATTGGGTGTTGCTCATTTCGCTGAACTCGGGTTTCGGAGCCTCAGTTCGAAAAAAAAGAACAGCTCGAGTTTCTGCCCACTAAATAAATAAATGCTGTCCGAATTGTACGAGACTTAATTGTGGTATTTATTCTAGCGCTACATCAGCAACGAAAAAGCACTTCTAATAACGCTTAATTGTCATGGTGTAACACCTATTTCATTAAAATTCCCATTTTTTCTCCTTTAAATCAAACTTCACTGGACTATTATGCTTACTGCGGCAAAAGCAACACTACGAAGCAAAGCTGGTAGACGTCATTACAATCGCACCACGACCTTAATATTTCGCGTGTTTTAACCAGACTTCAGTGCAGTGTTGCTTCCTTGAAACAAAAAAGAAACTCGAAAGAAAGAGTAGGAATGTGCAAGGGTCTAGAAGAAAAAAAAGGATGCAATGAAAGGAGAAATATCAGCTTCCTTTCTAGCACCCTCTCCTTCTCTCACACACGCACAAAGAGTACGCTTGCTGCTTCATATAGTGTAAGTTATTATCGTGCTATTGCGTTATACTGAGCTGTGTACAAAAGGTAGCCAGTGCGAACAGAAGATTAAACGACATGACCTTGAAATTGGTTATTGTTTGTCTGGTTCCCTTGCATAGCACGCATTTAGTGTTCTATGCCAGAAACAAGGGTTACGTATTAATATTTCGCCTTTGGCGCCCTAACCGAGTATTCGCAACAAAGACAAGTAGACGTCGCAGAATAAATGATTACGCACGCTCTTCGGGGGCCACCCCGCCGGGTTGGTGCAGTGGTTACGGCGCTGGACTACTGTGCTCAAGGACGCGGCATCGAATCCCGGCCTCGGCGGCCGCTTTTAGATGGAGGCGAAAAACAAGGCGCCCGTGTGCTGTGCGATGTCAGTGCACGTTAGAGAACCCCAGGTGGTCGAAATTTCCGGAGTCCTCCACTACGGCGTCTCTCATAGCCTGAGTCGCTTTGGGACGTTAAACCCTACAAATAAAACCAAACCATCTTCGGACTCGAAATTTCCGGAGTCCTCCACTACGGCGTCTCTCATAGCCTGAGTCGCTTTGGGACGTTAAACCCCACAAATCAATCCAAACCATCCTCGGAGGGCAGTTAAGAATATGTTTTGCTCTTGCTCATTTAGTTCCTGACGTTAGCGAATTTATCAACATCGTCATTGGACGCTAATGCGCTTTTCTTACCATTTCATAAGAGACAAGTCGAGTATTCGGATGACCTTATTCCTTCTGTGAAGTAAACGCCGACAGTTGATAGTCATTCGTATAAAAATGCTGAAAAAGAATTGGGTGGGTGCATAAGCTTCGCCGCTTAAGACACTTCTGCACATAAGGAGCGACAGCACCCTTAACACCGCTTTTTTTATTCCACGAATTTTAGGAATTGAGAGACAAGCACAGAGTCTAACAATGAGCCCAATGTTTTAATAATAATAATTATATATAATTGGCTCACAGGAAAGGAAAAGCGCAGTATTTGTCACACTTGTTTCTGTGGGCACCTGACCGCGCCGTAAGGGAAGGGAGGAAGGTGGGAGTTAAAGTGGAAAGAGAGAAAGAGGAGCCGTAGCAATGGGCTTCGGAGTAATTTGGTTTGGTTTGGTTTGTGGGGTTTAACGTCCCAAAGCGACTCAGGCTATGAGAGACGCCGTAGTAGAGGACTCCGAAAATGTCAACCACCTGGGGTTCTTTAACGTGCACTCACATCGCACAGCAAACGGGCGCCTTGCTTTTCGCCTCCATCGAAAAGCGACCGCCGAGGTCGGTATTCGATCCCGCATCCTTGGGAACAGTAGTCGAGCGCCGTATAACCACTGTGCCACCCCGGCGGGGTAAAACGTCACTGTATCAGGCGATAATGCCCCGACGAGGTGGGTGATGATGCCCGACTACTGTTACGGAGTACACTGGTTCGAACCCAATTGCCGGTGGCTGCGTTTAGATGGAGGCGAAACGGAGAGGCGTCCCTGGGACGTGCGATGTCACTGTATGTCAGAGATCCCCAGGTAATCGACACTACTCTGCAGCCCTCCACTGCGACATCTCTTTCTCTTTCCGCTTCACTCCCACCTTCATATTTTACCCACCGGTGAGGTTCAGGTGTCCGCAGAACAAGCGAGCACCTTGAATTCAATTGTAAATTGCTTTATAATAAAGAAAAGACGCAGTTTCTGTTAAGGTCACTTGAATGTCAAACTGAGGCTCGCGCGACGACTGCTTTACATAGCGTTGTGAAACCCGCTTCACAAAACAGCGCACACAAAACAAGAAAAGACTATAGATACCACAGGCGAGACCAAGATGTTGCGATACAAAATAGAGGGTGGCTGCTTAAGCTGGAACTGCCGCGGCTTCCGGGGCAAACGCGTACCTATGGAACTTCTCCCTACCCTCATCCCCACCTCTAACAAAAACTCACCACATGATGTCAGAGACGCCATGCGTGATCACAGAACTTATACATCACACATATGCTCTCCCATCAGTTTGCATAGAAAATATATATGTACCACCCACCATCCAAGCCAATGGCCTCGTTAGAAACACTTCTTCGAGGGATGCATCCGCTAGCAGGAAAACATCCGCTGATTGTCGGAGATTTCAACATCAGCTTTCTGACTGGGAATACACAAAAACCACTCATCGAGGAAGCGGTCTCGCTGCTTCTGGAAAAACTCCAACTCACTGTACACAACCCGTTCCATACTCTGACGAGGATTGGCAAAAATGTCAGCATTTCGTTTCGCCTCCATCGAAACGCAGCCGCCGCGGTCGGCGGCTGCGTTTCGATGGACGTTAGTTTGGTTTGATTTGGTTTGTTGGGTTTATCGTCCCAAAGCAATTCAGGATATGAGACGCCGTAGTGGAGGACTCCGGAAATTTCGACCACCTGGGGTTCTTTAACGTGCACTGGCATCGCACAGCATACGGGCGCCTTTGCTTTTCGCCCCCATCGAGAAGCGGCCGCCGAGGCCGGGATTCGATCCTGTATCCTTGGGAACAATAGTCGAGCGCCGTAACCACTAACTAAACGTAAACTAACCTCCGTAACCGGAGGTTAGTTTGGTTTTCGTAACTTCTCGGAGAACACCTACACTTGAAATAATGAGCGGCGTACAATTGGAGATGCAAAGGTTGTCGGTTCGGATCCCTAATGCAAACTAGCCTCCAACGTTCCTAGCACACGAACGCTAAATGGGAAGAGAAATGCTATGACCTCACCCAGAACGCCGCACAAGAATGGTAGCGTCATAATTTTGGTGCGAAATCACGTGCGTATTTTTTTTTTTCGACACGTTTTTTTCCTCAATTCTGAGGTACTGCGATGGCTTTTTGCCCGAATGAACCCCATAGTGAGCTTCTGCGCAAAATGATACGAAGCGAGCAAGAACGAAGTAGGAGTTTTTTTTTTTTATTTTTTTTTGTCTTGAACTTTGACAGCACGCGACACCGGAGGCGCTAGTGAAAGAGATATAAAATGAAAGAAGATAAACTTTGGCAGGTTAATAGGATTAACATTTGACTTGCTAAGCTGCACTGGGGAAAGAGAGCACGTAGGGGCGGGAAAGAAAGCAAAAAGTGAAAGACACAATATTATACAAAAATGCACGCTCCATCAAATGCGGTGGACCGTCATTGGCTTTTCTTTTTTTATGGTAGGGGGGGGGGGGGGGCGAAGTCACAACGCTGTCTTCTCAACTCAAACACTCTCACTACACCTATGACTCGCGCCATGATTCTCTACATGCGTATTGCGGGCCCCAGATGCACTGAAGCTAAATGACAAAAAGAAAAAAACAACAGGTGTATGTGTTTGACTAATTACGTTTTGCAGCACGCGCACTGATTTTACGCTTTAGTTATCATTTGAACTACTTGATAATTATTATCGCGCCAAAAAAAATGTCTCTTTGTTTAATGACGCTCATTTCTTTCAAGCTTATAGAGCTCGGTAAATTCTATAATGTTCCCAAATAATGTAGCTCTAGTGGACTGCATGTGGTCAAAGTGATGACGCGTGACATCTCTTTAGGAAATGGGGACGCGACCTTCATCCGAACAAGCGGCATTTTCTACAACCTGGGTTCTCCGTTGCCACGCAGTTGCTGGCAGGCGCGAAAAAAAAAAAAAATGCCTGTCTTACGTTTCGCGTTGCAGGACAAGGGCGGTCTGGCTTATGATGACACAAGAAAGCTAATTCGAGCGGAAAGCTGGCCGCAACAACTCGCTCTGGTTCCGCAGCTGTCGCGAAGCTGTCTTTGCCACGCGTCAGCCTGTGCGTTGTCAGCTCACAACCGAGACACGACAACGACCCCCCCTCACGCTACAGCCTCCCCCGCCTCTATCAAAATGGAAACATAGAAGTGGCAAGGAGACGTCGAGTTCACTTCGCGGCAGTTTCGGAAAGCGTGGTCCGACGTTTCTATAGTTGCCGCTCTTCTTGTTCGAATTTTTGGCGGCAAAACCGGAAGGACGAAGTGAGAGGGCAACACGTCACGCCCGCCGCGAGGATTATACACGTGTGAGTGACAAGCTCCAAGCTGAAACCTGGCGCGAACCGGCGACGACGCCCACGTCTACGACGCGCCCCACATTGCAGATTTATCTTTTCTTCGTCTACGTGCACTGCCACCGTGAATAGTGCATGTTGTGAGCGCGTCGGATCCGTCATCTCTAGTCTATGCTTCGGCCCTTACTTTTCGATTTCTCCCCAGAAGACGTACACTAATGTTGAATCTGCCGATGGCGAGAAGTAAACGTTACATATAATCATAGTTTATGGCATCTTTCCTGCCTTTTTAGGCGTCAGAGCCTTGTGGTTGCGGTACCTAACAAGCTTCATCCTGCAGCTTCGCTCATTCTCACTTGAAACGACAAGGGACAGGCTGTGATCAAAAGGAACCACGCATAGCTCGTTGAGCCGAATCTTCTCAATTTGCATGTTATACAGAGGTTAGCGTGGGCAAAAAAAAAAAAAAAAAAAGATGAAAGTGCCCAGTCCACACCGTCAGGACGCATGCAATGCAGCCTGACGCGACGAAGAATTCCTAAGCTATTCCTCGCGAACGCGTGAGGACATCGCGATTTTGTAGGCAATCGCTCGCGCGGCTTCCACGCCACTGTTAATCAAGCGGAACTTCATTCGTGGGTGCACTTTAAAATGCGAAACTGGCTCGGTTTCAGACAAGTGAAAGTAACGATACGTTGTAAACTGATCCCGATCGCGTACGCCGCGTTTTGGTGCAGGCGAAATTCAAAAGTGTCTCGGCGTTTTGGTACGCGATAATTAACTTTGACGCATAATAACCACATTGTCTGGTACCTTGAACATTGCGACGTTCCTCGATGGCACACAGCGTCATAGAGTCACGTAAAAAAGAAAAAAAAAATACATTTATACAGTAGCATGTGGTAAAGAAATTCTACCAGGTCAACATTTTAAACAAAATGTGAGGGAGAAGCCTTCGCTCTCTCTCCTCACGATACGCCATATTTATAATGCGTAAAGCAGACAATCGGATAATGAGCGCGCGTGAATAGCTTCGAATAGTGAACTGTCACCTCCAGAACTGTCACCAACCAGCCACAAGCGCAACGCACCCCCAGGTAACAGCATGGTGCTCAGTTCGTTCAATGCGCCCGCCTTTACGAAGGATTCGTGGCGCGTTAAAAAAGAAAACCGAAGCCGGTAAAATTAATCCGAAGCCGTGCATAACAGTGAACGATATTAATTTAGCGCATAAAAACTGATTTAGTGAAGTTGATATTAACACAAAACAGCAAAATATATGCAATAAGAAAACACTACGTTAAAGAGAGGGGAAGAAGCCGAAGATCACGAGCAGTCGAAAAGATATTGACAACCTGTTTTTAGGGGGAAGGGGGGAGAGCAGTCGCTGACGGTGATAGGGCGCTAATTCATTCCACTTCTATAATTTTGGTTTATTTCCCTAATGTTGCATTAAGTTTAAAAATTTAGAACCCCCTCCCCTCCCCCCTTCCTGCACGCGCGCGCACACGCACACGTTTTTTTTTTTCTTTTTTTCTGGTTACTCTATAAAGTCACTGATTGAAGAGACAAAGCACAAATGGGCTCTTCAAGGAGTAGGGCCATATGTAGTTCACTTTATGCGCCTACTACAAGATACGGCCGTTCAAGGATGGGAAACAGGGAAAGAGAGAGAGAGGAGGAGGGTTGGGGATTTGCATTCTGGAACTCTTTACACGCCAATCTTGAGTTCGTGCACTGGCAGCTAAGCCGATGAAATAAAACAAGCGAAAACGATGTGCGGAAATTCCTTCCACCTGTTGACCACGATTATTTGGCAGCCCTCGACCATCCTGAAATTAAATCCCGCGCACTACACCCACCACTAAACTGTCCCCAGCAGTTAAAGGCCTCGTGCCTCCCAGAAGTGGTCAGACTGGCACGGTGAACAGAAGAGCTCGTCGCCCGCCGCTCGCGCGACCGACCGAGTAGCGGTCACGTCCAACGCGAAGACCGCGCGCTTACGTCGGTGCGTAACCACGCGTAACTGCGCGCATGCGCACATCCCCCGACAACGCGGCGGCGGCGGAAGGGTCGCCTCTCCTTCTACCTGTTTCCGGGAGGCAGAACAGCGAGAAGCGCACTCTGCAGAACACGGGGACGGCGGCGCCTCAGATTTCCGTGTCAGACTCACGCGACGCGGGCGGTGCTGGCACTGTCAGCGCCTCGCGGTGCGGGCCGCGGCCCTGACAGCCGCGCGGCCGGTTCCATCCATCTCCATCAAAGTCAGGGCCCGGGGCCTCCTCGGATGCGCCCGGGCCAGAGCATGGACAGAACAGCAGCAGTGGGAAAGAGAGAGAGAGAGCTCGGGTGCTGCCTTGCGTCCCGCTCTTTTGCGCTGGCAGTCGCACACCCCTCTATCCTGGTCCTTCTCCTTCCTTCTCCTGCTCCAACGAATTGGCCACCATGTGTGTCTGTGCGAGCGTGAGTGTGTGCTGGGCGGCCGATCGCGTCACCCTTCTTCGCCGGCGCTGCCGACTTCGACGCACGATGCCGTGGCCACCGGCACTTTTCGGGTCGCCCGGCGGCCGCAGCTTGCCACGGAGCGAGCGAGGACAGCGGACTCGGCGCGCCAGTGGTCCTCCCTCTGCGGACGAGGACCCGTCAGCCGGCCTGTCACTCCGCCGCACCGGCGGCGCCCGGAGGAGGACATCATCTTTTCTTGCGTTTCTGGCCGTTTTTCTCTTGCGCTTCTTTTCTTTAATTATTTTTTTCAGCCACTGTCTTTCTTCGGTGTTTCTATATTTCTCAGAGCAGGCAGTGCTTTCTTTGAAGCCGCAGGCTCCAACTCTTGGTTCTGGGCCCGGATTTTTTTTTTTTTTCCTTTCGTTCTTTACGTCCAGAAGCTTTGCTGGATTCATGCTGAGCGTATAGTATATTTTGGGCGTGCAAGCGGGACGCACGAGTATAGTGGGAAAGATAACTTGTGCAGTTTTTGTATTAGTCAGGCGGTCATCGTTCTCAAATTTACCGCTCGCTTGTCTTTCTTCCCCTCGGGATTTCGGGGCAATAAAAGATCAAATCGGCGAAAAGGTGACTGGCGATTTTTCTTTATTTCTTGGCGAAACACTGAGGCATGTTTTGTGAGGAGCGGAGAAGAAAAAGGTGTTTTTACTGCGAAGATATTAAGAGTGTTACGAAGACTAAAACCCTTGCGTCGGCGTCTGCAGAAGCCTCAGCCTACCACAGGTGGCAGGCGGTGGTGGGAGGTAAAGAGACCGACAGAAATCTGTCTGCTTTGCAGGCCATCACTCAGCCAATATCAAAATGAGCAAGAATGACACAATAACGAATGAATAAAAGGCGACTACAAACAAATAAGGATAGAATCATAATTTCAATATTGGAATTGCAATAGAATGGAAAATTGCGTAAAGTTTGGTGAATGAAAGATGGGTAGAATGAGAATTAGAATAGATTTGCGAGTAAAACAAAAATGCTGTCACTTTTTTCCCGCATAACTTCAATTATTCGCTCGATTTTTTTTTATATGCGAGAAATTATTGCGGAAGGAGGGATAGACTCACAGGAAATAATAAAAAAACAGCAATGATGCGAAACTGCCATTCACACGCACACTTTGCGAAATGAGTAACCTCGCGCTTCCTACGTACATCTATTACGCTGTCGGTACCTTCCGTTATAGGAGTGAAATCCAGTGCGTTGTGGGGCAAGCTAAGCATGGCTTTGACGAGTTGTGACCCGTTGGAATCGAGAAGTTCGCATTGAAATGGACACCACCGCGAGTGTCCGTTCCGAAGTAACGATACAAAAAGTAAACTATTAGGGAGACACACATCTGCGCACTGACACAACAACGAGACAGACGCCACAGATCCTCCGTCTTCCCCTGATCGACGGAGAACGAGTGGAGGAAGCAGTGCGCATTCTATGCTCGCCTTTCATTTGCCATTCAGAGATAGGAACCAATTGATTGATGCCATTTCTACGGGGCGCGCCATTGTAGAAGTTCGGATGCTAGCGTAGAGCTTGAGGTGGTTTGGCTCTCCGAAGGGGAGACTGACAATCCTTTCATTTGATTTAGTTTAAAGTCTTTAAAGTCCAGACTTTGTTATTTCGCCCTTTAAGCAGAAGCAACGAGAAACGACGAGGCTTGGATCTGGGCGGCCAATTGTATCGAAAGGACGCGCAATGCGAACTTCGGTACACCTTCTATAGAGATACCGAGTATTTTGGAACAATACCTCACTTTCGTCGATTATACAGGCTGGTTCCTCTACAGGCTGAAATTCGCGTACTAAGTGTGACCTGCATATCTAAAAATGCATATATAAATTTGGCGCTGTGTATGTGTGTTTGCATATCTGTACATTTACACAGAAAGTTGTGTGTGTTTTTTTTTTTTGCTTATCGTTTAGAGATTCTTATTTTTACAAAAAATTGAGATATCTCGGTAGGTTTTTGTACAGGTATATGTAAAGCTCCGCGGATATACGTAATACGTACGTGACAGCTCAGTAATTGCACGAATAAATAAACAAAATTACCTACCTAACTTTAATCTTAACTTTACGGGAGTACGTTCGAAACTGAATGTTGTCAGCAAAAAAGGTGAGCCCAATTTTTAAATTTTCCTAGTCAGCAGTGTAGTTCGAAATATCGAACGTCAAAAATGCTAATTTAGGAGCTTGTTGTCTTGGCTTTCTCACGTCGCACATTCAGAAAATGGGGTCGCTTCCATATCGCATGCATCAACTACAGACTACTGTGTATTTGACAATGTAGAACATATTAACTTGGTTTCGGTGTCGATATCACGATCAGCAATGCCAGTTTATCAATATCGAAGAGCATTTGAATGCGTATTTTCGATATTTGATATTTCGAACTACATTTCCGATTAAGAAAATTTAAAACTTTGGCTGTACTTCGGTTTGACGGTCTTCTAGATAACAAAAAAAAAGAAAGAAATATAATAATTGAGCTCTGTCATGTACATCCAGTCGGTCTTGCATTATAGGCTACCTGGGCAAGGCGCACAGGCGTAATAAGTGTCGTGTTCTTAAAATAAAATCTATAAACGCTAGAAAAATATTCCCTCAATATATTTTTATGTGAACTTTGGCACCGTGGGCTGTGGCAGTTTGTCGACTTTTGTGCAGTTTATGTGACACACGCACGCACGCACGCACGCACGCACGCACGCACGCACGCACGCACACACACACACACACACACACACACACACACACACACACACACACACACACACACACACACACACACACACACACACACACACACACACACACACATGCACACACACATGCACACACGCACACACACGCACGCACACACACACACGCACACACACGCACACACACACACACACACACACACACACACACACACACACACACACACACACACACACACACACACACACACACACACACACACACACACACACACACACACACACACACACACACACACACACACACACACACACACACACACACACACACACACACACACACACACGCACACACGCACGTGTACGTTTAAATGGTAAAGCAAACAGTGATTCCAGGCTATAAAATTCCCGTGAATCCATACTTTAGGATTAGAAGCCATGTATGAGCATTGCCTTACTAAGGAACTCAGAGGATGGAATGCAAATAATGATTGACAATCTAGACAGGAATAGTAGTAAGGTAGGCTTGAAAATCGATATGCAGAAGACTAAGGTAATGTTCAACAGCCTCGGGAAAGAACAGCAGTTCACAATAGGTAGCAAAGCACTGGAAGTGGTAGGCGAATATGTCTACTTAGGACAGGTATAGTAACCGCAAATCCAGACCATGAAAGGGTCTACGAGAATAAGATTGGGATGGAGCGCATTTGGCAAGCACTCGCAGATTATGACTAGCAGCTTACCGGTATCGCTCAAAAGGAAAGTATACAGCAGTTGCATCTTACCTGTACTCACATATGGGGCTGAAACGTGGAGGCTAACCAAGACGGTTCTACTTAAGTTGAGGACAACGTAGAGGGCTATGGAACGAAAACTGGTAGGGGTAACATTAAGAGATAGCAAGCGTGTGGAGTAGGTCAGAGAAATAACTGAACTTACTGACATTATATAGTGGAAATCAAGAAGAAGAAATGGGCATGGGCAGGACATGTAGTGCGAAGAGAGGATAACCGATGGTCGCTTAGGGTAACAAACTGGATTCTAAGGGAAGGAAAGCGTAGCAGGGGGCGGCAGAAAGTTAGGTGGGCGGATGAGGTTAAGAAATTCGGAGGGGTCAGTGGGATGTGCTAGTACAGGACCGGGTTAATTGGAAGATTATGAGAGAGGCATTCGCCCTGCAGTGGGTATAGTTCAGCTGATGATGATGAGAAATCAACGCTGCCACACGAGTGGAACGCTTAGCAGCACTGACCCATTGTCCCAGACATACCAATCGCTGCATGATAGCACGCAGTCTTTGTATAGGCCCTGCTTTTCGATCAATTGTCGAAGAAATATACTGCAGCAGAGCCTTATTCGAGTATTATGCCAATTATTCGAGGAGTATTAAAAAGTTGAGAACATATTTGATTCGGCTCTAGTAATATAAAAATGCACTATTTTATTCGTTCGAATAGTCGAATACGAGGACATTAGATCCGCTGTCCCAAATTTCGGATATATGCACACCCGTACTCCGGTTCATTTTGTATTCATAAGGTCATCTAAAAAAAATATTTCCCCAATACCTCCCTCTCCCTATTGACCTCTAGGATTAAATGTATATGAAAGAAATATCCAACCGAAATAGAAACATATAAATATATTGTAAAGGTGCGCAATTGAAACACAATGTGGAGATTGTTCTGCTCGGTGCTCTGGACGATGACGAAGTTGTAGCTGGTGTGAGCTGGTTTTTTAGTGAAAAAAAAAAAAAAAAAAGTCCTGTTACAGAAATTTCGCTACTTTTTTAATTGAAAAGTTGAAGAAAATAAACAACGCCTGTTTCTTCGCCTGTTCAAAAGTGTCCTAAGCGGATAGAGGGAAAACAGGGGTTTAAAGGGTGGAGAGATAACCAGGGATACGATATATGCGGTACATAGACTGCAAAATTACTCTTAAAAATAATTAAATTACATTACTGATTGCTTTCCTAAAAAATCTTGAAAATATCGTTAAATTACATTGATTACTGTTCCCTAAGCCCAGTCACATTAAATTACAGTTACTCCTGCAGCGTAAGACAATTACTTTCAGGTTTTTATCCACACAAGAACACTAAGTAACCCTAGTAAACAAAACGACCTCTCTTCATTAAAAATGACGAAATCAGAAATGTCTGGTTAAACACTCGTAACAATCATTGCGTTTAAGGCTGAAACAAACGACAAACTAGAGGGCGTATTGCCGGCCCGGACGCTGTCTCCACCGTTTGAAGCTCCTGAGGCAGGTGATCTATTTCTTCAGTGGTTCCAGGAATTGACCATGGCACCTCCTTAAGCTCGGTAATGTTCGCTCACTCTAAGAAAAATCCTTTCTTTCGTGTCTGCTACGATTGATATCGCCGTCTTTTAAAAACAATAGCATCTGTTCTTTTTGTTCACTTCCGTCCGTGTACAGCTCGCGCAATGCTACATCCAGACTCCAAGGATTGCCGCAAACAAATACTGTAATACGTCGTGCACGGTGTACGTATTGATAGGAATGCCTTGAAAATCAACGACGATTGCATACTATTTCAAAAAACTTAAGTTCCTTCAAAGAGCATGTAGTCGGAAAAAACTACAGGCAATTTTTTGATGTTAATACAGAATTTCTGTGCGGTTTTTGACGGGAAATCTGTTGTGACAACAGAACATTCTGTAGTTACAACAGAAAAGTGCTACAGAACTACAGACAACAGAAATGTACTACAGAAAAACTACAGAACTACAAAAAAGTACTACAGAACTACAGAAAAACCTGATGGTTACGACAGAACTACAGGATATTCTGTAGTATTTTTGACACAGTTCTGTAGTTTTTTTTCGACTGGGATATATCGACTTCATACCAAGCTCCACCTTCCTAGATGGCGCGAATGTAACGCCTCTTTCATTCGCAATCAGATGTGAAAAAAATCGAAACTCAAGTTTGACGAAACTGAGAGTGTAAGGTTTTTGGAGTAACTCCTTTTTTTCTGTCTTTTTTTTTTTTTTTGCTTCTTTACTTCTCGACTCAAAATACGCCGCGCCGTGCCAGCCTCCTCGAGCGCCAGGGAAGCGACCTTCTCCGAAGCTTCAGTTCGAAGACACTCTCCTCTTCCGAGAAGCCGTGTCCTGTCTTGCAAAAGCGAACACGGACTTGCCAAGTGATCGGCGCGAAGAAATTTTTGACACCCGTCGGCGCTGTCTATTTTCAGATCACGTTTCCTCTCTCCCCACGTCCGCTCCTTGCTTCGTTCACGCGCGCGTCAATCCCCTGTTTCTTCTTTCGCCGAGAATGTTGTCACGGGAACGTAGTCCTTGTCCGCTGTCATGGCAGAATCTCAGCTTTCGCCCCTTTCATTCTTCTTATTGTTTTTTTTTTTTTGTTTTTTGCTTTCCAAAATATCTCCGAAGGTGCTTCGTGTTTCTCTACAGCAAATTCATTATGCGCCCCTCACCGTGCGAGTTCGCTCTTGACACGAACGTGCTTTTGCTGCTGCTACAAATATTATGCTGGAAGCTTATCAGTGCAATTTTTAACGTGGTGACGAGCTGGTTGCTCGTATAGATATTGCTTTTCACTGGAAGCCTGTCAACGGTTTCACCAAAATATAAATAATAGCTGGACTGTACGCTGCCAAAGTTCTTGGCAGTTGCCAGACTGGGAGAATAAATAAAAACCTAAAGCACTGTTACTGTCCGTGAAACAGCAACGTCATTCTTGTCAAGCTTTACATATACGTGTCTTTGTATCCTTTAACGGGTCTTATATATATATGACTTACATTTTACTCTTATTCCTAATAAACGTAAATGAATGCGAAAGACCAATGCTTCTCTTAACGGCCCTGCCACGAGCTCAAATTTGCACCAATCTTACGAGATATTTCTCAACTTTCGCACGAGCGATGCCACCAAAAACCTAGAAGCCTAATGCTATGCCAAATGAACGGAAAGTGTGTGGCAGTTCCGTACACACATTCGGCACAACATTACGTGGTTTGCCTTGGAGGTGAGATTACCGATTACAGCAATGAAAACGGCGTCAATATTTCACCTTACACTACAGCGCAAGACTCTGTCCCAGGGAACGTCTGCAACGACTGTGTCTTCTACGAAGCTGTCGACTGGAACACACACTCAAGAGCACCAGAGGAGCCAAGCAAGAACACAAAAAGCGCTGAGGCGATGACGACGACGACGACGACGAAAAATTCGGTGGAAACAAATTTTTTTCCGAGACCCCATCAAAAAAAAAAAAAAAAATCGGAAAAAAGAACAAAGAGCTCCTAGAGCCGGCAGACAGAGGCACTGAGAAGATGAAAGAGGGAGGAGGAGGACAGGAGGGGGGGGGGGGGGGGGGGGGGGCACTTCATTACCGTCTTTTTGACACGCCTCGGAAGGAGATAAGGTGAATATTTGCATTCGCGTGACAGAAATCTCCGGAGCGAAACTCCCTCTCTGAACATCGCGCCGGTGCGCAGGCCCTGTAGAGAGAGAGCCGAAGGCAAACAGATGTTCGCCCAGAAAAGAGGCCTCGACGGCGCATTAAAAGATCTTACGCGCGCGGCGAAGGAGCCGAGCAGGCGTCGACGAAGGGTGAAGAAACGGTGGCGTCGATGGGCGCCCCGTGTACTATCGTCGCGCGAAAAAATAATGAGATAAAAGGGAAAATAAGGAATAAATGTAACGTCATAGGCGTTGAAAGTATCGGCAGAGGCGCGCGCGCGCGCGCGCGCTCTGAGGAAAAGTAAACGGGAAAACAGGGGCAGGCATATCCCTCGACTCCGCTGCTGCTGCTGCTGCTGCTATACCCTGCTTGGAAAGCAGAAAAACAAATCTACGCTGCAGCCTGCGCGAGTATAAGGCGGTGGCAGGGTTGTGGGACGAAGTAAAGCGAGAGAAATGGAATGCGGCCCAAGATAACGAGCCAGTCCTGTCGATAGGAACACACACACACGGGCGAACATATTCGCCCCGAGCACCGCCGCACACGTTGGCTCGGCTGCTGCTTCTGCTGCTCGCTCGCTAAGAGGATTAAAAATGGGACTTTTTAGCGAACATGACGTGAAGCCTTGACGTGAAACGTTAGGGAAGAGCCGCCGGGGATGAATAGGAATAGCTTTGCGGGCTGCGGCAAGGCTCGTCGCTTTCGTTCGCCCCTTTACTTCCCCTTCGCCTTCTCTCCCCATTCCTGCTAGACCGAGAGTCCGACCCTGCGCCGCCTCTCGCAGCGTCTCCGCCGAAACAAATGGAAACGGCTGTAAATGAGTGTTCGCACTTCGGTGCCGCGCCGAGTCTCGCTCCATGAGCAGCGCGACAAGGCGCCTTGGCTTTGCCTTGTTGTCGGGCGCCGACATTTTCGCACATCTGAGAGGCGGCGTGACAAGCAGTGGGGCTTTTTCTTGTTTCTCGGTCCATTTGCGGCGGTGAACGAGCGTTACAAATCACTTTCACTTGTTTTGCGACAGTGCGGTGCCGTGAATGAGGTGCTGTTTACTAGAAGAATGCGGCCTGTCGTCGTAGAGTCGTCTATCTTAAATAAACAGGATCGGCGTATGTATACTACGTGCCGTGTACGCGTTTTTGAAGCTGTTTACTCGCTACAGTGAATAAATTATTGAAAGCAAAGGACTGGGGGCAATGTGTGTTACCGACGACAACGTTAGCGTTACTGGCATTCCGAGATGGCGGCAAAACTGCAGCGCAGTGTTTCGGTCATGACGAAATAAATCAGGTCGTTAAAAACAGCGGGAGGGGGGGGGGGGGGGGGGGGGGGCTGAATAAACTAATAAAGGAAATTGAAATAATGTATCACCGTCAACAGTGTCGCGGCACGTCGCTGTTTTAGAACGCAGAGGCTACTCTTTAAGAGTTTGGCGTATACCGCCGTCATGACGTGCATCAACAACATTCCGCTCCCCACATCACATTCTTAACACGCTCAAATTTCTTCTCTATTTTGAGCGACCTTACATAACCACAATGTACCGTTAAGAGACAGAAAGAGAGAGCACAGTATGTGAAGGGGAACAACCGCGAGTTATTGACTGCCTGGTTTGAATGACGAAGAATTGGGCGTTGCAAGACATGCTTTTCGAATACAAATAAGTTATGGTCGCTATAGGAAGGCTGGATAAGAATAGGAAGTCTGCAAATTCAAGGTGGTCGCAGCTGCGGAGGGTTACTTGGAGGTACATGGGTGCTGAATTGTCCTGCGGTGGATGTAGTCAGAATGGTGGTGGTGATGATGATGACAAGGACGATATAACCACGGCAATTTGCACACCAGAAAGTTATGGACGATGTGAGGTCTCCATCAAGTTAGCATAACATGTTCATTGAGGTTTTTAACGCACTGATTTTTTTTTCCTGCGTTACAGCCGTTATTCTTATTTCGTTCAACAGCTGCATCATTGGCCGTATTTTTACGTTTGGCTATTATTAAAGCATGTCTTTTACAGCGCACATTGTATGTTCGCGTAACTGGCAAAACACAACGAGGAGCAAACGGCGAACAAAAGGAAGGCGGGAGCTAAGAGAGCATTTGGATTGGATTGGAGAACATTTAATAAAAAGGAAGGCGCTAGACAAGGATGTGGCATGAAGTGTGTGCCTCTTGTTATCACGTATTGATCACATGCTTAAACAAATAGCTGCGCCGAGTACCACACTACTCCAGTTAGCTTCTTTTTCCACACTTAGACCCCATATGAACTTACAGGCAGGGCACAATGACTGTGTACTTTACTATTAACGAGTTTCAGTAAGCTGAGAACTGAGAAGTGATAGCGGAACCCAATCCACTCCCACTTTTACCTTCCGATTTCCAGCTACAATGAGCACAAGTTTAGTTCGCCCCTCCAAAGCTGCTTTCACCTCAAGCAGTGTCACACTAAGGTGAAGCCTTCACCATGCCACGCGGGCATCTTAATTACCGTGCTCATGGCTGCGTCCGCGTCTTGTGCTCACCGCGTTTTATTCTGCAAGGTTTAGGAGTGAACACCGGTGCTTCTTACAGCATTAGTTCGTTTACGATGCCACGACATTAAGTGCAAGGCAGTTTGCCGAGACGTCATTACAGCAGATTGACGCTATTGGCAGGAGGGTGTGCTTTGACCTTGGCCATATGTCGTTCTTGAGTTACATCCGAGTAGAGCTTAGATTTACGTGGAAACATTGCACATACTTTGTATATTATTGTAGCAAGCGCTTGACACAATACACATACAAATACGCACAGAAAAATAGGAGGCCGCTTAATTATCAATATGCGATGACTAATGCATGTGTGACTAATGTAGGTGTTTACCTAGCTTTTAGTTGCTTCTATTAGGCTATATTTTCTTCTACATGCTTTACCGCTTAGCTCTTGGGTATTTTGCTCACGTTTGCTTAACAAATGCCGAGAAACTTTGCTGTGCTCTTTGTTCAGTTATTCCTAGCCATTTTCAGTCATCGGTACAGTCATTCTGTGCGGCGTTCTTCCCATGGCAGCCTGCCTCTCCCTTGGACATGGTGACGTCTAGTCTTCCACCTGCCGACTATGGCAGGTTGCAGGTGGCAAGAGTTAGAATTTAAAAGTCTCAACAATGAGGCTTCTAATCCTAACGAATTATTTATATATTGTGAGACAGCACTTGCACAAAACGTCTGTTCTATTCCAGAGCCAGCTGGCACACAGCGCGCGACGCTCCGAGCAGCAGCCAGCGATGATGATGATAATGATGATGGATCTATACAGATGAAAGAGGTGAAAGTTCACGCGTTGCGCTCACACAAATCCCCCCGACAAAAGAGCGGCCACCCTGGTCGCTGATTACAGGGATGAGGGACGACGGGCATAGGGCTTCATGCGCGAGGCGTGGACGATCTCGTCGGAGCGACGACGTCGATCTGCGACGGTGTGCGAGGGAATAACGCGATAGTTCACCGGAGACGTTTGTTGGAGTACTGTATAAGGGCCAATGTAACGATGGAGAAACTTCTCACACAGGCCAGGAATGCGGATTGGTGTCCACAGGAGAACTTCATCACCGGGGTAAAAGGAGGGAGTTCGATGGCGTTGATCATACAGGGCTTTGCGTTCCTGTTGAGCATCTTCAGTGTTCAAACGGGCAAGTTGGCGACACTGGGCCATACGTGTGGCAAACTCTTCGCCCAGAGATTCAGACGTAGAGGGAGCAGAGAAGAAAGTAGTGTCCAGTACTGTCGATGGTTGACGGCCATAAACTAAAAAGAAAGGGCTATAACCAGTAGTGCGCTGAACAGCGGAATTGTAGGCGTAGGTGACGAAAGGTAAAACGTTGTCCCAGTTCCGGTGATCAGGAGCGATATACATGGATATCATGTCGGACAAAGTGCGATGAAACTGCTCGATGAGTCCGTTGGTCTGAGGGTGGTAGCTAGAAGAAGTCTTATGGACGGTGTTGGCTGCGCGCAGTACTTCCTCAAGGACTTGAGAAAGAAATGTCTTTCCACGGTCGCTAATGAGAATACGAGGAGCACCATGACGCAAAACTATCGCACGCAGGAAAAAATCGGCGACTTCAGAGGCGGCACCGGAGCGAAGAGGTGCGGTTTCAGCGTACCGCATTAGATGGTCGATGGCAGTGACAACAAAACGGTTGCCGTCTGACGTCAAAGGGAGAGGACCAAATAAGTCAATGGCGACCGTGTCAAAAGGCACAGATGGGCAAGGTAGAGGTTGCAGTAGGCCAGCAGGAGGGGATGTTGAACGCTTGCGATGCTGGCAAGACGGACATGATGAAATGTATTTGGCGACGCTGGCAGAAAGCCCAGGCCAGAAGTAGCGGCTCTTGATACGGTCGTAAGTTTTAAAGTGGCCTAAATGTCCAGCAGTGGGGTCGTCGTGGTAAGCCTCCATAATTTTAAAACGAAGGGAGCGAGGGGCAACGGGTACCCAGCGTTGACCCGTAGGGTGATAAACGTCGCGGTAAAGTGTTCCATGGTGAAATCGGAACCGACGAAGCTGACGGCGCAAGCGACTGTTTGGGACAACTGACGGAGGCGAGCGATGATTGTGCGGCAGGAAGGGTCAGTCAGCTGCAGGGACGAGAAATCAGCATTGTTCTCGAGTGGAGCTATGGCGATGGGTGCAACATTCAGGTGGCCAGCAGAAGGCTGACTCGGATGGCAGCAGGGAGAGGAGACCGTATGTGGGGCCGCGTCAGTAGGTAGCAATGGGCAGCGGGAGAGGGCGTCAGCGTCGAGGTGTTTTCGCCCAGATTTATAAGTGATGGTGAAGGTTTATTCTTGAAGACGTAGTACCCAGCGACCCAGTCGACCCGATAAGTTCTTCAGCGATGACAGCCAACAGAGTGCGTGATGGTCTGTGACAATGGTGAAGTGGCGGCCATACAAATAAGGTCGAAATTTTTGAACCGACCAAACAACAGCGAGGCACTCTTGCTCGGTAATAGTATAGTTACGCTCAGCTGCAGTAAGCGTACGACTGGCGTATGCGACGACTTGCTCTTCAGACACTGCGTTGCGTTGCAAGAGAACCGCGCCAATACCGTGGCCACTGGCGTCTGTGTGAAGTATGGTGGGCGCGTCAGCGTCAAAATGGCGAAGCACAGGGGTGGAAGTGAGTGCCTGCTTGAGAGCTTTGAAGGCGTCTTCACATTCAGTGGACCAGGTGTAAACCACTTGGGAAGACACGAGCTTGTGTAGCGGGGCAGCAATTGTTGCAAAGTTCCGAATAAAACGGCGGAAGTAGGAGGCTAAGCCAAGGAAGCTGCGAAGATCTTTCTGACGTTGGGGCCGAGGAAAATTAACGACAGCCGTAATTTTTTCGGGATCAGGCTGGATTCCTGCCTTACTGACGACATGGCCGAGTACTTTGATGGCCTTACTGGCAAAGTGGCACTTCTTGGTATTCAGCTGAAGCCCCGCCTGGGCAAGGGACGTGAGGACATCAGTGAGACGCTGCAAGTGCTGAGTGAAGTTTGACGAGAAGACAATGATGTCGTCGAGATATCATAGGCATGTTTTCCATTTCATGCCGCGAAGCACGGTATCAATCATGCGCTCAAAGGTGGCCGGCGCATTGCAGAGTCCGAAAGGCATCACGTTAAATTCGTAGAGACCGTCGGGGGTAGAAAAGGCAGTCTTGTCCTTGTCTGCATCGTGCATAGGAATTTGCCAGTATCCCGAGCGGAGATCGAGACTGGAGAAATGCTCAGCGCCTTGAAGACAGTCTAATGCGTCATCAATACGAGGCAAAGGGTAAACATCCTTGCGCGTGATCTTGTTAAGTTCCCGGTAATCCACGCAGAAGCGGACTGAGCCATCTTTTTTGCGAACGAGGACCACAGGTGAGGACCAAGAGCTCGTGGATGGTCGGATGACATTTCGAGCAAGCATGTCAGCAACTTGCTCCTCAATGATTTTGCGTTCTGCTGCTGAAACGCGATACGGCCTTCGTCGAACAATAGCAGAGCCGTCCGTCTCTATGCGATGAGAGGTGACGGAGGTCTTCCCCAACGCTGAGGCGCACACATCAAAAGACTCTCGGTGCCGCAGGAGGACGTCTAGCAGAGCTGTGGACTGCTCGGATGTAAGGTCAGGGCTGATGGCGGCTGCGAGCGCAGAGGATGTCGGAAATTGAGGCTTGGCAGGAGGCGGTGGTGCGCTGGAAAGTGTGTTGAGGGGAACGGGATCGCAGTCAAAAATAAACCCAACTGTGGCTCCTCTGGGCAGTAAGAACGGCTGGAGAGTTGTATTAAGGGCCGCAACGACCGCGCAACCGCGGGTGAAGGAGGTGAGGCACGAGGCAAGAGCTAGGCCGTCGGAGGTCCACCGAGGAGCGGGCATAACGAAGGCTTCGCCATCGAGAGGGTAGTCCAATGCCACGATGATCAGCTGCTCGCGTCCTGGGGGCAAAACGAAATCAACTGCTGCGAACACGTGTGGTGGTGAACAATCAGAAGTCGGTAATATATCGGGGTCCGCAAGATGAATAAGGCGCTCACGGCAAGAGATGAGGGCGGACGCCGACGATAAGAAATCCCACCCCAAGATCATGAGATGAACGCACGTGGGGAGCACAATAAATTCGATATGATGCCGCTGGTTATCGATGAGGACACGTGCTGTGCATTGGCCGGTGGGTTTCATAAGAGTTCCATTAGCTCCACGAAGTGGCGGACCGATGTATGGCGTTATAACTTTGCGCAGATGAGAACACAGTGAGAAATGCAGGACGGAATAAGCGGCGCCGGTGTCGATGAGGGCCTCAACGTACAATCCTTCAACAATCACTACTAACATATTCGACGGTCGCCCAGGAGGAATTGTAGATTTCGAACTCGAAGCAGCTTTCCCTCCAAAAACTGCTTCGGTTAGTTTTCCGTTATAGGTTGGAAGGGTTGCGAGGCAGGACGAAGTGGTGACGTGCTGCGAAAAGGCGAAGGGGATCGGCGTCGGGAAGGACGCGAGGGCCGTGAAACATTGGTGGAATTCGGAGGAGAGGAAGAACGCCGGTAAAAGTCTGAGTAGGGCAGTGCAGAATCATCAGGCTGGCGCACGCGGGCACGTTCAAAGGGAGCATAACCCCGTTGCTCGTCTTGTTGGCGGCGGCGACAGACACGGGCAATGTGGCCACGTATCCCACAATAGTAGCACACAGGGCGGGAGGGGCGCCAGGCTGTAACAGGACGATGCACTGTAGGATATGGTGCCATTGCCGCGACGTGACCGCACACGGGTGCCGAAAAAGTCGGGGAAGGCGGAGTGGGTTGCCGTGAAGTAATCTCGGCATAGGTTGGCAAGGAATGTTGGGGGGCGTTGGGAGGCGGCGAGGGAGGTTGGGAGGCAATGGGAGGTGGGGCAGGTGCCACAGTGCAGTTGAAATTCGTCAGTTCATCTTTGATGATGCTGCGCAAATTCACCGTTGCTGGCGGAAGAGTTGGAGATACTGCAGAGGGGTTGGTGAGGCCGTAGAGCTCCTCCCGGATCATGGTGCGGATTAGGGACCGCAAATTTCCATCTATGAGGGAGCCACCATCACTGGGGTCTTGCACGAGGCGGCAGGACTGTAGCTGATCCAGACGTTGACATGTGGATGTGATGTCAGATACGGACGACGGGTTTTTAAACACGAAGGCATTGATAGCAGCAGTGTTGATGCCCTTAATTAAGTGGCGAACACGCTCAGATTCAGGCATAGCAGCGTCGACACGGCGACAAAGGGCCAGAACGTCCTCGATGTACGACGTATAGGACTCGCCGGGCTGCTGGAGACGAGCTTCAAGTTTTTTCTTTGCCTGCTCTGAGCGACCAGCCGGAGTGCCGAAAATTTTCTTTAGCTGGTCCGTGAATGTAGGCCAGTCAGCGATGTCATCCTCGTGATTGAGGAACCAGGTTTTGGCGACGTGAGCCAAGTAGAAGACGACGTTTAGCAGTTTATGAGCGTCATCCCAGCGGTTAAATGCACTGACCCTGTTGTAGTTGTCGAGCCAGTCGTCGACATCTTCACCGCGAAGGCCAGCAAAGATTTGGGGATCGCGCTGGCGGCTGGTGACAGTCCAGGCAGGGGCAGCCGCAGTAGGAGGAGGAGACGCCGGGGGTGAGCGAGCACCGTTGCCCTCATCCATAGCACAGGACCGTGGACGCAAGCGAAGGCCTGAACGGAGCTCCAGGGAGAACGGTAGGCGGGTCTAAAGCGAGAGGTGGGGAATACGAATCGCACCTCCGCCACTTGTGAGACAGCACTTGCACAAAACGTCTGTTCTATTCCAGAGCCAGCTGGCACACAGCGCGCGACGCTCCGAGCAGCAGCCAGCGATGATGATGATAATGATGATGGATCTATACAGATGAAAGAGGTGAAAGTTCGCGCGTTGCGCTCACAATATATATAAAAAAATGTTTCTACCGCGGAACTGCTGATGTGATGTGCGACTACCGTGGATTGACCTGTCTGGTGGCGTGCTGTTTTTCTTTGTTCATTTATTTTACGTCATCTGCTCTGAAGAATGCTGACTCCGTGCTTCCCTACAAACGACAATACCTAGGCACTTTCTTCCGTCGCCGATATCGAAGTACGTACAGACCATGTAAAGCTGAGTATTTCCGCATTTCAAACTACATGAATTCGCTTATCGCTTCAGCTCCCAGACACAGACGAGGTGGAATCCTTAAGCGAACTTCGAGCAATTGGCGCGGTTTCTTATTTTTACTTGTCATGTGTCTTTATCAATTTTCTAAATGCGCCACTCTGACACAAATTTCAACCACCTCATTTACAATTTTTCAACAATTTCGTAGCCCACCGACAACGAGCATTGATGAATTTATGGTTTAATCTAATAATAGACCTGGCGTGCCTGATAGTACTTAAACGTGCTTGAACGTGCTCCTTCATCACTTATCCATATTTTTTTCTTTTGCAATTTTGAACAAAATTTATCCCGCTAGTAAGGCCAAAAACAAAACAAAACAAAACAAAACGCATTGTGACATCTTTGAACAGGTAGTAAGAAACAATATATCCGCAGATTATGATTTTTGTATAAGTTCGAAATTGAATAAGGCGCAAAGCAATAATTATAAATGCGGTGGTTTATGATAGAGTTGTGACACAGCTTATTATACAAAACTCAGTCATTTAATTAATCTGCTTTGCCTACAGCAATTAGACCCTGGAATGACCCTTCCTCACAACACAGTTTCTATGCATATACCTGATATCGGAGAGCTTAAAAAGCACCTACTTATGCACTTATCCCCTTAGTACTGTTCCAAATGTGGTTGGTTTGTGGGGTTTAACATCCCAAAGCGACTAAGACTATGAGAGACGCAGCAGTGGAGGACTCCGGAAATTTCGACCACCTGTGGTTCTTTAACGTGCACTGACATCGCACAGCACACGGACGCCCGTTTCGCCTCCATCGAAACGCTGCATCCGAGGCCGGGATTCGATCCTACGTCCTTGGGTACAGTAGTCGAGCGCCTTAACCGCTGCGCCAACCCGGCGGTTTTCCAAATGTTGTACCAGTGTCAGATGCTCCTAATGTCGTTTTCTCATGTACTATTATTTCAGTTGCACCTGGTTAGCTATTTTTCTCTTAGTTGTGCTTTGTTCTTTGTTTATGTTTTCTATTTTTCTGTTTGTTTTATTTTTTCCCTGTTTTGTATCAGCTTTGTATTCCTTTCGCGTGCTCGCGACGTACCGCTTCCTTTGCGCCGTCATCGTGATCATTATTTTTGTATACCTTTTATATATGCCCCCCCCTCCCCCCTCATTCTTCTGGGGCTATAATAATTAAATAAGTAAGTTTTCATTTTAAAAATATTAAGACGTCAGCCTTTCTAGGCCCATGAACCTCTCTGTGTCTGCGAGATGTGTCCGCGAGATTCTGCGAGATTCGGCGGTATTTGTCAGCGAGACTTTGCAATAGGTTCTGACGTCAACATAATTTCCCTGGTAAGGACGTCGCAATGGGTTCTGACGACGAAGCAAAAAAAAAAAAAAAAAAAGGAAAAAAGAAGAAAATAATGAAATTAAGACGAGTCCACAAAAACACAGAAGATAGAGCAAAAAGAGACGAGGTAGACAAAAGAGGAAGAAGAGAAGGATGAAACGCTTTCGCCATTAAGCTCGGTGAGTAGTGAAGTACGGACCAAGAAATGATTTAAGAGGTGACAAGTTGTCAGGGCAGCGGCATTCCGACAACCCACAACTTACTAAAAGCCGTTTTTCTTTTTTTTCGACGGAGCCCTCAGTGCTCATCAGAGAACTCGCTATCTGCGTTCGTCAGTGAACAACGCTCTAGCTTGCTAGCCGGAACCGGCAAGTTTGAGCCGCAGCACGTCACAAACCATCGCGGTGAGTGTGAGACAGGAGCGCGTTTGTCACCGCTGAATTTACGCAACGCCATGGGAGGCCACGCCCACAGCTTTCCGGTCACGATAGACGCTGTGTACAACAGCCGAGCGCACCGCGCTGCTTTCTTACAGGGTTGAAACCAGCGCCGCTTTCGCGCGCGTTCGAAGCAAACAAGCATCCGACAAATACGTACAAGCCGTGCACAACAGGAAAGACAGGCGAGCGAGCAGCTGCAGTAGAAGCAAGCAGACAGGCAAGTGGCCTTATCGCGAACTGCGCAAGCTCGCTGTTGCTGCCTCCAGTGCTGTCACCCTGCCGCCAGTCGGAGGAGCGGCAGCAACCCATCGTTACAGTTTAATAGATCAGCACGCCTATATATATTGTCGGCAGGGGCGTGTCACCGTAAAGCCCGGTGCTGCTCTACATGGCAGGCGAATGAGCGAGAAATAAAGAAAGAGAGCGTCAGATAGGCGATAACAAAGCAACAGAAGCGGAAAGAAAAGTGAAAGCGGAGAAGATGGAAGCCAAGCAACGGTGTGGATGTTCGAAGAATATTCCGCACGGAAGAGGAAGAAAAAGGGAGATTGGGGGAGAGCGGTGTGGGCCAGCAGATAGGGGACGGCCAACTTTTCCCCCTTATTTCTAGTGAAAAGTGAACGGTGCAGGCATGCGCGGTTAGCTTTCCCTTTTTTCCTCTCTTTTTCCCCGTGATTCGTCGCGTCGCATCGCTCCTTTCTCGCTGGTGGTTTCATTCGCTGCCGCGAAGGGTCGCGTAACCGCACTGCTTCTTCTTCCCCTTCGATGCCTGTTATGAGTTCGCCTTCTCCCCCCCCCCCCCCCCCCCCCCCTTTTTTTCTTCCCTCGGCTGCAGGATCTCCCGCGTGCCGTCATTTTCGGGAAGTCTCCGGCGGCGGCAGCCCGGCAGCCAACCAACCCAGCCCAGCCTATAGCCAAGCCCGGGCAAGCAAGCTACCCCCGTGTGGCGCGCTTCTCAGCACAGCGCGCGCTTCCCTATCTTTCCAGTGCTTCCCCAATCCTCCCCGTCTCCTTCCTCCCTTTCGCAGGAACACCAGCAGCGGCGGCAGCACTTCGCTCTGGTCTTGCGCTGTTCCCTCGCTATTTTATTTTTCTGCCCGCTTCCTTGGCGTCATCCCTTTTTCCTGGTGGAGCTCTATTTTCCCTTTTATCGCTCGCCGGGCTCGGTCGGTCGCGCGGTGCATGTTCGTGACAAACTACTCGACTGTCACCCACCCATCCGGTGTTCCATCAAAAGTTGGAGTAAGCTTTTCTTGCCCCTTTTTTCGCTTCTCCGCGTGCTGGCTGCAGCGGAACGCTGCACTGACCCTCTCCTGAAGCGCGGGCACGGTATATGCGCCACACTTACAAGACTTCGCTTGATCGGGCGCCCCAATTTGTATATGGCGTAAACTGCGGAAGAACCATGTCGCTTTTTCTTCCTGTCAGCATAGTAGTTACTTCGGCGTTGCATTCCTAACACAATGCCACAAGCACGCCCCGCTGCTTGGTCCTTGCTTCAGAGATGGTAACTCTAATTAATAAATCAGGCGCACTGGCCAGGTAAAATTACAAAATGAACAAAAAGCCGGTTCATGCTTGTAAGGACGCTTCGAAAATTCGTTACAATGCAAAGAGGTCCTCCTACTTTTCTGTGCTCTATGAGTGCAAATAAAGGGATCGATCCAATTTTCAATGCTTGATGACGAGGTGTGCCAACCAATCGAAACTTTGCGATTCTAGAGTGCATGTGCTAAAGTGTGGGACCCATGCCTTTGAATCGAAGTTTTCTGGACGCTGCAAGTATCGCGTCGTATATCATATAAACTTAAGAGCCCCTAAGTCACATCTGTGGTAAAGACGGCACTCTCTTGCACGGGGAAAATTGTCACAGTGCACATTTACGCATCCTTGACGCGTTCTCCAGGGGCATTTTTGGTCGTGTGCACACAGCGTCGAAACGTGGAATCCTTCTTCTTTGTAAGAAAAGGCGCACTAACATTTGACATATGCTCTAAGTTTGCGCACAGATTTCTTGTAATCTGAATTAAGACAAACTGCATTTATCTTACTACAGTAAAACAAGATTTATCTGTCATGCTGTTCTGCTGCACTACGATTATGCTGTTACAATGCTCTTTCATGTGCCCTCGAAGTACTGTCTCAGCACCAGTTGTCCTTTCTTGCTATAGCTCCCCTCTGTGTTTCTCGCTATCCCCTCGCTGTCTCTTCTATTTCCGTCAGCCTTATCTTGGGTGCTTAAGATATAAGATAGCAATTACAGTGGCAGGTAACATTATTTTCGTTCTCTCTGTTTATTTTAATATACCGCTACCACCACAGAGCTACTCTCGTTCCCCCTAAAGGAACAGTGAAACAAAGATAATGACGCAGCAGAAAGCAACAGTGATTAAAAAAGATGCTGATTTCGCTTGCATATAATCCGCGTTAGGGAATGGGGACGTTGTCAGTCATAGGTGTAAAGTATCAGAACAGTAAAGTACGTGAACCTTGCGCGCTATAGCAAGCGTTTTTCAGCAGTTTACCGTGCGATTCCACCGTTGTCCTCCCCACTGTTTACAAAACGACACTCTCCCGCTACCCTTTATCAACAGTGCAGTGCGTCTCCTGTCCTATCGGGATTTTATAACCCCTCGCCACTCTTCCCTTTTTTCCCCGCGTATTATAATGCCAGCTGCCAAGCAGAAGCACTCAACGACGAGATATTTTTGCGTCCCTTGTTTTTGGCGAGTGTCCGGCGCGGCGTGATTGATTGATCTTCGCCGCGCTTCTTCAAGGAAAGGAGAGGTCGAGGATTGAGGAGGGAAAGATGGGTAGAAGGGATGGCGTGTCTAGCAGGAGGGAGCGAGGGAAATACAGCTGATACAGTCCGAGGCAGCTTTGGGGAGGACGTGGAGGAAGAAGAGGAAAGCGTCCCGCATGACGGCAGGCGTGCTGCATGAGGAAAATGGAAGAAGCGGAGCTTCCTCCCCAAAGAGCGGGCCTTGGCCCACGCAAGATGAGGGGGAAGGGGGAGAGGAAAAGGGGGAAGGGGATTCTTCTGAGAGATGGAAAGGAAGCTTCCTTGTAGCACTTCCTGTTCCGCAGGCGCGCCCTTCCTTCCGAGGAGACGACGCCGGGCCGGAATCTGGAGGGCCCGCTTTTGTGCACATCCTCGTCTGGGCATCCCCTTGGAGGGATGTCCGCCTTCCGAGGGCCCTTCTTCTTGCGCCGCTGGGCTCGTCGTTTGCGGCCCAAGCAGCGAACGCGTCCTCCCTTACACTCCTTCCCAGAAACCCAGCAATTGTCTTTAAGCTAGGACTTCCACTCTTCCCTCCCTGTCCCTCGGTCTGCTTTCGGGGCTAAAGAGCGTGAATAGTATGAAACGACTGCCCGTGTTTTTTTTTTGTTTTTTTTTTTTTGCGATCTTTGTGCGCTCTTTATTCCCTGCTCGCGTGGGACACAACCCTTCACTTTACTTCGGGTCTGTTTGCGTCCATCTTTGTCCTGTAGGAATAATCCGGAAAGAAGAGAGGAAGCGAAGAAAAAAAGGAAGGGATGGGAAGGCGCTAGGTTTCTCCCGTAATTTGCTTAAGCAGTGAAGAAATGCTTTCTGTTACTTCTCAATTTATTCTCCAAAACATCGAGCTTATGAACAGCGTTTTCTGTCAACGCCTCCAAACGGCGACCGTCGTCACCTCGTCAAAGAGGGGTGCAATGTTCTTTGCGTATTCTATGCAAGCGAAGATTTATCAGCCATAACACGTGGGTCAAGTTGTAAGCGGTTGAGGATACCTTGAAATTTCCAATAAAAGGGCTGCGTATTGCTTTAACTTAGGCAACGAAACGGAGAGTATACGAAAGGCTTCATTGTTTCAAGCAGCTGGTTTCAGGAGGAACAAGCTTCTATGCTTTCATCAGTCGATGACGTCGCTTCTGAATCTAACAAAACCGAAGCGCTGCAAATCTTGGATGCGCTCTAAATTTCGTCCATTCGCTTTTGACCGCGATAAATTTGGCGGCACGCCATAAAAGGAGTGCTCTAGGCAAAGGCGCTAGAGTGGGCAACGCTCTTTTGAAACTATAATTTTTTTTTTTAATACGCGTTAACGTATTGGGTCGTTGTGCAGAAAAGCCGTCGCCATCTCCTATAGGTTCGAGAAACGTATTGGAAATATGGGGAGGGGGATCGCATTTGATTTTTTTACAAAATTACTAGGCAAACGTTAATTTTGTGTAACGTTCATGGTGCTGTCATATCATTTTTCATCTTCAGATATAACATCCACCTGCTGGTTAAGTTGGAGGATATTTTGCGATGGGGATACGAAGCAACGACATATGCACTACCTCCGATTGTGTGCCGTTCATGGGAAGTGTATAGGTGTCCAAGTGAGACAGATAATGCTTCTTCACTTCTCCGTCCAGAACCAAATCAATTATAAAGACGTTTAACAAGTTTGCCGAAGTCAGCTGTGCCTGTCTCTCAATGTCGAAAATACGCGGAAGAAAAAGGCGCTGTTAAAATCACTATCGCGTCGGCACTCATTGACCTAACTCATGTTTTTTTTTAGATATTTAAAGGATGCAACTGTCTTAAACCAAATACGGAGCAAGTGACTGAAATCCAACCAGCAGCGATTCGCTAACCCCGTTCTTGGCGCATGATATCCATAGTTGCTTATGCACCAGTAAACACAACATGTCTTAAGGCTAAGCTTAACCGTCCTCCGTTTCTCTTTTGCGTGTATCGGGGAGAAAAGAGGGGGGGGGGGGGGGGGGGTAGATGACACGTCCTGAAACGGGCCTAAGGTTCGGCAGCCCGCCTGGAAAACGCAGAACTTACAATCATATGAGTTCAAACGCTTTGAAGAGAGGAAGCTATTTCTTGCTTTGCTAAATAAAATAACGTATTAGTAATAATTGTTCCTAGCAGATCCATTCACCAAACTGTAATGCAGAGGGCCGAGTATAATTACTTGCACTCACAGGATACTGCTTGAATTATTCATTTGCCTGTGTGTGTCCGATTTTCAGTAAATCGGTGTGCAGGAGTTAATCTTCGGCTCATGAAAAACATTTCTCGAATCGTAAAAAAAAATGTTAGTCTGGACTGCGCGCAACTCCATTTATCACACGGAAGTGTTCTTCAGTTCCTTAAATGTTTCACTACATTTCCATGCATTGAAAACGAGTAAAGTTTAGTTCCTTCACTGTTTATGTTAGGATTTTAGGGTAGGAACTGTGTTGAATGCTGCATCGCCACTTCCACTGTTATGGTCGAAGCCGGTAACAGTAAGCGAAAAGCTGCTCTGCTCCCTTTGTACCCTCAATCTGTCCCATTAAATTAATTAATCAATCAATCAATCAAGCAATCAATTAATCAATAAAAAAACTGTTCACGCTGGAGGTGCCAGTACAGTATTTTCACTATAGTACCTCCTTTTATATTTATTTATTATGAATGTAACATATCATGTGTTCACAATAAGATTGAATTGAATTGAAAAAAAAATTGAACTGAAAACAGATGAAAAGCAAGGATGAAGAAATGGTGCCCCAGTACAGCTTGTCGAAGCTCCAGTCCCCCCCTCTCCATTCTTTGCTACTCGAAAAACTTATCTATGGATGCAAGTTACATCGCATTCATGTTGTCCTGTCAAAGTTGCAATTTACCAATGTGAAAAAGTCTTGCAAATGCAGCGGGCGGCTTTTAGTTCATTATTCTACCTTCACATATTCTCTATTGCAGACAAACTACGACAGAACTGATCAAGAACTGATCATCCCGCAAATACATCCAATAACTGACGCAGCTGACTAACAAAGCCTTTGTTGGAGCAGTATACACAGTTGAACAATATGAAGTACATATGAAGTGAACGCGCATCAACTCTGGTCAGCGTTAGTTTGTTTCCGAAGTGACACATACCGGCTACGGAACTTTGGCAATTCAATTAAAATGTATGAGAACATTTCTGACCATGCGGGGAGCTGTATAGCCATAGCTGCTAAGAATGAATTTTGTAATGCGCGCAGTATTTAGAAAGAATGAAGGCGAGGAACGAGCCCTGAAATTACTTTCACAGTTCGAACCAATGCCCCGAGATGTCGCCATATCCAAAGGCAATTTAGTGTTCCTGTATATGCTTATACTGGGAGCAGAGATGCGCGAAGGTCTGCCATTTCGTTCAAGCTCTGCGGGAAAACCGCTCCTCTCCTCATGTTCCAGGAGCCAAGATTAGAGCACTGCCAATGATGATCGGTACTTTGCTTGTTTTCTCATACCCCGCAAGTCACGATCGACAAGAAACAACGCTTGTTTCTTGCTTTAATGCACATTCACCGATGTAAAAGTGTAGCATTCCATCGAAGAGAAACACTGTGCCGAAAATTCGGCTCGCAGTAGCCTGTGAATTTCTACTTCAAACAAGGCGCAAGGCGTTAGATATGGTTGCGTCTCGGTAACTTGCCGCCTCCGCTAGATCTCCTACATGCGCAGATGTGCCTCCAGTGCACTGACAATGACTGCACGCAATGCTCAGTGAAGAGTTAGCATAGCCTGTATCGCAGTGACATACCCCCCCCCCCCCCCCCCCCCCCTCACCGGCTGTGAGAGCGCCGGTACCAGAGATCACAGGCAGATGGCGCCAGGTGCACGTACGTAGTGTACATAGTATATTCACATGGTGCCTCAGGGAGGTCTGTATATGCTAAGAAGCAGCGCTGTGTCTCTGAAGTCAGCTGCACCGCATCAAATTTGAACGTTCGACGTGGGGAATACAGTTACGCAACTCTACTCCCTGTGGGAGCATATACATAAACGCTAAGGCGAGATGGTAAGGGTGTGGTGAGCGGGAAGCCAAAGGGGGGGCCAAAGTGCCAAAGTGCTAGTTAAAGCCAAAGGCAAAGCCAAAGTGCTAGTTAAAGCGCAGAGAGAGAAAAAAAAGAACAGCAACAGATGCAGGGATACATGGCGCATGTATAGAATACATAGGGAAAGGAGGGATGATTCCAAGTTATCGAGTCCCGTATCGTCAACTGGTGCCACCATCAGTCCAGACACTCAAGAAATGAAGCGCAAAGTTAACTGAGTAAACAGCGGTCAGCTCGAAAGCAAGGCAGATTTAACTCTTTTTTTTTCTTTGTGGCTGCGACTAACTCGACGGCACCACACTACAACGCGGAAGTGTCGCTGATGGAGATGCACCTCCTTAAGGCTGTACTTATTCATTTCCAACGATGTCGCTGATAGCCCAGCGTTTTCGTTACTGGTGAGCCAGTGCACACATCACGGTTTCTTTTGCTAGCAACAAATAAAAGGGGGAAAAAAAACGACAAGAACGTGTACAAATAAGGGTTTATAAAAAGCTATTCGGTGTGGCTGATTAGCCGGGCGCATACTAGAAATCAGTGACAAGTCCACACCACATACGTGGGACTAACGTACACACGACAAGCCCGATTGTTTCAAATTTGGATTGCTACTACTGGACAGCGCTTGAACTGCAAGGCTCCAATTACGGCTACCTATAGAATCACTCGACATTACTTTATGGGCAAAACCAGAATATCTGAAACGGACATTTTAACAAGCTTTTGCAAGCGTCGTGGTGCCGTTTTCTTGAACATAATTTATGCGCCGCAAAGTAAAATGTAATAAGCTGCTTACTTCGCGATACCAACGTTTACGTATTTGCTGTCAGCACCATGGTCAGCACACTGAACCCGTCCCTCGGAGTGCAAGAAACAACTCTAACACTTCCGCTGTTGCCTACCCTTATCCGCCTCCTCACAAAACGATTCCCAATCCAGGCGACCTCTATCTAACTCAAGAGCTGGCGCTGCAGGCTTCTGTCAATCGAGTCTGTGGCGGAAAGGGCGCTGCCAACCGTGCGGAGGGTATAATTGCTGCCCGTTCGCGGTGCCGTTATATGTCCGTACAACAGCGTCTTTCTCCAACCAACTTCAGCGCTGCGTGGTTGTCTAGTACCCGTGCAAGTGGTCAGATCGCGAGGGAAAAGCACTCGATGTGACCCGGCTCAAATGGAGCGTGGAGACCCGAGGGACTGGCGGTTTCTGCAATGCGAATGGTCCGCGCTGCGAGTTGGCCGCCGTTTCTCTGCCCAGCACGGCTATAGCGTAGACAGCGCGTGGACAGCAGCGCGTGCGAGTCTCGAGCCACGAGGTTTGCGCGCATCCGCGGCTGTTCGTGGCAGCGGCGCTTCGTCTTTCCCCGGCCTCCTCGTATCGGCCTGTATACGGTGGTTCGACCGGTGTTGTCCAAGTGCACTTAAGTGAGGATATTGCGCGCCGCGCTTGGCCGGCTCGTATACGCTAAGGTACTTAGTTGATAGCGCATCGCCTGGCGCCGGAACGTCAAGGAACTTTCCCACTGCCGTTTATATTACGTTATCCGTGGCTGCTTGCATACAACAGGCTGCGAACACGCGACTACGAAGGAACGTACGCGCCTTGAAAGTTACTTGCGCCCGATATATGAAGGTCGGACTAAGGAGCAATAAATGAGTTGTCCAAAGGCGGCGTTAGTTTCAATAGGACGTCGACTTTGCATCACTAGAGAGGACAAAGGCACCAAGTGAACTGGGGCATACCTTTTCGGCCCGCACTAGTTCAAAATACTTTTTATTTTATTTTCCCCGGAAGCAATATTTTTTGCTGTTTGCTAACAAAAGCAAACCGATGCCAAATGTGGTTCATAGATGTCTCTGGTTTGCTTACTGCCCCCCCCCCCCCCCCAGCTCTCCTTCCCTACGCTCCCAGAATGAAATTTCTGAATTTTTCATTTTCACTAGCGCTATGCATCAGCGCTATGCACTAGTGCACATATGAATCATTTTCTTTCCAGTGCACTTAATTATCGTTCTCACATTTGCAAACTTATGTAGCTTGCTCATCGCCTGTGCGATCATATGAAAGCTCGTTCTTTTTTTTGCATGATTGGAGCGATTTACAAGGTCACGCCATTCTGTAGAACGTGGGCATGCTTATTGCAAAGATTGCCGTTTCATACCGCTCTAATAAGGAATTTAAAGTGGGCAGATGGTATATAGCACTATGATAGAGTAACCCCTCGGATTCGTTTTAACATCTTTCACAATGTTCCTTCTTTTCCAAGCGTTCCGCTTTTTTGTCACACATCTCTCGCCGTAAGAATCAAAGAGACGCTCCTGAGATTACCGCGCTTTCTAAAACTTATACCGAGCGCAGGTATCTCCGATTTTTATCGCTTAGAACTTTAGTCACACACTTCAGTTTTGTTCCTCCCGGTGTAATACAATTCCCACCTTTTCAGACAGCACACGAAAGGAGTTGAAGAAAGACCAGAAACGTGTAGAAAGTGTGCGCGCGGTCCTAGCGCATGCCGAGGGCGCGCAACAACTCGCGCGAGTCCCCAGAGAGGGAGCTGATGGAAGCGGGGGCGCCAACGACTGAGCACCGTCGAACGTTGGGAGAGCGCATCTGCTTAACTTGCAAATTGCGTTTGCGCGATTTAAGCCCCTCGCTAAATCCCGCTTGCGCTTAATAGGTGCACGGCGCTGGCGGCTGCAGGGACGCAACGTTTACACCGGCGCGGCGTTAAAGCACCGCGTCGTCACACGCGCGCCATTCCGCTAAGGAGGAGGGAGCCTCAGTTGATCTCTCTGCTCAGCGTTGCGTGCTTCTCACTTTCGCGGCTCCGAACAAAGAGAGCAAGCGGTGGTGCGGTGAGAGACGGATACTTGGAGAGTGGAACAACGCGCGTCGTCGACGGCGAAGCGTTAGTTCTTTCCGTTGTTATACACTTGCCTCCGTTGCATACCGAATAGGCTGTAGAGCGGTGTTTTTGTCAAAGCCGGTCCTTGGCTGCTCTTTCTGGGGTACCTCTTCTTTTTTCTTTTAATTTTTTTTTAGTCAGAGATGCGGTTTATCTTGCAAGCCACAAGTGATATATACACCCTTCGAGCCTGGGTTTGAGCTCGAGATTTCACGCTTGGTGGTGCGAAGATGGTGCGTTTCATTTTTGCCATGCGTAGCGGTGCGCATGCTCGAAATGTGTTTTATGAACTTGTTGTGGAAAATATGCATATGCAACAGCACATTTTTCTTTTCTTTACCAAAGCTAAGTGTGGTGGAGTGAACTTGGTGAATCCCGAGCAAAGTGAGGTGTGTTTTGTGCTGTCTTTGTTTACGGGTGCACGGATGATTTATTTATTTTTTCCGCGCGCAGTTTTGCGCCCCCCTCCCCCCTCTCTGTCTTTCCTTCTCTCTCCTCCCACCACCACCAGCGCTCAAGATATTTATTCCTGTTGGCATGCAGATAGGTGCAGCAAGCATTGCATACTACTTAACACTCTTATTCACCGTATATTCGGAAGTTTAATGGCGCAAGATCACAGAAAATGCGGTCAATTATGTGCGTTATTTTAATTTATTGCAGTACCGCGTGCACCTGCAATATTTAATTCGATGAATCTAACAGCTACTGCAATCTCATGCATACTGTCAAGTGACTGGAAACTGTATAGGCGAAGGATATAGTCTCCAAACACACGCAAAAAGAAAAGGTAGGCCAAAAGACAATACCCGCCTCCTTGCACCTCTCTCTCTCTCTGTTACGCAGGACGTTCAAGAATGTTTCGAACACATACGTCTGTTTTCAAGCTCTCCTCAAGCACATATGCAAAACAGCGGGAGAACACCCGCACCACACTGTATACAAGCAATTACTATAAGCCGCTGCCGCTCCGGAAAAGTATTCCTGGCTACTCGTCTCAAATGTGCTATATCCGTGCACAACCGATGAAAACGTGGAAAGAAATGATTAAATAACGTTTCTCGGCAGCTTCAAAACGTACTTGCAATTATCGAAACTTTTTTCGTTGTCGGGAGGTAGCTTGTCTGCTCCAGCAAACCAATGCGAGGTCCAACGCTTGTATCCCTTATGCAGAGGTTTTTATTATTATTATTATTATTATTACTATTATTATTATTATTATTATTATTATTATTATTATTATTATTATTATTATTATTATTATTATTATTATTATTATTATTATTATTATTATTATTATTATTATTATTATTATTATTATTATTATTATTATTATTTACCGTCCGCAGCCAACTGACGCATCATGATTTTTTTGTCCGCTTTTTTAGAACAATGTACTTCCATTGCAAATTTGGAAGAGCGCCGATGTCGATGTTTACTACTGCGTTTGAGACACAGGTTGACTACTTTGGCAGCGCAAGGTGCTCCACTGAAACAGTTTAGCGCATGGAAGTAGAATTAAGATTGCATTCATGTCACATCGCCTTAAATTTTTTTAATTAAAAGCATTTCTTTGTTTGTTTATGTCCTAGCCTCTCCTGCAGAAGCCTATAGACATTCTCTTCAGTAATATTTTCCTTTCCACTAAAGTGAAGTCCTCATTTCCTTTCCGTAATGGCCACCTGGGGAATGCTGCGCCACGCCGGTCCCAAACGATTGTCCCCCACTTGCTCCTTAGGGAACGCGTCGTGGAACCTTAGGATACCGCTGACGACCAAGACAGAGCACCCGCCTCATCAGCTCCCCGCGGTTTCAGAGAAAAAAAAACATGCTCGCCACCGACTCGGTTCTTCGCAAGTCAAGGGCGAAGACCTCTTTCTCGACGCCCAAGGTCCACCAGAAGGACCCCAAACAACCACCACGCCGCCGCATACAGAGGATGCCACACAGTTGAGTGCGCCAACTACGCGTCTGTGCGTGCACTTCCACCGCGCCCCGCACGCGGTCACGATGCGGACGCAGTGCAAACAGAAATGGTTTGCACGTGGCTGGTGCTAGCAGTGGTGGTCGTTTGCACCTCTCAAATTCATCATTCTTCAGAGGGCACGACAGGCTAAATGAGTCATTCCGAATGTCTCGTCGCCGTCACTGAGCCCCGGTTGGAGGAAAGAGGGTATCGGAGCGATCGTCTAGGGGGCGCCGGGGAAGAGCTGCACCGCAGGAAACAAAGCAACGGGTCGGCATAGTTGTGGCTGCGGCTTCGACGGCGTGTTGATACGCACACGGCGGGTCGCGCGCCCGAGGAGAAAGCAGCACATGTATGTATACACAAGGTCGATACGCAGCAGCCTGCAGGCCTGTGATCGCTGACGACGACCTGGAACAGTGGGGGCGACAACGCTCCTTCAATGACCCTCGCCATTAACGTAATGGGGTTGCGGGTAGAAACCGGGAGGGGTCGCTGGCGGCGTACGCCACCACCCGCCCCTGAAGCGCGAGGCGGGCTTCGGGGCTCACATCGCGTGTCCCGTCGCCGACGACGCCTTGTGTGAACGCGCTGCAGAGCGCGCACGCGGTGAACACCGTGGAGGGGAGGAAGAGGGGAGAGGATGCTGACTTCGCCGCGGGCGCTCGACGGGTATTTTTGGTTTGTGGAGAAGGCGCCCGACGGCTAAGCTCGCGGCCGTGCGGCGGTTCCCGAGGGTTATGTCTCATACTCCCGGCGAATGTTTCCGCGGGAAACGAGAGAAAGCTCCTGTCGGTCAACTCTTGACTCCTCGCCATATAGTATATATGTACTCATTTCTCGAGTCGAGCTGGTGACGACTGCCTGCAGCATCTCAGGAGCAGCTATGGCGCGCGACACGAGCGTCAGCTTTAACGGTGCGGCAGTAATCAACTGCACGCTTCCACGCACATGGTTTTCTCGCTTTCTGTGGAGCCTCGCTGGGGCCGTCGTCGAGTTGGGAGAAAAATAAATAAACAGGCCCTCGTGTCGTGACTCGCTCTCTCTCCCCCTCTGCGCTGCCTGCCTCGGGAGGGCGTCTTAATTTGGGAAGCGGGCGCGCTAAATGAATTCGTGAAGGGGTCGCGGATACAGCGGCTCCTCGCTTTTTGTGACAGATGAGTTGTGTTAGCGCAAAATTATTTCGCCCTTAGAAGCGTGTAATGCCCACTTGCTTGAAAACGTGCTTTTCTGTTTATACGCTTCACATTTATCGACGATATAGCTTAAACTAAGACCTAGCTGCTTTTAAACGGATGAGCATGAAATACTCAAGGGGTGTTAGCATGGCGGATTAAAGAAATGACTGTAATTCTCGTACAAAGGAAAGTAAGAGAAAACAGTTGGAAAGAGCTAGACGGGTAATGCGGAAAGCACAGAACCGAAGGTCAGTTAAGGCAACAGTACAGTTTATAAAATAAAGAGACGGATAAAAATCGATTGAAGAGTAATCAAGGTCGGGAAATTTGGGCTGGATAGTGCAGGTACAACTTAAACAGCACGGTGCTGCAGAAGAACCATTATGATGCGAATGCTGATGATTTACGGCCATTCTCCTGTGTAGCGGAAGATCACAGAGTTCTGCTTCAGGCAAAGGAAGATAAGTATAAAAATGTTTCTACCAAATGACACATGCATTGGACTATTCGGACTATTTATAATTTTATTTTAAACAAAGCGGAGCTATCTTATTCTCGGTGATGATGCCGACGACGATAATGCTAAATCTTTTGAGCAAGGTTGTATATACGAGTCACTTTCTGTTGCGCAAGGTGAACACGAAAACCAAGTAGTCATTACGGTTCGTGCGTTCTTAGTCACTCCATGGCACTTAATAGATTGACACAGTAGAATGAAGTGAACTGACGACTATGGCCGCCGCGTTGGAAACGTGAAGCACATGTAGTGTTTTCGGAACAAGCCAAGCAATATAGCTATAGCTTTCACACCAATGGCTGCAAATTCTTCGCGGATACCGAGCTGGAAGCAAACAGCTCCTCGTTACTCAATGTACTTCAACTGTTTCAGCATTACATCTATATAGTCCCGTTTTTTTTTTTTTTTTTTTTGCTGCTGCTGTAGGACGTTAGATATGTATTGCAATATTTACGGCTTTCGCTATTTAGTCACCAAAGTAACCCCCGCCATTGTGTCGGAGCTGCTTTCTAATGTAAAATTTTAGTATTTACATCTGCTGTCCTTTGCTGGCCGGTTGTTGACAACAAGTAGTTTTGTGCTTTTTTTTTTCTAGCTTTATTTTAAACTCCCGGTAGAGCCACTTACTTTTTTTTTTACACTGACGCCTGTAAACAGTTGTCCTATCCCGAACGTTGTTCATTCTGACGCAGCATTCGTGGCGCGTGCGGAATCTATATACAACGCCTCTCTGTGAGACTTCATTAACCGAAGCCCGGTGATGTTTAAACGCTCTTCGTTGCTCGTTATCCGCTGCTAACGAGAGTTTGGTTCAGCAGCTCCAGCGAAAACACTGCCTTCCGGTGCACGCGCAATTACGAACAGGTCGCACAGCAGCACCTCGCAATAAGGTAACGAGCGGCCAACAAAACTCTGGATGCACGAGCGAACTTCAAGAGCACGGTATATGCCTCGCAACCAGAAGCGCCTCGCGCGCGATCACCCCATCGACCGTATTAGAAAACAGCTGCCCTACCCAGCTCTGCTGTTTCCCAGTATTCCGCTTACTGCGAGAAATGCAGTCTCGCGATCTACGCCAGGCATGGATCCACAAAGCAGGCGAAGAAGAGTTTAGGGCGCTTCGACGAATACCGTAAACTATAGGTAGAGGAAGCTCTTGTGTACCCAGGCGCGAACTCGGGGAGCGCACTTCATCGCAGACGTTGCGTGGCTGAGCAAGGTGCTTAGTGGTAAGGAGAAGCGAAAGGCGGTGAGAGAGAGAGGGGGGAATGTAAAACATCCTGCGCAAACCTGGCGCTCAGGTGTCGGCAGCGGCGGCCCGTCTGTCTCGTTCGGCCGCAGGTGCGCACCGTTGCCTCCGCAGAAAGCTCCCCGCTCAGCTCGCCTATTACGCGCCGAGCGGAGCGGAATGGGTCGGCCGTAAACAGAACGTCGTCCCGTCGCCAATTGATGAGAGCGCCCGCGCGTCGCGCGCGCCTAAAGTCGCGGCTTGCGGCTGACACCTTGAATAACGCGCGAGCGGGTTTGCGCCCTGGCGCTGGCACGCCGCGGTCGGCGGCGTTGCGGCAACGGCACTGCTGCCTACGTGCTTCGCGACCGCCACTGTCGCCGTTTTGCCGCCGCCCCTGTAGCGTGCGAGCGCTTGACGGCTATCGTTCTTGCTGGCGCGCGCGCAAGCTCGGCCTTTGACGTGCGACCGCCCGGGAGTTGGGACGCTGCGCGCGTGTGCGTTTGTGAGCGTGTGCGGGTGAGTGTTTATTCCGGAGAGCGCAGGCAACACGTAAGTGTGGTGTGGTGGACGCTGAGCACAGCTGTACTCCAGTCCTTACACCTCTTTTCGTCCCCCTCACTCCCTCCGCTAACTCCTACCGTGCAGTTGACTCGAGGCTGTTGGAGGGAAAGCCTCGGGACGAGTTCTAAAATTAGGAAGACTGGCTCCGGCGTCAGCCGCCTTGTCTTCTTTTCTTCCACCGGCTTCGCCTGTCGCATATTTTGAGTGGGGTGAGGGGTATGGACGTAGAGGGGGGTGTCGGAAGAAGACTTCGGTACACAACCGCCTCGCGCAAAAGAAAGCGGGCATCCGCCTCGAGACATTGAAGCGCTGCAGGGAAGGAAAGGAAGAGAGACCGGGAACTTTCGTTCGTCTTTCCAACAGAGCTCTGTGACATGTGGATGCGTCGTCGTCGCCATCCCCATCGCCGCTCCGGGGCTCCTCTTTCGACATGTGTTTTGTTACTGCCCGTTTAGAGAGAATAAGCACCGTTCGTCGCCCTTCTTTCCTGCTACCTCCTCCACTTCGTCCTGTCCCGCGTTCCCTCTCCTCCGAAACGACGCCATCCCGCGCTTCTTTGTTCTTCGTCGACGGAGATGCCTCCGATTTGTTCCTGGCAGCTGCCCCTGCCGCCTTCGTTGGCCCCGGCGCGGGCTTAAAGGAATCATTTGTTGCCGCCTCGCGTTGGGACTAATCACGTCGTGCCGGTGGTGTCATCGGACAAGGCACGCGCGCTCTTTCGCCGTCGTGCCGGTGACACGACGCGCGTATACCCGCTGCCCGTTCGGGCGCGATGTCTCCCAAACAAATCACGGAGAAATGACTCTTCTTCACGAAGTCGTTATTTATAATGCGTCGCCGCGACGCGTGGCATTTTACTCGGGCAGCTCTTCACCCTTCAAGAAAGAGGGGTCCTTCTCTTGAGCGGCGTCGACGAGGTTTGTTTTTAGTAAAAGAGGCGCGCGCGGCCATGACTTTGCCGCACTGTGTGCGTGTGGGTCTCGGAGAAATCGAGCAGCTCTTGGCCGTGACGGCGGAGCGATAAATACCTAGGCTGGGCTGCAGCTGCGGCTAATCGCGTGACGTCGGTTTTTAGCTTCCTAGGTGCGCCAACCTGTGATGCCTCGACAAGAAGGCGTTAAACTGACAAATGATCTCCCGTACTCGGTTAGAAGAAACACACGACTTGCGCGCTGTTTCTGTCGGGCCGACGTAGCGCGCCGCGGCGTGCTCTCGATCACGAGGGGCAGCGCGTAATTGGGAGCAGTGCGTGCGTGCGTGCGTGTGTGGCACATTTATAGCATATAAAGAGGCGGGTACTGACCATTTCTAGGAACCCCTGTCTTCTGCATGAGATCGTTATTCCTCGACTTCGCAGACGCAAACCCTGCAAAGAGGAGCGACAGGCATCGGTATTTTGCTTTTCAGCCGTCCTTACATATAGCGATTCGTGCGACATGTGCTACAGAGAGCGTGCATCCAGTCCCGCCCAAAATAGGAATTAACAGAACGCTTAATACTACACGAAAGCCCCCGCAGTAAGCAAGTGAACAGATTTTTCTGTTCTCTTGGAGAAGCTGCGCGAAAAAAAAAACAAAACAAAAAACACTACCACATTTCAGGGTAGAAAGATGGGTTTTAAAATGATTCCAGGCCTGAACTCTACATATGATTTTGCAAAATCTATTTCTCGACACAATTGAAAGAACGTTAAGAGAGAAGCTCTCCTATTTCTGGATAGGTACTAACATAGATACATCGATATCTGCTGATTACTTTAAATAACAGCAACACCATATATGCCGAGATATGCAAAGTTTAAACGCAGGATTCATCGTCAAAGCAGGCGATTTCAGAATAGCACATTTCGCACAAATTCAGAGTAGATGCATGCTGAAGTCAATTAAAATCATACGTGTCGATTCTCAGCAAAGAGGCTAGAGGAAATAATTTGTATATTTGGGCATTTCATGTGTCTAGATTAAAATTTCTTTTGATATTTTAATTACAATATAAGGCTGAAGATCGGAGTAGCCTAATTAGGCGGTCAAAATATGTATTCGACTGCAGTATACGCTCATAGCATGCGGCGCGTTTTGCTCGTCAAGGAAAGTTCGCAATCAAATCGCCTTTAAATAGCCCGAACTTTGACCCTGTATGATAGGTTGAGTGCGGAAAATTGCTTGGCCAATACACAGGTCTCGGAACATCGCACCTGAATGGCTCAAATACGTGGTGGGTGGTGGTAGTGGTTTATTGTTAATCAAAAAGAAGGAAAATAGTGTTGCCGGCAGCAGCAACTGCTATCTAAAGTCTGAAGCACCAGAGCGGCAGCCGGCGGGAAAGAAAAGGGGATAGGGAGAGCCAGGGGAAATACCAAATACGTGGGTCCCTGAAATATTTTGAGTTATGGACACACTAACAGTTCTAACAGGCAAGAGCTCAAAAAGCTTGAATTGAGATTCGCGAGAACTGAATGAAAAGTATACATTCGATGCCTACATGACTAACGAAAATGTGAAATGGTTGTATATGCCAGATCACTGAAACGTTTGCAATAGACTGGTTTTGTACAGAATGCTGTGTGATGGGAGCCTTGCGCAATGGAAAATGCGGTGTTTAAGAAAATCAGGGTTGCAAGCTGGCCACCAATCGTGCCGTGGTTAGTTTCTTCCACTTCTAAAAGATGGCATGTGTAGCATTGCATTTTTTTTTTTTTTTGCCCTCCTTTGCACAAAGGGGTGAAGTGCGCTGCCATATTGGGCACCTCCATGGGCTGCACTCGTACCGCAGATACCTTACGAGGGTTATGAAGAGCTGTCGAACACCGGTTCTCGATTCCAGGCGACAAGGAATTGAGAGAGAGAGAGAGACGCTTCCTGTTTTCGGACGAAGATAAGACGACCAGCGATAATACCCGTTTTCAGAGCTGTATAGTAATTTCTAATATTATTATATTATACTTCATATTTGCTTTCGCAAATAACTGCGAAGATGATATAGTCCGTTCTGTGTTCAATAACTATATCACAACCTGAGCTATTTTGTAATATATAGGATGTCCCTTCAAGTGATGATAAAACGGTGGGAAGAACTTTTCGCATCATGGTGGATGAGTCGTTGATGGTGAACAAAGGAATGCTCCATCACCCTTCACACTTACTAAAAACATGTCTATAAACCTAATTACGAACCCTTTCGCCTGTGCGTGATAGTCAGCGCTCATCATAAGATTAACTAAATAGAACAGCTGTAGGACCACAAGACCAAGAAAAATCATATCAGGCTTGAGTTTTTAAGCTCGGTCTATGCGCCCTGATGGAAAGAGAAGACTTATAAAGCAGCGCAGTGAAATATCAGTTCAATAAACGCAAAATGATTTTGAGTAAATGCTCTCTTGAGTGAAACTTCGTTAACGTGAACTGCAGCGCGCTGCGACCTCTTTGGACCAGTCGATTTTGACCCCGTGTCAACCACGCTACAACGTGATCAGTCAGGAACGTTCGTATGGCTAGATTAAAGGGTACTATATTATATGTCGGGAGGTCTTGCATATATATATATATATATATATATATATATATATATATATATATATATATATATATATATATATATATATATATATATATATATATATATATATATATATATGAAGGAAAGAAGCCAACAGTCGGCGAGGCTAAGGAAAGCATTGGGGATCGTACTTTATGTCTTTTATTTTTACTTCGATAAACACATAAATTTGTAATCTGATTAGGGGAAAGATAATTAAACACAAAGAATACCCAATGGGGCGTTTTTGTTTTAATTTCAACTGTATACAGATCGGTATTTTAAACACTCTGAAAAATGCGTCTGTGCAAGTGGATTGTACAGCAAGGAGGACATTATGTACTTGAGAGATCTCAGTGATTAATAAATTAACTAACTAAAACGAACTAATGAGCTCTCCTTAATTTTTCACTTGAGGGGTCAACATTACATTACGAAAACAAAGGCTGTTTACATAAAAGCTGCGTCCTGTTTATAAATTTCCTTTATCGAAAATGGAGTTTAAAATATTTAACGCCAGAAATATGCATTTTATGGTTCGTAAAGCTGGCTTCCCGCAGTGCACATTAAAATGGCGTTGCTTTGGCTATTTCATGCCGTAGAAGCAGTGGGCATTATTGCCGCGATCCTTCCAGGCACTGCTCCACTTTATGAGAACTACAGGCCTAATCGAAAGACTATGAGTTTGCTATGACATGACTGTGACGTGATGTGATGTGGCGTGTCTGTTATGTGACTATGTGACTGTACTAACTTCAACTATCCCTCTCTCACAACTTTTATATCCACTTATCCCCTTCCCCCAGTGCAGGGTAGCAAACCGGTTGCTTTTACTGGTTAATTTCTCTGCCTTTCCTCCTCATCTTCCTCCTCCTCCTCCTTGCCGCGACGACAGCACGCACAGCAACGCCGTTTTAATGATGGGCTCTGCGGGAAGCCAGCCGGACGCATATATGAAAAGATGCCGATTTTTGGCGTTAAATATTTCCAACAGTCCATTGTCGATAATGAAAAAACAAAAAACAAAGACAAAACCTAGACATCTTTTCTGTTTACGGCCCTCATTTTCTTAGTATAATGATGACCCCTCAATCAAAAATAAAAAAATCTCATTAGGTAATTTAGTTAAATAGTTGGTTAATCATGAGCTTTATCACGTATGCAGTATCGCTCACATTTAGGGCAAACACGGGAGCCCGTGGCTGTTATCTTCAGAGCGTCACTTCGAAGCAGAGTGGCAGCCCATGTGAAGCCCCGCAACTCCGCGCTATTTTGTTGCGCGCAACAGCGCTGAGAGCGACCACCTCCTTGCGTGTCCACCCTAAGAATGGATGACCCTGAATAATGTCCGCCTTGCTGTACAATCCACCTTAACAGATTTCACTGAGGTATCTCTAGCGTGTTTAAAGTAAAGACCTGTAAACAGTTAAAAAAAAAAACGGTAAATATATTGTGACAGCTTATACGAAATTATATATGGTAATAATCAGCATATGCGAGATAATAGATACACGAATTGAGGGAAAAATAATCAAGCGAGTGGGACAGTTCATGTACGGATCAGTAAGAACAGCTGCAGATGAGAGTCATTAGAGAGATTTAGCATACCGTGATCCGCGATCCGCCACTGTGACCCTCTACCGCGCGAAGCCGATTGGTTCCAATGCGGCAGGTCAATGTGCCGACATCAAGTACGTGGCGCCATCTATCGGCATCAAAGTGATCTGGGCATGCGCAATGGAACGCGCAGTGGCGGATCACGGTAGCGGATCGCGGATCACGGTGTGCTCAATCTCTCTATTAACCACGGTATCCTTAATAGCGCAATTTTTTTTTTCGTTTCTTTCCGGCACTGTGCAGCCATTACATGATGACTACAGTATACGCCGAGTCCCGCACACACCTCTGCGCATTCTTCGAAATTCACGAGGCTATCTGCATTGAACTCAAGAGCGTTTCGGCGGGGGGTTTCGCAAACGTTCATTTATCTAAGAGGCGCCCTCCGGAAAAATACTTGAAATCGGCATTTCACTGCATACTAGCCCAAAATGACGTCATTGCTAAAAACAATCTTTGGTTTATTTTTATTTATTAGGGGAGATATTTAAGAAAAAATATCCCCGACCTTGCCTGTGGTAGCGTTTTGATGTACTGAAGGCACTATTACGTATATTATAATGCGTGCTCGGTGAAACGCCTGTTACAGAAAGGTATCTTCATGTTTTTCCGTTCGTTTATGCAGTGAGACCTGTTTAACAACGAGCAGTTATATAATAAACGGTTACGGACCAGGCAACAACATGGCGATGAGAAAACAGACATGCGGACATTTACTTTCCAGATCGCTTCAAGGCAGTACCTCCCCTGTTAGGCTAGGTTGGTCATTGGTCGCGCTAACCATAGGGCTTTCGTCCGTCTGCCGATGCTAGTAATTTGCAGTCATTGGAAACTACGCGCAACACGATGCCGGATATTAGCCATGCTATTTTGTCGCAAGTAAAAAGAAGTATAATGGACTGCGCGCCGCCACTATGGATGCAGGCTTTCAGCCGCGAAGAGTAAGTGGTCTCTGAAAATAAAATTAGGCAAAGGTTTAACAAAACTAAATTTAAGTAATCAAAGTGAAGGCCACTCGATTAGCTCGACCCGCCACTCTTTGTCTCTGTGCGGCATTGTCTCGGCGAGTTATATACGTCGATTGGATAATCGGATTCGTCCTGTCGTCTTCATCACTTCTGAGTCGTCGACAGTTCATGAGGCGTCTATCTTGGATAATCCTTGACGACTTCTGCCGTTAAATTGTCGAGAACTGTTGCAATGCGTTTGTATCAGAAAGAGCAAACGCACGGCTTCGGCGTTAATGCGGTTGAGTGACGTACAGTCGTGAGCAAAAGTGGAGAGACATGCACTTTGAGAAAACTACCCGCCAGCTTTTTCTGACAGTGAAACAGTTATTTCTGAGAAGTGCATTAGTATACCGTGCATAATATACTTGCCTTCTTGCCCAAGCAATTTTCTCTGGCACATCTTTTTATACATAAAAAAACGCAATCGTAGCAGTTAGCGTGGTCTCTCCACTTTTGCTCAAGACTGTACGTCATAGCTGTCACGTAATTATACTTCGTCTCCCAAATGTTTGCAGCACTGCGAAAGGTAGAGGCACCCTGGTCCAATCAGGATCACGCGCACTACAATAGGCAATTGTGCTCGTATACGCGCCTCTCGCCCCCCAAACTGGCGAGGGTGACGGTAGCAGCACAATTCTCTATTATAATGCACAAGGGCGAGAGGCACTTAGGAGCCCAATTGCAAGGGCTCCTCTGCCTTTCGCAGTGCTGCAGATAACTTGTGAGACAAAGTGGATGGATGTATGGATGAGGCTGAAACCTTTGAATCGGGTGGCGGCGTCACAGGTCGCCTATAGCCATGAATTGTAATATATTTTTGTACCTATTCTTGCCTTGATTTCAGCCACCAATAAGCTAACCTTCGTTGGCTTATTTCTACCCTTGCAAAGTCTATTTTTTTTTCCTCCGTTATCCATAAACCCCAATGCTTTGGCTTTAGGCAAAGGCGAGCGCTCGGTTCCAGCGGCGGCGGCGGCGGTTGAGCGATATATCATAGCTGTCACGTGATTTAACCTCGGACGAACGTCCACATTCGGCGCACGGGGAAGAACCTATGAGGGGAATAGTAAAAGGTTTTCCTTCTAAAAAAAGTGAAAGTCGAATAATGTAGCATCATACAATTCCGGTATATATATATACATATCCCGACAAGCAGATTTTATTCATCTATTTTTACTTTCGCAAGCCAAGCTTCACCTCGTGACTCTATCAACATGAGTCCTAGGAAGTGATGGATCGTTGCTGCAGGACATCTGCAAAGTCACGCAGTGTACGAGATTATCGAAATGTTTGTAATTGAAGTTCCTTCAGAATATGAACACAAAGTTCAACACCAAAATCCACTTTGGCCTAAATAGAATAAATTCAGGATGTGGTGTTTTACATACGAAAGCGTCATCAGTCATGAAGAATGTAAAATAAGCAGAAAAAAAAAAACCTCTTGAACAAAAGAAAAAATTAAAGACGTGATTTTAAATATTTAACTCAGCTGAGCGAGAGCAAAATTTCTGTCATTTTCGAGAGAGGCTCGCGGAAAACATTTATACGTGCTGTTGTGCGGCTTTCCTAAAGACAAAAGAGCAAAATATGCTTGAAGACCTCCATGTATGCGCGTGATAACAGCGTGAAGCGATACCGCATCTGCTGTCTCAAACGCCTTTCATCAAAGAGAAAACAAAAATGAAGTAGCGCACTTGGAAAAGCTAGAGAGTACCAAGAGATCCTGCACTCAAGTTTTCAGCATTCTTCCATGTTCTCTAGTGTGAAGGTGCTCGGAAAAGGCAGAAAGGAATCCAAAAATTAGCCATATGAAAAAAAGCTGTTTCCCTTCAGTACACGGAATTGTCCAGCGCCTTGCACGCGCTATAGCAATTGGCCTGGAAGTATACAAGTGTTGACGATTAGTTTTTGTTTTCAGTTTCACTCACTTCAATAAAATCGCCCACTGTATAGACGCGCTGTTAATTTCTGCCAACTCTCTCTCTTATATATATGCACAATTTCCTTATATTTCTTAGCACAGCGAGCGAAACATTCACACGCGCGAGTTGGTATTGAAAGCAGCGTTACCTGGCGCCATGTATATAGGAATGCTGCTCTTTAGCTATACAGCCCCGTGCACATGTCGCGCCGTCCGTATTCCAACTCTGCCTTGATATATATACATTACGGTCTAAATCCCGCGCTGAAAGCTTACAATACCCGGAAGAAATTTTGTCGCAACCTTTCCGAAAAACACACAGCAGCAATAAAAAGACTGGCGTCACAAACTGATATTGTCAAAATGCTAGCTGACAAGGGTGTCATCGTTGTCATGAACAGAAGTGACTACATAGCGGAAACCGAAAGGCAGCTTGCAGATGGTTCCTTATGCCGCGTCCAAGAAAGCGATCCAACAGCTAAGTTTAAAATTTCTTTGGAAGAAACCTTATCCAATCTCCGCTTGTGTGAAAAAAAAAAAAAATTGACAACAGCCGAGCAAAATCAATAATTCCACTCAGCCCTGAATCAGGCAGATTGTCCATTGCCCAAAATTCATAAAGCCAACAACCGTACGACCCATCATTTCCAGTATCGGAACGGTAACTGGAAACCTGCCACACAATAGACGTTTACACTATAATCAGAAACTTCCGGACACGTTTCAGTACTACATAAAGGAGCCGACACATTTCCTAGCTGGTGGCTGACATCAAAATCCCCTAAGGTGTCTTGCTCAATCGTATACCCCTAAATGCTGACTCACTTTTTACCGATATTCCCCACTCCGCCACTCCGATGACATCCGCTTAGTATATACAGACTTTTGAAGAGCGAAAGCTATACATTAAGATTGACGGTCCTGCCCTGGCTATCCTTCTGAAATTAATACTTGTACTTAATTACTTTAGATAGATAGATGAATTTATTGAAAGGAAAAGGCAGAGAGGTTGGTCGGAATAATTCAAATCTGGCCTGCTACTCCGCACTGGGAAAGGGGAAGGAGAGAAGAAAGAAGATCATGGTGGCTGACTATGTGGGAGAAGGCATATGAAATACATATCTACAGGCACAGGGGCTTGCTTTACAAGTGCGAATCAAGTCCGCTGGCACACAAAAAACGGCAAAGAGTACGCACTGCCTGGATACCCTTTATTACTTTGAATTTGATGGCAGACAATATACCCAACGGAACATCGATGGGTACACCTATTGGTATGCCTACAAACTTATGGGCTTATTAGAAGGCCAGTTTCTCGCTGACTATACCCAATAAAACATTTTTGCTACAAGAGGTTGATTGAAGACACTTTTCTTATTTTGCAACGGGATGAAGCAGAAATTCTAACATTCGCCTTTGGTTTCAAAACGCCCATGAGTCCAAAACTTTTCTTATTCTTACTCTTCAATCATTATTAATTTTCTATACTTAATAGGGTCAGTAAAGAATGGCAAACTAACCACTAAACTTTACTGGAAACCTAGTGATGGATCCTTGCATTTCGACGGCAGCCATCTTAAATACTGCTAGATTAGCATTCCCAGTAGATTGCAACTTCGAACTTAACTGTGCGAACTTTTGTAACGCCCTGATTAAAAACAAATACCCTGCGCGCCTAATAAACAATGCACTATACAACAAGCAAGCCTTTTTGATTGCGAGGCTGTCTTTAAAGCGGAAAAGGAACTATCCGGCCAATCACAAACCAATCTTGTGTTAATGCTTTCGATCAGCATCGGTGACAAACGTTGCGGACATTTTGAGGAAACATCACGCATTGCATCCTATATAATGCAAAGTGACCGTTTTAATGAAACTTTGCATCAAGCTCCCCGTGTTGTCTACCGCGCCGTCCTCAGTGATATTTCGACTTCTTCTAAAACAAGCCCCATGCACTGAATCGGCTGCCATCCTTACAACAAGTCACATAAGTATATATGGGCTTTTGGCATTTAATCAAACTTTATGTGAAAATTCGGGGCAACTTCTAATACGATACTGGCATATAATGGAATGCTCCACCGATGAAATTCAATAGATTGGTCGAAGTGAAACAGCCTTCATATCCCGCTTTAATATTTATAAAGCTCAGTGTAACACACTGCCTAACATTCCTTTCTACCCGCCGAGGTCATACTGCTATTGGGCCTTCACAGTATTTGGAGGAGTAGGATGGCTTATAGACACTGTGATGTCGATGCACGATCTGTATGTGATCATTTTGTTGAACAAGTGTATAAACTAAACGAAATTTTGAAGCAGCAAGACGCTGCGGAGGAGGTCTTGAGTCTGATGGGCGAACTTGTGGTAATGAAAGTCCATTAGACACGGTTGTCAGCCAAGGGGCATGGCAACCACGATCTTTTACTTATGTATTTGTACCAATTCATGCAATAAAGAACAAAAAAGCCGGGGTGGCGCAGTGGTTATAGCGCTCGGCTACTGTTCCCAAGGATGCGGGATCGAATCCCAGGAATTACGGCGTCTCTCATAGCCTGAGGCGCTTTGGGACACTAAACCGCACAAACCAAACCTTCCTATATCTGAGCATATAAACATTACCAAGCACCCTTCTGGCTCTGTGGCCCTCTTTTGCACTGCTTGCCTTTTTGCTTGCTTTTGTTACTATCACAGCCCACAGCCTCTCACGAGAAGCAATGCCCAATCTGCACTGCATGTCTTCATAGTCAACTCCCTGCTGGCCTATTTTATTCGAGTGTATTGCTTCTCGCAGTTACATCACCCGATCGTTACATCTTATCCAATAGCCCATATCACGCGATTTAGTGTGCAATCTATGCTAGCTGGTCCTGATAACTTTTTAACCGCTTCTTCTTCGTTGCATTCGAGCACACGACCGACCTTATCGCAATGTTGCGATTGTGATGACTGTATAACTGTCTTAATCTCTTTATTTCTATTTTGACCGTGCTAAATCACAGCTATCTTTCATTGTCAGATCATACTCAGGGTTTGTCTGGAATTGTCGCCCACCAATCAGAATGTTCTTTCAGTGGGTGAATTGCCCCCGGATATCGCAGGACTATGTGTAACGTGTATTATGCCCATATATACCCTTGTGTTATGCTATCTATCTTGTGCGATGAAGGCGGCTGACAACGGTTTGAGTGACATATTTTTTTCTTGTGCAGCATCTTCCATACACGTTACACCTTCCAAACATCTTCCAAACCTGACTGTATACTCTCTATCACTGCGGACTAGACGCGATTCTGCGGGTTTGAAGTGCATTATAGAGCGAAATCTCACACGAAAATCAAGCGTTTCGACAGCTTTATACATGGGCATTTTGAATCCCAAGACGACACACTTACAATATTTGCATAAACATAGCCAGTCGCACGGTTTTCACCTCAAAGCCGCTATTTTTCTAGGCGTTATTGTTTTCGCCATGCAATGGCAGTGGAAAAGGGGGGAGCTTCCATCGCGTCGCCGCGCGTCCCTTCCCAGAATAAACGCCGAGCGAGCCGCTCCACAGTGTGCCAAGTTTGTTTTGAGAGATGCGCCGGTGTGCGCGCGCGTCTGATCCTACCGCTTCGTTTTACGTTTGCCGCGCGACTTTTTCATTATTATTTTTTTTTGTCTCCTTCCTTCTACTCCCGCCCGCGTCTCCCGTTGCCTGTCATGCGCACGACAGCGCACAGGTAGGCGCAGTGCTGGCTTACAATGCGGGCCCCTTGTGCCGGCACCTTTTGCGAATTCCGGGCGCCGAGGGAGACGACGAGCGGGGGGGCCTCCGACTCTCGCGAGGCTGCGATATCTGCTGGCTAGGAGCGAGTGTATGCGGGGCTATATTCTGCCTTTTCGAATTCCCCGCACCCTATAGCCGCTGCTTTGGTACACTGCTAATCACAATTCCTACAATTACGGTAGATGGTAAGCTCGAAATTGATGGTGGATTCCTCCTCTATCAGCAGAGCACCCTTGCTGCCTGCGGGTCTTGTTGCCAAAGGTTAGGCCTCGAATATGCACGCAAACTGCCAAACCAGTTGAGTTACCTGTCCCCATCAAAAGCAGAACGCCGCATCGTTGATCACATGGGAGACCGTATGGGCTGATAAGCCTGGGGAACCGAACACTGGACCTTGATACATCAAGGCCCGTGGTATGCAGATATTGATCGCTGTTGTTAAACACTTTGTTGGAGAATACTAAATCGTCAGAAGACGACATACTGCACGCAGAGAGAACAGGATCCCGTCTTCGTGTCTACAGAGCGTTCCTATATTGTTTTAGGGCCTCACCATTCATCTACTCATTGGCCGATCAATAAACGAAAGGAGACTGTCAAAGACAAGCGGTGACACGTGACAAAAATTCTCATTGGCTGCAACGAGCTGATTTGCATGGGCTGAAGATCCATCGACAGATCGGGCGAATCGGGCTAGCTTCTCTCAAACGCTGAATACTTTTGACTGGCCTGGAGCTGAAAAAGTCCTGAAAAATTAAATCGAAAACAAAATGCTGAAAACAATGACAAAGAAAAAAAAAAGACGTCAAAAACAGAAACGACCAACAACGGAACATACACACGCAGTTGCTGATGTAATGAGGGCCAGCGTGTATCATCAGGGGGTTTACATGAACCCGACAATAGTAGAGCCGGGTTCCCTTTTAGAGGGAAGGGGCGGTAAACGTAGAGGAATTGAGTTAAGGAACAGTCACATGTTTCCTATTTGAAACTTGCTCTTTCTTTCGAATAATCAACTGACCCGTATTCATGTATACGAGGCGATAGCAGTATATACCAGCATACCATTATATGTTATAAGTTTAGTGCAGCTTGATTTGCTTCCTTTGAATGTCCCGCAAAGCAAATTCAGGACTTTGCACTACCGGAGTGGCAGGACTATATATTACAACGCTGGTAAACAAGACTCAAGGATCTGTATACAGCATGCTCCGTTGTTTGCCCTCGCCCGATCCTTCTCTTGTAGCGGCGGCTGCCTCACTTGCGAGCGTCTAGTCTACCTGTTCTGACGCTTCGCTGGCCAAGAACAGGGCCAAGGCTTGAGGCGCCTTACCTGCTTGCACAGCAAGAAGCATCTTGCTCCCATGGCAAGTCTCCCGGAAGCTTTTTGTTTTTTTCTTTAGCCACTCCACTCGTTTTTCTTCCTAAGCCTTGGTTTTGCTTCCCTACTCAACCCCTCCCCCCCCCCCCCCCCTTTTTTTTTTCATCCTTTCCTTAGCTTTATTTTTTAACCGTTTGTTGTTATCTTTTTTTTTTCTTCGTCACCACCGATTAAAAACACTCTGCACTCAAGATTCATTTCAACGCTGTAAAAAGCGACATACATGCTTGACGATATAGCCATCATGGAGTCTTTGCCTTAGCCATTTATAATATAGACTGTAAAGTCTGAAGCACTACGACTCCGTGAGTACCAAAACGTTCCTTAAAGGGTAGGTGTGCTTCTCAGGCTTGGATTCATAATTTAAGGAATGCCATAAGTGACCTATAGTATACGGCTGAAAAGCAAAACATAAATGTAACCTGACATTTACTATATAGCGTGTGCGCAACAGAGACGCTGCAAGTCACGACCACGGAACTGTAGGATGTCCTGTGAGCGGAAATCTCCGGTGTTGACAATCTTATGAATATCGTTTTTATGGAAAGGGAATGAGTCTTTGCACTGCGAGGACAAACAGTGAGGGATAAGGAAAACATATCTAAAAACAAACCAGAGGACACTATAGTTTGTTATTCCGCAGCTGGGTGTCAGCTGCGAGGAAGATTCCATTTCATGAATACATTCAGATATATACGGCCCATTGCTAACAAGGTAAGGGCGTAGAGTTTGAAACTTCATTAGAAGTGCGCGTCTTGTTTTTCCTCGTTCAGATTCAGGCATGTATAACCATCTGCCGCAGTCTACATCCTGTACAGCTTATAGTATGTATAGGCGCTGTTCGTTGCTAAAACTTTACAGCTAACACGAAGCGTGCACCAACGGAAGCCGATATCTTCTTGCGGTGTAATGATCCATCTGTAAGACTTCAATTCCGTTTTTGCGACAAAATCGGGCCGAAATGGGCTCTCGCGCAGGGGTTTACAAAACCTATCGTCACTCAGGTGAAAGTAATAATTTCAGAATGCCGCTTCAAACTATCAGTAAGAAATGTGTTCCATGCCTGAGTCGATCACGATGCATCTTATGCTGCAGATATCATAAATGTAAAATGAAGTTCTACATGACGAATACTAAAAGAAAAGAAGGCTCCTACACATCAACGTCGCGTCCTCCTCCGATAATCGGCAAGTCGCGTGTGAGTTTGTTCATGTTTTTCGTTAAACATATCCGTAATACCTAACAGTAACTATTCTGTGGTCGGCATATACGATGATCTTTCCGAAACTATACAGATTGACACAAAGAAAGTCCGAAGTGGTTTAACATAACAATGTGTCATGATGCTCGTCATGAGTCGGCGAACACTTGTGAACTATGAACAAAACACTCTTACTATTAATTCGTCCCATGCATGCAAGCCCGCGCGCGCGCTTTTAAACTGCACATAGGCCATTTCGAAAGTCTAATGCGGCCGTGTGTTCGTGCGCGGATTGGAAACGCGTTCCTTATAGTAAGACAAGCAACAAATTGCGCTGCGAACATACCTGCCTCGTCGCATTCGCCGCTTAACATGACCACGAGCGCAGGCAAGAAAACGTGGATTATATCTGCGTTGCTCGGCGACGCAATGCGAAGATAACATTCCCGCTACGCCCCCCGAGATGCATCTCTGGCCTCTCATATAGTATATATACGTAGTATAAATAACCCGGCCGCTTCATTCTTCAGCCGCTGGGCTCCAAGGCAAGAATGCGACTGCGGGGACGGTCGCAGGCGCCTGCGGACGGGCCCTGCATGCTGTCAGCTCGGGAGATTTACGGTGATTCGGTCGCCTGTATACGCGCGCCAGAGCCTCATGCGAGTGCCGCCTTTCGTCACCTGCGTCGCGTGCGCGGATCGCGGTGCTTCCGGAACTTCCTTGGCAGTGTTATGAAAGCCCGCAGGAAGGGCACAAAAATAAACAATGTAGGGAGGGGGCGAGGGGTGTTGACTTGTCGGGCATGTTATATCTTCGGTGCGAAGTTTGCGGAAGCAGATGCATGGTTGGATAAGGCGTCACGGACGGCGGCGTATTTAAGAACACCTCCGTCTCATCTCACGGCACTCCTAAAAAGCCTTAATTGTAGTGCAATAATAGCTTCTCATTTCACCAAAGACGCAGAACCTGAAGGGGCTGCAACGCAGCTGCGTATATAAGTGTTCTCCTCAAGCATGGAACACTGAACAGTCACCGAACTTTCAGCAGCATCCGTTTATAGCTTCCAAATCGAGGCAGCAAGGTGTAAAGCCGGAACCGCATGGAGCGTTTTTCGCGAGCGAAAAACGCGACGCGCGGCGAACGGCCGCTTTGCCGCCGACGGGCGAGCACCCGCACGAGGAAAATTGAGCGGCGGTGTCGCGCGGCGTTTTCCAGATTGCCAGACCACATAACTCCCAACGAGATGAGTTATTTCTGTTACCGCATATATAATATGCCCTTTAAATTACAGGACACTACAATAAAAACAATCATCATGTAATTATACAGCGACATTTCCTCCAAAGTGTATTTATCAAACTTAATTTCGAACAGCAACATTGCGTGCGAAACACTACGCGCGAACTATAGTGAACTAGAATATTCTAGTTCACTATAGCGCGAGCGAACACGATACGTGAAGCACGTGGCTCCTTGGACGCCATCTGTTGGCAAACCAAAAAACGAAAATGACACGTGACTGCACGCTGACTGGTGGACGCCGGCCGTGACGTCAGTGGACGCGCCGCGCGAGGCGTTTTTTTTTTTTTTTTTTTTTTTTTCTATGAAGCGTAGAACCACGCGGCGGCGCGATTTCGTAGTGGGAACTAGTGGGAAAGCGTCAGAATGACGCGCGCGTACCACCATCCGCGCGGCAATGCACCCTAAATCGCGCCATGCGGTTCCGGCTTAAGCCTTGTGCTCACGCGTTGAGCTCAGCAATTTGTGTCCACTTATGCTTCTTCTATTAAGCTAAGACAGAGAGAAAGAGAGAGAAAGAAATATATATAGATGACGGAAGTTTCCCTGGCCAGCAGATACAGACTCTTTTAATCTTATGTATACGACAGGTTTCTCTGTTTCTGCACAAATTGTATATGCTTACCAAGGTTTGAGTGGAATAAATGCCTATCTTGAGGAGGAAAGATACAGCCACACCACCTTCCTCTTCAACAATTATATGATGCTCCAGCTGTTTGAAAATATTATCTGGCTACATTTTTTTTTCCACCATATCCTCTCGAACCAGCTCGTCCGGGGTTGACAGGTTTCAAACTATGTATTTCAATTCCGAGGCGTGTGCACTGTAGCAAAAGTGCAAGGTCTAAGTGGCGCGGCTGTGGAGAATGTTTTTTTAGAACGAACTTATAAGCCCAAATCATAAAATGTCTGTGAAGTGACGACAAGTGTGACCATGATAGTGAAAGTGACAATCACAGAAAACGAACAGTGAAGGCGAAATGGTAATAGAATGTAAAAAGAGGGTCATATTCGCATGTACGTATGGCGTGTTCGCTGCTCTAGCCAACATAAATGCAGAAAAAGTATATTCAAAAATTGCTCTTGTAGCTTAGATGAAACGATAATAAAAATATCGAAGAAAACGAGCAAAATCAATCTATGTATATATAGCACACAAGCTCTATAATACACAAGAGTGTACGCGAGAAAACATCAATGTCTGTCAGTAAGAACGGTAAATGAGAATGCGCTTAGCAAGCTTGAGCATTACAGGTCTACGCGTATATAAATATATATCCGAGAAAACGTATAAGCAAGTTTTGGGTCAAAATGTCGACTTTAACGGGTATTTATACATCGTAGAATAATATATTTTATATATAATGTCCACAAATGTGCACTATGCATATAGTCAGAGAACGGACCAGATAGATTGAGCTTGCAGGACGATGAAAAACGTTTTCAGCACAAGGGTAAGGCGAAAAATCGTAAAACTGAGACTCAGTATGTCCGTGTTTGTAAGAAGTATACCAGAAACTGGAGCATACTTCCTCACAAGTTCAAAAGGGGATGGCCGTTGGGTAGCATCTACAACACCCTTCGACCATATATGTACAACTTCGTTGAGGTTCCACTTGTGCTGATCCTCTTCGAAGAGGCCAGCTCGGCAAACGAGAGTTGAAATATATACGCATACCACAGAAAAAAAAAAAAAAAAAAAAAAGCACTGTCGCATTCATAACAAAAGTGATTTCCACTGATAATTCGTTACTTAAGCTCCCCAGCTGCTGCCCTAAAAGCAGTTAATTGCATTACAGACTAGAGAAAATAATTTAGTGCAATTGCAATACAGTGATTCCTCTGCTACAATGTTCGGCTCACGTCGTGCTCCAGTTTTCAATGCATGGCCATTTATGCTAGTCGTTTTATTGCAGTAGTTATATCGAACGTGTCTTTCTCACAGCCCCAGCCTGAGCGCCGCATGCAAATCTAGGACCGCTGTAGCACGTAGCGTACATTTCCGAATGCTAGCGTTCACGTATGCAATCCCACCTACGTCATGCGTCAATACCTGTTAAATAACATTCGATAGCTATGAAAGTATGCGTTGCCATAAGCTCTTTTATGCTTGTTCAGGCAAAGAGCGTGGATGATGGCTGCTGAGATTAATTAATGTTAGGCAATGTACGCATTATTCACTGCACGCTTGTCGCTTAGTCTGGATCACGTTTCACGAGCACATATTTTAATCCGCTGAGTTCTTTACTTCGCCATACCGAATTTCGCGATAAAAACAAGTTTTCTGCATGCGTTTTTAGCAAGAACGGCCTTCCCAAATTCGCTCACATGTATATTACGTCGGAGTCCGCACCACAATCGACTAATCAAAAAGCCCGCTTGAGCACAGCACGCTTCCGTGGATCTTGTTTCTGCGAGTCGCCGAAATCGACTCGACAACACCAGAGGAGAACACCGCCTCTCCACAGAGAAAGAAATCTGTGCCGACCGCGGAACTCTGCAAGATTCAGAGGAAACGTTCCTGCGTGCGGCCATATTTCGTGGATCGGAATCGTCGTGGGCAGTCGGAGAGCCCAGCAGCCAACCCAGCGTCTCTGCGCATCGGAATATGTTAAACAACGACTACACGCTGTCGTGTCGCGGGGCTGGGACCATAGCCTCGTAGTAGTAGTAGTGGTCCACATGCTTTCGACTTTGGTGGCAGCACCGCGCGCTTCTGGGAACGGCGGGGGCGCTATATAGCTACGCGCACACCACATGATACGAGCTTGAGGCAAGCGGGCTGAGCGCAACCGAATCCACCGCAGTGCGAGTCCCAAAGACTTGTCTACAGAGCGTCGGCTTGCTCGAGCGCTATCGGATGTCGCGACGGGACCGGGGAGGTCGGCCTTCGTGGAAAAACGTCTCTTCCCGGCTGCGCCGTGCCAGATTGTCTGTCGCCCTCCTCCTCCTCTCCCTCGCAAGGAGCGTTCACGTTCCGAGGGCGAGGGGGAAGGGGCAAAAAGATAGATGCCTTCCTACGATAGGTCTTCATAACAGGCAAGTCCACGCCGCTGTCTCAGCTGCCAGCAGCTGTTTCAGCGGGAATCCGTGGTGCGGCGAGGCGAAACTAGCCTGTTGTATCACGATGGGCCGCCGCGGACGGCGATAGCCGCAAATCGCCTTGCCTTATTTCTGCTGTTGAAGGATTCTCGTCGAGGCACGCGTTCGCTTTCTTTTTCTCGCGTGATTGCGCAAAAGCGGCCTAGCTACGCAATAAGGCTCGTGGGCATCGCAGGTGCAGCAGAAGTAGTCTGTGGCCTTTGTTTTACCTTTCGTGGGAGATCGAAAGGTTAAAGATTACTCGGGGCATTACTACGATCCTTAACGAAGACAGTCCAACCGACGTCCTCTAAGTACCTATTATTCCGCCTAATAGAATGTTTGGTGTTGGTTTTAGGTTCAACGAAACATTTATTTACCGCGCCTACTGATTTCTTTTCCCCTTAGAAAGCAAGGCAGACCACCATCATTCTTGACCCCCCCCCCCCCCTTTTTTTCTTTTTCTTTTTTCACAGTAAAGAACTTCTGCACGTTCGAGTGGTTCCCGAGACAGTCATGGAGTTACGGTGAGGTAAGCGCGTAGTGATAAACGGCACATTTTCGAAGGCGACAAGAAAGCATGCTTCTACCAGAAAACAAAATAGAAAAAGCACTGTAAAAGTAATGACCTTCGTCAGGCAGTTTTGAACGCGGTCGCCTACAGCTGAGCACACGCCCTCCATATTTTTCTCTCCTCTCCCTTCCCTCTCTGAAGCCTCGAGACCGTTTCGGTCTGGCTCTTGCAACAACAGAAACGAACGGCGAAAATAAAAAAAAAATAATAACGTTAGACACAGAGAAATAGAAGCCTCGGCTTTAGCCTTGCGGTTAGCTTTCATTGGGGCTCTGTACACGCAATAATGCATCGGGTTTGCGTTTTCTCTCTTTTCCCTCTTTTCTTGTTTAAATTTTCACTCTTTCCAATGTCTTTGTCTCGCCAACGTGCGCGTCTTTCTCCCGTTCGTGTCTGCGTTAAACGACTAGCCCAACTTGTTTCTTTCCTATGTTTTTCTCTCAAGTTCCTTCTCTCTTCCAGTCACCCACGCCCTGCCTGGCCTCCCTCCTGTTCCGAGACGGACACGCGGTCTCTGCTCCAATGAAAGAAGAGCTCAGTTCCTCCACCCTGAAAAGCCAGCCGCCCGACGACGTCTCGGGAAAAGCTGGCGCACGATGCCGAGGACGCAGGAGACTCTCAGCAGCCTGGCCTTGCGAGCAGCCACGTCGGTTGTCGGTCGGCGGGGGAGAGAGCGGCGGCACGGCGCGGACGACGGCTTGCGGCAAGGAGGCGCGGGCGGGGAAAGAATCCGACGCCCCCCTCCTAGCGAGGGTGGACGCGACGGAGGCGCGCCGCACTTTGACGCGAAGAGCTGGAAACGTGGTCGAATAACACGAAAACAAGAGAAATGGAGAAGTAACTGGCAAAATAACGCATAAAAGAAATGGCAGACATGTTGTGAGCGCTGGGTTACATTTCTCTGCCCCCATCTCTCCCTCGTTCTTTCTCTCTGTGTGTTTCTTTTCCATTTCAAGTCAAACCAGTCGCGCGCTCAAGGCGGCTCGCTGGCAAGAGGACGGTTTGAGGTTGGTTGCCGGCGTGCCAAGAAATGGACCCCGCCTTTAGGTTACTTTTCCTTTATCTTCTTACCTTAAGCACTGTCGGTCGGAAGAGCGCACGTGTTCCCGCTTGCGCGAGTCGGTTGCTCCGAGTCAAAAGACGTCATGCACCAGCAAGCTTCGGGCATAACGAAGTCGCAAAAGTCGAACCATCTAACTTGTTTTGCAACTCGTAGCGTTACGCATGCTATTGCCATCGCAATTACAAGGAAACACAACCAGTCTACGGGGCTCTGAATAAAATTAAAGATATGAATTACAGGTTAGAAAAGTACGGTGAAGAGGACAGCATACTATTTATCGGCGCTGTTCTAGAACTTAGACTTGGTTTTGACGACAACGGAGTAGTTGCGGCCGGTTAAGCTGATGTGTGACGACACACTCTTATCCGTCCCGCTACCCACTAAAGAGCAGTGACCTTCAAGCTGCAGCTTGTCACTGCCTAGTGCGCCCACCTTTGTAGAAGAGAAAATGGTGCACAACAACGGAAAACTGAGTTATTTATAACCATATATTAAATATGATTCTCCTGAATTCCAACAACTCGAGTCCGCATATCTGAAAGGTGGGCGCTAGTACGAGACAAACCGCAAAGAGACAACGACCAACGTTTGTCTTTGTCTCTTCTCTGTGCACCGTCTTTTGTTCGCGCTCACCTTTCAAGGGTCGTTTAATCTTAGCCCCAATCGAAATTTCGCAAGTTTCGCATAGCTCTGATCAATAGTTGGTGCCTTTCGAGATAAGACGGCCAACAATCAACTGTGCTTCTATTCGAGACAGCACCTCGCTTTTCACTTATCTGCAACCGGCAAACTGTTCTTTTAAATTTTCAATAACCTGAAGTCTGCCTCTTTCTCGTCCAGCGTCGTTGACAGGCTAAGGTGGCTCGATTTCTACGGGGCGAACGCAAAGTAAAAAGGCGTATTACGGGAACTTTGCCTCTCTGGTCGCGTCTTTCTCCCACAGAAATTGCGAGCCATAAAAAAAAGAATCTATGAAAATGGTCGCAAAATAAACATCACTGTAAGGCGAACGTATACACTGCATTCAGCTGCTGCGTGGCGTTTCAACCCAGCGAAATGTGAAAATACTCATGTGCTGATGGTATAGTCGACATTATTCGGGTCCTTTCCACATAAGGTGCATGTATTCTATGCGCCGCCAACAAAGAAGCACGCGAGCAATACATGGTTCGCCTATCGTACACGTGTGCAAAGTCGAGGGGCTCTTTATAGATACACAAACGGCTCATCCCTCTATAATTGCCAATTAAGAATCCCATTGTTATCTCTCGAGTATGTCTTTAGTCATGTGTAATTATCTGAATCGGCCACTTTCACTCACATGCCAACACCTCCATGAACAGCGCAATCAACATCCTACACACTTTGCGTATAATCCAGTAGGAATAATACGCGGAATAATACATCCGAGATATATATACGTACGAATATATTAAGGGTCGCCGGCCTCATGGTTTTCGTTTTACTTATTTTCCTTAATTTTCCGCGTTCTGCGGGTGATAATTGCATTATCGCGCAGAATTTGCACAGTGCGTGTATACAAACGGCTGTCGGGGGCACGACGGACGCTTGACACGGCTTGCACCGCGCTAAGTATACGAGCGTACACACACCCTACATATATATACACACACACACGCACAGACATGCGAGGCAGTGGAGGGGGCATCAGGTGCCCCCGCTGGGCACCCAGCTGATTAATGCACTATGACGAGATAGAAGAAGAGACACGCGTGTGTTTGGGGACGGCTGTCGCCCCCCTCGGGTTCATTAATCTTCACCCGCGCCGCCACTTCAATCTTGGCGTCCCCGCGGCCGCCTCGCGAGAGCCCGCGCTTCCATGCGCGCAAGGCACGGCCGGCAGGGCTACTCCGGACGCCGGTTACGCTGCAGTGTATGCGCTGGAACAGCCACCGCGGGAGCCGTACTACATCCGGGTGTCGGAGGAGCGAGGTTCAAGCGTTGACAACTAACTGACACAGATGTCGTGCTAAGGAAAACCCATCCTCCCGACATAAACGCTCTGGAGACGTGAACACTCCCGCAGCCGAGAAACAGGCGCTGAAGGCTTCGCGAGACGCGTTTGTCGTTGTTAAAAAGCGTCTCGAGCCTGCATGCGATCAACTAACGCGCAGGCCTCCCATTAAAAGACGCTTCCGTTTCAGTAAATGGTTTTCGGATGCCTACTCGTTGCTAAGCATGTAGTTTCGTGCTTAACGCATGCGAGACGCTGAAAGGATCGAAACCAAGCAGACTTTTTCTTAACTTGTCTTTACTATCTCCCTTTGCCTTCTCGACTCTCACTCACTCACTCACTCATTCACTCACTCACTCACTCACTCACTCACTCACTCACTCACTCACTCACTCACTCACTCACTCACTCACTCACTCACTCACTCACTCACTCACTCACTCACTCACTCACTCACTCACTCACTCACTCACTCACTCACTCACTCACTCACTCACTCACTCACTCACTCACTCACTCACTCATGTGCAACATGTTGCTGACACCCCTTGTGAAGGTACCGGCGCGTCTGCACCTATGGGACAGCGTCTATGGGGAAAGGGAAGAAGATGCAGTCCTAAATACACTTTCCAGCGCTTTAATCTGGACCTTGGAGCATCGTAGACGGAATATGGACGATATCTCGAAGTTCGTAATCATTGATCGAAGATGTCATTGCCTGTATCAGTCAATTGTATACATGCAGTAAAAATTCAATCTTGGGGGCTAGTATTTACTGCGTGCTACAAAAATAACTACATAAAACATTCGATGCTTTACAGAGCATGCATTTTTGTTACGTTGAGACCTGCATGGACTGCAAAAAGTGACGACGGCTTGGAGAACTTTGTATCCCATTCAACGACCGGGATGTATACCTTTGACGTTACCATACAACAATAAATCGGTAGATAAATGTGGGATGATATATGCGACAGGAAAATAATGAAGGAGGTGTCACATGAAAAACCTTTTGGTCTGTCTGAGCACCATCATAATGGTACATGTATGTTGAAAAACAGCTCTCCGTGCACGCTTGTGTTTAATCAGATTAAGCCTGCAGAAAAAAAAGCTATATGCTCAGAGTGTTGACCCAATTGGAGACGTGCATGCTCTATAGATTGTGGTCGATAGAAACATTTTCCACCGATAGCTGTCATGACTGGACAGATTGTCTACGGACATATACTATACAAGAGATTCTTACAGTTGATAGTATATAGACTTCGGAAGTTGAGGTCGCAAGTGCACAGAGGCCATCTCACAGAATGCCTTCGTGTGAGTAGAAACGGAGAGAAAGCATGCAGTTCGCGATTGAAGAGAGTTTTGTGAATATAATGTCGCCCAGCGATTGCAGAAATAGCTTTAGTTGCAATATAGACAAAGAAAGGGTTTTATATATTTTAGCACGCTGTTTTCTGGGAATACAACAGCACATGCTCACATGGATGCACAAATATCGTTCAGAGCGACCACTTAAATGGCAGTATATTTCCTAGAAATTTTGCAATGTAGCTGAAGTGTACGTATACGTCGGGACATGTGAAAAGGAACGACAATCCGAATCGCCGCTCTGTATTCGTGTTCTGCGCTGTAAAGGGAGAACAAAACGGCGCTGAATTAAAAACTATATATTCCAATGGCATCACCAATAGCATCAAACCAGATATCTCCGTAATAAGGTCATCGTACAAATGAGAATAACGTTCACTCTTTTTTTTTTTTTTTTTGCTTCACGAGAAACCAGTTACAGTCCACGCGTTTCGGCAGGTATGCATCAATGGAGCATCAGTTATTCAGAACGATGGCAGGGTTATTTTCAAGGGCCATGGTGGAATACTACAGTAGAGGTCACAATCCCGTTGACTATATGGAGCATACACAACTGAATGCCGTATATATATGCAACCAGCACCGTGCGGGCAACAGCGAAAACAAGAGCCACAAGTGAGAGGACTATACATTACTTGCCTGTTTTCCCCCAGTGTTTCTTCGGTTCATGAGACTGGCATGTAGTCGAGTTATCGTCAGTCGTTTCTAGACTATTCGCGTTTCACTTCTTTCGCTTTGTCTATATACGACTGCAGTCTATCGTTCATACCCCATGATAGACTGCTTGGCGACGTAAGCGCAAAAGGAAAAAAAGAAGAGCAAAGGCACGAAGAAGAAAAAGGTGGCAGCAGCGGCGCCGTGCCGTCGTCGTCGTCCCCTCCGTCTTTTCCACGAACGGGTTCTTGGCGGTCGCGTAGGCGGACGTACGCGGGTCTGCTCCGGCGACGCCCCGATTCCTGGCGCTCTTTTAAAGCCGCGCTCCGCCAGCGCACGTGCTAGCTCGTGTCGCGAGGGGTGGGCACCACTGCGCAGCAAGGAGACATGCGCCGAGAGGAGTGGCAGCACTTGGAGTGAACGAGTGCGACCATCGCTTACATTATTGTGGGAAGCCTTTCGACACAACGCAGGACGAACTCTACTGACGCACGAAAAAATAATAATAAAAAAAAAACAAAAAAAAACGACATTCCTGTCGTCGCAGCTAGGAGAGCGCGAAATGCAGAGACAGCGCAAATGTAAGGAAAAGAAAAGCTTGAGGTATACAGCGCATGAGTGCAGGCTCTTGCCCTAGCAATTCCGCAACAGCCTTATGTAGACTGATACGGGCTGCTAAAACGTTCGTGTACCGAGATTTCGCTCTCAGCGCTCCCTTTCTTTCGTTCCAGCGTTAAAAAAATCTTTCGCTGCCTGATATTGCATAATCAAGCCAAGTTAGTGACGTAAGACGTGCCTCAGACACACTTCTTCAGCTTTGGCAATTAAAATTCATAGCAATTATGTGCGTTTTATTAATTATTAGCCTCATTTCGATGGAGGATATAACTTCAGTGCAAGGACGCCTATATATCTTCTTATCTCTCTACCGCTGTGTAATTTCTAATGTTTCGACTTGTTGAGGTGCTATACGCGCACTATAGATGGTACAACGATCCTATCATTAGCACAGTTCAACAGATGGCGCATGATCAATGATGTTGATATAGTGACATAAGTTCGCTACTGAAGCTGGCGAGAATCAATGATCGACTTTTTTAAGCGTTATTCGTCTACGAGCGGCGTGCGCGCGCGCGCACGCGCACGCGCACGCGCGCACACACACACACACACACACACACACACACACACACACACACACACACACACACACACACACACACACACACACACACACACACACACACACACACACACACACACACACACACACACACACACACACACACACACACACACACACACACACACACACACACACACACACCTCTTTGCAGACATCTTGCAGACATCTTTGGCTCGGACAGAGTCACTTTTGATGGCTCCCAAATACGGCATTGGACAGCGCATGCGTATCGATTTTTTTTTCTTTCAAGCCTTTGCTGGATAACGATCTTCCAGCCAGCCTATATTAAGACTAGGAGGCTCAAAGAAAACGGGAATATGCGCTGCATTCGGCAAAAGGTTTGGTTCGGTTCTGTTTGGTTTCATGGGATTTAACATCCCAAAGCTATACTCAGGCTATGACAGGCGCCGTAATTGAGGGAATTTCGAGCACCTGTGTTCTTTAATAAGCAGGACAAACCTTTTTCGTAGAGTCAGCTATAGGTCTCGCGCTTGGTGATCTTTTCGTGCGTCAAGTTGTTTATCCTTTTATATTCCTCAGGGACACAAAGGCTCCTTTTCTTTGCACCGTGTGCCAGGTACATCTGGGACGAGAAATGCAGGACTTCATTGTGTCGGCAGCCTTTGTACCAGGAGGCATGTATGCGTTTTCAAAAAATATCGGAGTGGCGCAAGTCGGAAGCTGTATAAGGCTGTGTCTGATGTTCCCGAACCAATGTATAGGTCCATATTTTCCACCAAAACAGGGCAAAATGTTCTCTATAGGGTAAAGAGGACGTCGGTACCAGCAAGTGCTAAGACGTTCTTTGTGAAGCTCCATGCACACTATAGTACGATGCTATCGGTGAAGACTTGGATGGACCAAAAGGGACTCTTCGTTCTATGGGAGAGGGGGGAAGGGGGATGTTTAGTATTATACGCTGAAAAATTTAAAAAAATTGAGCGCGTTCATCTGTAGTGCTAGCGGGCTATTTTTATTTGGGACGTCCTTGAACGGACGCTGAAAAAGGGACTTCCCTTGAATCCACACGGTATCCGGTTCCTCCCTACACAGATCATGGTGGCACACCTTTCGACCTTATTATGTTGCTTGCTTGCATAGCATATGGAAGAACAGAACGTCTGTTGAGCATGGTGACGTTGATGCCCGTTCAGGACGACGGTTCTTTAGAGAAGTCATTTGAAATTATGTAAATGAGCAAAAAGTACAGAAATGTCTGCCTGAATGCGCGCGTTGAAGTGCTGAAAAATATCGAATTTTTAAACCAAAGGCGTTAGCCGAATACAGGCTGATGATTTTAGTACCTTTTGTGTGTGCGTGTGACTTTGTACTGTTTCTTTATAACTTGTGTTTCTTTCTATGATTATTCCGATAATAAAGGAGAAAAAGAAAAATGGGGGGGCTTTAACGTGCACTGCCATCGCACAGCACGCGGGCGCCTTAATTTTCGCCCGAATCGAAAAGCGGCCGCCGAGGCCGGGATCCGATCCCGCATCCTTGGGTACAACAGTAGAGCGCCTTAACCCCTGCACAGCGGCGCGGCGGGGCTTTCGACAAAGGGGAAAAAAAAAGAAAAAAAAAAAAGAAAAGGAAATATGTAGGCAATTGACTGGAGCTCTGCTATAGACAACTGACCGCGACTTGAGTGGTCCTGAATAGAGAACCTGTACGCTGCCATCTGACTCAACCTACTCCTATGCGCAACCAAAAGGTATACGTATACACTAACGACAGACTCTTAGACCTGAAATAAAACGCGATCACACACTTCATCATGACAGTGGAGTGCATAAGACGGATATCGCTTTCAGTTTTGGTGCGCCTGCGCCACGGCCTGCATAATAACGCGCGCACAGCCTGTGCATATATATGTTATATAGGCATGCAGGACGCTGACGATCCTATAGCTCGATATGCACTATCGCCCGTATACAGGCGATCACCGCGCACGTTTTACTGTCACCCTCCCGCGCCGTGCATTTCACGTTGTCGTCTTCGTCAACTTCGATGCGTGCGCAATGGATTCAGAGCACACCGATATCGCAATGCCCTCTTAACGTGCTTTAAGCAGTCCCAGAGTTTAATTGTGACCTGCCACTAACGTCCCTGCAGCCACTGATTGCTTGAAACCTTGAAATAGAAAGGAAACAGGACTTGCTTAGTCGCATACTTCGGATTTGGCCTACTTGGCTAAATCGCTTACATATATTTTTTTTTCTCCTGCGGGATTTCCACCTTTTTTTTTTCTGAAACCATTTTTTTATATGAAATTAGCAATAAAACGAAATCCGAGGAAAACTACGCAATCAAGGGCCCAATTCTGGTCTTCATTCAGTGTCATAAAGAAAACCATTTGTGTATAGACGCTTACAGTTATTTTTACTGATTATTTATTCACATATAGATACTTTTCACTCTCTATAGACAACTATAAGAGGCACTGTTTTAGTCTCATTTCAGAAAATTATTTATATGTACTAATTATACGTAAACTCCTCGTGTCTTATTTATTTATTTATTTATTTATTTATTTATTTATTTATTTATTTATTTATTTATTTATTTATTTATTTTTGCTGTATAGCTAACGCGCTGTCTCGGACACCTACACCCTTAGCGTGCCGTCATACCGTGCTTTGGAGATATTTGCATAGTTTGGGAAAATTCCTAACAAGTTCTTCTCGTGTCACAGACTCAGTGGCGCCTCGGAAGAGATTTATGGAAAGAAAATAAAAATGTGGTTCCGTCATAAACCGTAATTAAAGTTTAAAGCATCTTCACTTTTTTTCGCAACGAAAAACACATTGCATAGCTTCCATGTGCCCGCTTTTCTGGTGTATGACGCCCGTCTAGTGCCGTAAACAAAACTTTTAGGAGCTCACCCATGACATGGCAGATGAGGAATTAGAGTATGCATACATGCAGGCGTTTGACGATGAATAGAAAAACCACATATGAAGGCATGCTTCGTTAACATGAAAGCTTTGATTCGAGATCGAAATTGTACATGAAGCAAGCCATCCACAATAACAAATTGCTAGAAGAAAAATGTGCACAAAGTCACACAGTGATTATAGGGTCGGCGCTTGTGCATGGCCATGTAAGTTGAAATCAAGCATGCTTTTTGCAGCTGTGATCCCGTCCGTTATCTTGGTCACAATTATGCGTTAAATAAATCATGTGGTGCAACCTGACGCGTATGCGTCTGGTGGTCTATGACGCATTAGATTTCATCTCATATATATATGTCGTGCTAACGAAGTAAGATTGCATTTCATTGCAGCCCATGCTGGTTTGAGCGGGTGTCACGATTAGGTATATCCCCGCTTATCACGTATACCATTGTACTGGATGGTTAATATATGGTTTAATGTCCCAATGCGACATACAGCTATATGTGGGATGCCACAGTAAGGGACTCAAAATATTTAGACCTGTGGTTATGTAACGTGCGACATTGCACTACCCGGGCTCTTTGCTTTTCGCCTCCATTGATAGGCGGCCGCAGCGGGTATACCATTATGTGATGGTCCTCATATTGGAACTGGGATTGATAGGTGAATCAGGGTGGTTTATTAATAATACATTTACCTGACCATCACGTTTTTTTAACCAGCTACGCCAAAAATAAAATCCGCCAACTCCTACGAGTATGGCTTTGACACACTAAAATTCCGTAACCAAGATTAGAGCCCTTAGTTACCTGACCTTCACGTCGTGCATGGTGAGACCTAGTAAAATGGACTTCCGAGTTATCCGGTGTCACCACTGCTGGCGTCAGCAACAACAAACTCGACGATGTCGTCAGCTCATTTGTGCACGACATTTAAACGACTGATCACGCGGAGACAGTGACGCTGATATATACGTCGTGTCGCCCTGTCAAAATCAATGAATGACCGGCGATGTGTGGCTTAAAGCAGATAGAATGCATGCTTGGTGCGACTGGTATATATCAAGAACCGTATACAAATGACAGACCCTCATGTGTACCTCATGGTTCGCTGAATTGTATGGCTTATACGTCCCAAAGCGACTCAGGCTATGAGAGATGTGTCGTAATGGAGGACCCAGGGAACTTCGACCCCATGGAGTTCTTTAAGGTGTACGCGCGTCTTGTTTTCGCTACAATCATAAAGCGGTTGCAGGCGACTATGACTTGATCCCTCATCCTTCCGTTCAGTAGTCGAGCGCCCGCAATGTAAAGTACTCAGGCCCGCGCCCAGCCAACGTTGCGGGCCTGAGTACTTTACGTTCGATGAGTCGGGTTAGGGTAAGAGAGCTTTCGGGTGAGTGGGTGAGCGAGTGAGAGTGAGTGAGTGAGTGAGTGAGTGAGTGAGTGAGTGAGTGAGTGAGTGAGTAAGTGAGTGAGTGAGTGAGTGAGTGAGTGAGTGAGTGAGTGAGTGAGTGAGTGAGTGAGTGAGTGAGTGAGTGAGTGAGTGAGTAGAAATACCCTGCCCAAAAGTCAAAGTTATCTCAGCAGCAAGAATAATGACTCTACATAGTGCAGCAAAGCAATTAACATATAAATCAAGCTCAAGCTAGCAAGCCATAAAATGGTGCAGCAATGTTGTCTCTTTGCTTTTAGCGCCGCGCCGTATCAGTTGACTAGCTCCACCCCAAGATGCAAATTGCCTTGTTCTCTTCGACTAAGTGTAAATGACGGGACCCCTACTCCGCTAAGTCGTGCGGTACGCGTCTCCACTTCCAACGCGGCGGCGACGGTCCTCGAATCCGTGTTGGCGGCGGACGCAGCAGCGCGACTGGTTTTTTTGCAGGATTGCGACAACGCCGCCTCCATCGCAACTCAAACAAAGGCGTCGCGCGCTGTGGTGCTTATGCAACCGCAACCGCCACCAGGCCGTAATGACGGAAAACTACGCCCTCAGAAGGACACCCTCCGGGGAAAATAAAGAAAGAGAGAATGCAAGGAAAGAATGCCAAGTAAATACTTTAAACAAAATCTGTCTACCCCGGAGGAGAGAAAATATAAACCACGTAGAAGGAGAACCCAGGTACATATACGCGAGGCGAAGCACGAAACAAGGAAACGTGCGGAGCCACCCTTGTACCACCGTCTCGACCGGACTTCGTGCATGTATGAGGCACCGTAGAGAGGCAGCGAGGCTTTTACCTTGAAATCGATAGTTCGCATGTTTGCGCGACGGGCACATTAGTTTACAGTCGGGTGCCCGGGAACGCCCAGAACGACTTCGTCGTCCGGTGCCCCGCGGCCGCGACCCGGCCCAGTCCGGCGGCCAGCTAGACGAACATCCGGGAACTCCTCGGACGGCGCGGCGGCGGCAGTGTGCATGTGGTGTGGTCGGCAAACACGACTTTTGTTCCTCTTAGAGCGCGCGCGGTCGAAAAGACAAAGGTTTGTTGTCCGCGCCGAGGGCCCGCGCGTGCGCCCGTAATGAGCGGAGCACGCGCGCCCCGTAATAACAGCAATCGTCGCGCGGTGAAACAGTGCAGGCGCGCGTTGCACTCAAACAACACGGTTGGAGGCGCGCGCGTTCGAAGTCGGAAGAAGAAGAAACGCCCGGGAGGGTGAATCATCGAGAGTATACGGTAAGAGTATATAGCTTTGCACGCAGCGGAACGGGGATGTTTCTTTTCGGGCGCGTTCTCGATACGTGTGTGCGCTATATAAACTGACGTCATGCACTCATTTCCTAGAGGACAAGTGCTCTCACGCATGCACGAGCAATCTTCGTGTTATCGGGCGTAATACTATACCTAATGATACGGGTGTAATACTATAGCCAGGTCGTCATGCAGCAAAGCGGACTACGCACGTCGGGAGAACCAAAGCACACTGCTGGCGGATTTCGGCACTGGCTCTGGATGAAGAAAATATTCAAGAAAGTGCATCGAAGTCAAGGAAAACAATAGTAGTTTTCAGTCGGCCTTCCGCCAGCGACCGAAAGTTGGTAACCACGGAGCGAAGATGGGTTCTTCTCTGTATTTGTCTTATTCTTCGGACTTTCAGGTTTTACGGAACTCGAGGGAGATAAAAAGACAAATTATTAGTAAGCATTATTAGTAAGCAGGGAATATTCACAAAGTATCAACAGTGACTTGCAAAGGACAAACTTTCCGGCTCTCCGTGGCTACTCGGGCTTGAGGTTTGCCCACCAATATTATATATATATATATATATATGTATATAGCTCCGGAAAAATCATCGATGCCAGAAAATCAGTGAAGTGGCGATTGAATGGGAAAATGCTAAGCAGCTTTATACTCAGATAAAAGTGAAAGATTAACTAGACCTTCGTCAGAAGTGATGACCGGCTTTCTCACTCTCCCTCATATGGTTACCCACGGTTTGCTTAAGGGACACTGAAAAGAAAAATGAAGTGGGCTTGCATCGATACAATACCAGTTCCTAATCACAAATAGACAACTCTTCCTGAAAACAAAGTTCTATATAGTATGGCAGAAAAGAGCACGAATAGAGATACAGGTATCGCCGCCACAACCGAAACAGCCGAAGCTCGCAACTGTGAGTCACGTGACCCGCAATAAATCTCGAAGGCTGGCAAGTTTTAATTACGCTGCATGTTTGAATCGAGTAGTAGGTTTTGTCTCCAACATAATAACATGCTTTTATCACGTGGAGACGACGGCGAAAAGGCAATCTAAATGGGACAAAACAAGGAGATATACTTGGCGGCGCCACAGGCAGCATTGTTTAAGTTTCGGTGATGTTCAGGCGCAGGCCTACTCGCATAGTTTCGTTTTTGACTTGCAGCTCAAACTGCCATGGTGCTCTTCGGAAGATTATGTTTCGCTGCGCACCTGCACCGCTTCAGCCCGCAAAAGCCATCGCACGATCTGTGGGGTTGAGGCCGCTGAAGTGCAGGCCAGCGGACTCTACGAGAATTTCGATCGTTGTCGGATTCAGAAACTGGATCCATGGCTGGTGCAAGCGAAACTATGCTGACGACGGCACGAAGTAAAGGCCGGCGGTAGCTTTAATGCTTTCATTTCGGCTGCTGCTATACCACACCGCTCGCCGCGGGCCAGCAATCACGGAATCTGTATTACGTCATGGACGGCGTCATATTATCCGACTACGTAGGTTGAACAGATTGAATTCAACCGGCGGGAAAAAAAAAAAAAAAAATCTCAACTCCTTATCGCAATATTTCACCAATAAATTCATCTTTTGCTACCGGGACAAGTGACGAAATATCGTACAATCGGGTTCTGCTAACATGAATATTGTCTTCTGTGTCTAATATCGCTATAACACAGGAAACCGTCCACAAAGGGCGACAGGGCGAATACCAACCTTTCAAACAGATTGGATGAAAGCTAACAATGCAAGAGGATCTGACACTCTGCTGCGCTCGACGGCCCATGCACATGGTTCAGTTCCTATGGCTGTGCCACTCGCTGTAAACGCACTATATAAAACGGTGCACGTCGCTATATATAGAGAAACAAAAAACAGGTCTGAGTTTCTGACCAACCTGTAAGCAATCCCACAATAAACGCCAAGACAAATAAAAAAAGAAACCGACGCGTCGAACCTTACATCATATGCAACATGCATGGGTGGCGTGCATGGTCAGGAGGAGCCTGTACAGAAGCGTCACTTTATAACCAAGGCTGGTTACAGCGCAATCCTCTTGCAACCAACTTCAAAGATGCATTAGACCTTTTACTACTCGTTTCCACCCGCCTTTACCACAACCGCATGAAATAGCCTTCATCAAGGTTTTTTACGCGTGTATAGTATAAAGAAATATCTTCAAGCATTAAGGGCGATAATAAAACAAATGTAACGGTTATCAGTTGAACGGTACAGCAATTAAGCGACATACAAAAACGTGTACACGTAAAACATTTTTAACAGTTTTGTACTTCACCTCCGAGTAACCTTTTCGCAAAAGCTAAAGAAATGGTAAGATCAAGATCACAAGTATTTTCATACGAGCGGTTATTTCGTGCCGTAGTCTGGCCTTAATGTAAGCCAGCCTAATGGTCAATCACTTCTTACTTGCGAAATTCGCCGAGCTACACCTTTATTTCGAACCTTTCTGGCCTTTATTGAAGTCTTCGTTATACTAACTCGTACCGATCATATCGACAGCAAATGATAATCGGGACGCAAGCATTAATGCGGCAAGTCCCGATATGAAGCATGGCACGAAGATCTGAGCGCGCAGCATGTCATTCCCAGAATATGCGTTACCATTATATTTCCTCCCCCAGGAACAACTAATTATGTAAACCAATAATTATGAACTGTGGCCAGGGAGCATTTCAGCAACACTTCAACACTCGATTATGGCGCCAGCTTCTAGAATGATGCATCGATGACTTTCGGTATATTATATAACGTAAACGCGCTGCTGCGTGTATATAGATAGCTCCATGGAAACACTCTAACCGTGAGGTATATATGGTTCTGCATATAGAGAAGATGACCAGCTTCGCGTTTGCTGGATTCGAATAATGCATCCTGATCCCAACTGTAATTTGCAACATATTTCGTTAGCGGAGGCTAAAATGTTCAAGTACATGCATTCAAACATGAATGTTCTCAATTGTTATAACGAACATAGGGGATATGTTTTTGGAGTGTATGTGAAACGAGTCGTTATCGAGTCTTCGTCATTCAACGAGAGCATGTAATGAACAATGCACACAACGCCATACTATACAAACATTTTGTTCCTAATACTTTTTTCTGCTACATACTCAAACACGCACGGGTACCATGGGATATGCATGAAATAGCTCCCATGACGGGGAAAAGAACCAGGAATCTTCATTTCAATTGCGGCACTTTGATCCCCCTTTATATAGCTATATATATACGAGCGCATTCTGTGGAATTGCCCAGGAAGGAATTCCATGCAATGGCCCGTATAAACCCTATGCCAGAACGTCAGTACGAGGACGAAGGCGGTTATTATAAAGTATTATACTGACAAGTTAGTAAGTAAAGTAAAGGTGTGTTGCAGATGTGTCGCAAACGAGCCCATATATAAGAAGAGAAAGAGGAGCAATTCGTTAAGAGCGCTGACGCATGTATAGTTAAGGAGTCAATCCGCAAAACGACGTCACCGCCTTAGCTCATGGCGCTGAAATGTGGTATAAAAGTGCTGGAATGCCCGCGAACCGACGCTCGAACTGCAGTGGCATTACAGAAAAACGGCGATGAAGATGATGACGAAGAGCTAGAAGAAGTGATGTTGCCGATGGGAACCGAACGATCAACGTGAAGTAGTGCGATGTAAGCTATTTCATGAACTATCTGAGCCACGAAAGCTGCATCTTCGTTAAGTTTGCCAATCTTTGTAACGTCCGACTGCCCTTTGTACCCTTTCCAAAGCTTTCACGCCTCACGCTGTATGCCATCGACATCGAGATAGCCGAGATTTCAGATAAGGCTGTATATAATATTAATACGCAGAGTTAGATACGTGTCACGACTTCTATCCGTGAACATAACATAATGGTTACAAAACAACCCTTCAGCGCAGTAACTGTCTGCTGACAAATATTAGCAAACGGAATTCTTTTACACGCCTGATTATTTTTTATTTATTTATTGTTGATTTATTATTAGTCCAGGTTGGAGAGCACTCTTTTCGAATCGACTCGACCAGTGAAAGGGAGATAGCGGCACATGCCATCAATTTAGATGCGAATGGTTGTAGTATTTCTGCACTGAAAGTATATAGGTCCGCTAATTGCGTTTCTTTATATGACCCTGCCCTCCCTGCTTGTTATCCAGTTGTTCACTCATGGGTCCTTATTTTTCAGTCGGTGCAATAAATTCCCTCGGTGCAATTTATGCAACTGATACTTTTAAGTAACATGGTATCTGTGTTCTGCATGAAGTGAAATAAATTACTGTGACGCGACGCTGTCCGCTGCTGCTACAGGCAAAGAATAACGCACCGCTTCTTAATTTTGCTCTTACTTTTTATTGTGTTTTTCATTTTACAGCTGACCTACGTTTTCATTCACGACCTGCAAGGATGCGTGATGCTTTGTCTGACCACCAGGGGCCGTTCGCTGTCTACTACGCGACACGGCACAGAAGCAGCAGGGCAGTCGGGGACGCGCTACGTTCCCCTTCGTGATAGCGACACGCTGAGGAACCACCACGGTACGATAGCTCTACTTACAAAACACACACGTCTAGCTAAAGACGGAGTTTGTGTCGAATGCCACACGCATGTATATACCTTAATGGATTTCAGAAACAGTGGCGCGCCAGGCTGAGATGTTCCTTGAGGCGAGAGGGGAGACATTAAGTTTTCGAATGCATGGTCGCGTGACCTTAAAATATTATTCCGGAGAACCTGAGAACTAAATATTATTCCAGAGAAAAAAAATGCTTTTACGGTTGTTTCACGCGCTTCAGCCGACAGTTTCCTGGTGCAGGTATGCATTGTTTGCGTCGTTGTTGGGAGCACTTTTCACTAATGAACATCAGATACAGGAAACCGATGAGAGATGTAATTTGAACAACTCAGGCATAAAAAAAAAAAGATGTATATAATAAACCAGCATACGGCTATCACATACGGCTAGCATACACAACCACAAAAGATAGACGACCGACGAGACACAAGCGCTCGTCGGTCATCTATCTTTTGAGGTTGTGTGTGTTAGCGATGTTTCAAATTTTCTTATACTCAAAATTGAACCAACTCGCCCAAAAAGAAGTGTTAATGAATTCTCATTTGTGGTGTGTAGAAGTATCTTGATGTTCGTGCGGACTCAGTGGAGCACCACAACCATCAGCAATGAGCACTGCAATCTTGGGAAAAGCCTACGAGCACCGTAGTCTTGGAAAATACTGCAGGATGCAATCTTTTCAGAAATTTAAGTTTTTGTTTTCCAAGCCAGTAGCCAAAAAATACAAGGAAAAAAAAGAGTGTACTATCGACGTCGACTGCGTCCTGCCTCTCGCAATTTCAATTTTGACGTCTATTATAAAGCTGTTGTCAAGAATAGCGCAGCCATATACTTAAGGGCATAAATACGAACAGCGAACAAAACGCAACGTGAGAGTAATATATGATTTCACCGGCGTCGCGGTCAGCATTTCTTAGTTTCGTTGCCTCCTTCTGAAGCGAAGTATGGGACCCAGTTGCATATCCGGCAACAGGCGATTCTGCGTATACATTCGCCTGAAACGCGCAGCTCCCATAGCTCCGTTATCTCATGCGCCAACAGGCTCTTTGACAAAAGCCACTCTACTTTTGAGCGATCTCACAGCCGCGGGCTGCCAGTGTTAAGCGCTAAGCTTTCATAGCGGTAACAGGAGACTCCATTCGTCAACAAAAAGAAGCTTGCTGTTTTATTTCCCTCTGACCCCCGACTGATATTCAATGTCCGCGTTGCGTGCACAATGCCAGATAAGGGAGTCTTCGTCCTTAAGATCCATCACGCCTCGCCCGCCGTTGTCGGAATCGAAGGCTATGCTCAACGTCTACAAAGGCCGCCAGCGTCAACGGCCGTAACGTCATTGCTGCGAGTAACTGGAGCTCGGTCTCTCACTACTTCCCCTCGGATTCTGCTGACGGATGACAAGGATCTCTTGAATGGATGAGCGTATGCACAAGACACCATGCAACAGACGACGACATGGACTCGTGCCGGACCGCTTCGCAGTATGCGCGGCACTTTATTTTACGTGACAGAGGTTACCAAACATTAAACTATTGCACAAAAGAAAACATTCTTATTTATCCAGCAGAACATAAAATATTCTTGGAGCTCTGCGAAACAAATGCTCTATAGCCATGCATGCATATACAAACCAAAATCAAGAAAATATCAGTGTGCATTGTTATTATTTCCATGAGCTGAGAGTAAAACTGAAGCGGAGACAATTTTTGTTTTTCCTTTTCCGTGCTTTTCAGCGAGATGTCCCACTCGAGTATATTGTCAACGCAAGAAATTTTTCTAGACGCGATGCTCGCATTTGTTGTTTATTTCATGAGCGTAATGTCAAATACTGATTGCGAAACCTGTGAATTGTTTTACGAAATTATCGGTCATGAGTGCGTGTTGTGATGATACCAATAATAATTGGTTCACAGGAAGGGAAAGGCGCAGTATCTGTCACACTTGTTTCTGTGGACACCTGAACCGCGCCGTAAGGGAAGGAAGGTGGGAGGGAAAGTGGATAGATAGAAAGAGGAGCCACAGTGGAGGGCTACGGAGTAATTTTGACCACCTGGAGACCTTTACCGTGCGCTGACATCGCACAGCACACGGACGTCTCTTCGTTTCGCCTCCACCGAAACGCAGCCGTCGCGGTCGGGATCGAACCCGGGTTTTCCGGCACAGAACCACTGCACCACCTCTGGCGGGGCTTGTGATGATTATTATTAACATCACAAGCCCCGCCGGGGTCATCACAAGCCCCGCTGGGGTGGTGCAGTGGTTCTGTGCAAATTCTAGGCAGCAAAGATGTGTTTGAGTAAAAACTGATCACCACTTGGAATTTGCCACCGCGCAATTATAAACTGCAGCTGTCTTTCTTTGCCTGAAATTCTTGTTCAGATTTCAGCTGCAGCCGGTTCCGACGTCCCAAATATATATTATATTATATGTGAGGTTTACAAGTGTTGCGATGTAATAATACCTTTGTTGCTTTAATTCGCTCCACTTCATGCACTTAGCTGATACAGAAGCAATAATGGTTGCGTAATGAATACAGATCTATTACATCGCAGTTATTGCGTGGAGCACATGATGTCATACGGGCTGGTGACGTCGAAACCATCTTTCGAGTAAATATTGAAACCAAAATCGAAACTGTATGTGAGAGTAAACCCACTTATAGATTAATTTAATGTGCGAAGTCGAATTTCAAGCAGTGTTTACCACTCAAAGGCAGCATTAGAAAGTAAAATACGTTTTAAACATTTGGTGTTCATATCCTTTTAAGCAGACACGAAGGAAAAGCATACAAGGGAAGTCGCCTGAGTGCATTTGGGTGTGTGCGTACGAATGTTTTCCTCAAATGCATCTTGCAAGCTGCGAAGTAAAACATATGAAAAAAAAAAAAAGAAAAGCAAAGTGTACTTCGTTTTTTTTTTTCGTTGGCCTTCTATTTCCGCATGGCCCCGCCTGGGTGGCGCAGTGGTTACGGCGCTCGACTGTATACTGTTCCCAAGGGCGCGGGATCGAATCCCGGCCTCTGCGGCCGCTTTTCGATGGAGGCGAAAAGCAAGGCGCCTGTGTGCTGTGCGATGTCAGTGCACGTTAAAGAACCCCAGGTGGTCGAAATTTCCGGAGTCCTCTACTACGGCGTCTCTCATAGGCTGAGTCGCTTTGGAACGTTAAACCCCACAAACCAAACTAAACCAAACCTATTTCCGCATGCGCGTACAAAATCGAGCAAGTTCACTGGCTGCCTGCATGTGTAACGCGCAAGCGTATATGTAGACGCCTAATGGCCGTCAGCATCCTTCGAGCAGGCGTCCTACACGCGAAAATAAATTACAGATGGCACTCTGAAGAATCATATATCATCTTTCAAAGCGGCACTAATGGAAAGAACTTGCCAACTAATAATCATGCGCTTTCGATTTTACTTTTCGCCACTTCCGTAAATGACTTGCCGAACGAGCTATGATTTGCAAGGTTCACATGATCGTAGCTTAATTTCATATACGTGATGACGGGCATGTCACTGCGCTCGTTTAGTTCTACCACGCATATGTCCGCAGCTATAGCTCACTACGGTAAAATACTTCTTACGACCTGAAATATCCATGCAAAAGTGATCTCATTCACTTCTTTGAGGAGTTTAATCATGGGAGGGGTCTCTGACAGGGCCTGCTGCTGTGGGGCAAACCAGCAAGAAAAAAAAAACTGTATGATGGTAGCATGCACATGCACAAAATCAGCACGCGGGTGCATGGCGGAAAACAAATGCAGGCCCTTCACGTAGCCTACACTGATCCCGTGAATACTGATATCCGAACTGCCTTACGATCATGCGCGTTTGTTTACAACAAAGCAACTAACCTATTGCATATTGTAGAGGTTTCTGAACAGTGTCGCAATTGTCAATACCAACCATGCATTGCTATACAATTTCACAATAAGGGAAACAGATGACACAGTGTTCTTAGTCATTCGCGTGCAGTTGACCCACATATTCAGGTAGCATTGCCACTAATTAGCGTAATAATGACCTAGCCTATATGAGCAACTGGCACGGATTTCACGGTAGAGCTGCTTTGTTGCTATCGGCGCGGAACATTTTATGAGCGCTTTTTCTCCTTTCTTTTTTTTTTTTTTGCGCGAGTTTCTCCCGCTTAAATCAATCATTCGTTTGTTTTGTTGTTTTAACTCAGACTCTATATATCTATTGGATAATGTAACTATACTGCTGACTTACAATATGCAGTCTAACACGAAATGTTTCATATGACGCAGCTATAACGAACCTTTCGCCGAGGCAGGTGTCGGCAAATATATTTTCGTTATTGTAAGTTTTCAACAAAAAAATTACGGCACTGCACGGACTCCTAGTCTAGGCACAGTACTCCTAGCTAAAGTGATGTTGAAGGAGGAGGAGGAGAAAATGAAGGCGGAAGGCAGGGATGTTAACCAGAAAGAATGCATCCCGGTTGGCTACCCTGCAGAATTAAAGGGGGATGGTAGAAGAGGAACGGAGGTGCGAAAGTCCCAGTCTGTTAATCAAGCTCGTCTCTAATAAAAAGCGAAGTGCCTTGTAGCCTTTGAGCACAGATGACGTTTGTGGCCATGGTCCCAAAATCTTCCCTTCCGTTAAGGGGTGAGCATCCAGACGATCCAATGCAGTACGCAGCGTATGTCGTTCAGTTGCAAAAACAGGGCAATCACAAAGGAGGTGCTCAATCGTTTAAAAAGAGTTAATGTATTGTATACGTGCTTATAGTATTCGCGTGCGAGGATGCGCCTCGAGAAATAGCACTCGTCCCAGCAGTTATGGAACAGATATCTCGTCTGTAGCGTGACACGCAAAATCAGGGTAAGTAAGCCCTTTGTATGGAAGGACGTACAGTACAACAGTCAAGCACTGCCTGCTGTGAGGAATGATGGTTATGATATATCGGAAACAAATGACTTCTAAAGCGCTGAGCTTGGTATATACCAAAAGGTCCCCAACCCCTGCAACTATACGGTTACAATATACAGATGGCTCCGTGTGTATACAGTGGACTATTGGGAATCAGCGAAGTGCCGCCAACCTCCTTAATTAGCTTTAACAAGCTTTAATTAAGCTCGTATATGGCATAAAATAAGAAAGCGCGAAAAGCTTAGTTTTAGTGAAGAAACTAATAATTGAAGTCATACGCCGATAATCATCTCATCTGCACGATCACGCGTGCACATGCAGAACGCATATTTTACGAATGCTGATTTCTGCGGCGCAAATGAAAACACAGCCTGGTACAGCGTTTTCAAAGATACCTAAATTTCAAGTAGCCAATGTTTCCAAAATCGCCACTGTACATAGCAGTTTAGCATTCGCAAACGAGGTGGCGCACCTCGCACTAAATGTGTTAGTAATCATGCTATCTATGTGTTTGCAAAAATCTTGTGCACGCAGTCAAATCCCGCTATTCTACTTTCGATAAAATACAAAAAAAACAAAACATACAAGGCAACATGAGAGAGAAACAGTGCTTTAAAAACAATGATCCGGGGCCACCGCTAATGCGACGATCACGCGCTGCCCTGGTTTTTTTCTTATCTCTCGGTAGCCGATCTTCCATCGTTATACATAACCACTTGAAACGTCACTTGGTTTCAGTCTTCAAAGGTTACCAAGGCATTCCGCATTAGTACACACTCTTACTACATGCATGAATTAAACGTTTTTCACTTGCACTTGCTAGACTTCTGATTATGAATAAACATTAGAACAGCTAGTTATTTCTAATAAAAGGAGGACATCCTAAAAAAAAAAGAAAGAAAAATAAAACCGCTTTCGTCAATGTATACCACTCTTTCTATAGAGTAAGTACAAGGTGCTGTGTAAACCACGAGGGTTCTTCGCCTCTTTATTTCACCTCTCAACACCGACGATGTATGCGAAATTTCCTGGCGCAGGCGCTCTGTCTTTATGAATAGCGTTTTATTTTTTTCTCTTTATGTGACTTTGAGATCCAAGGTTGTGGTTATCAGTCAAAGTGCCCGCTTTTGCAAGTGCATGGGAAAACACGCCCGTTTCCTCATCCGAGCTGAGAAATACTTCGAGTCTGTTACCCTGCAGCTGTATCGCAACAAGGATATCCGCTTTTGCATGGTTCGCCTTCTCGGGAAAAATAAAAAGGAAGGCAAGAATGTTACACTCACATAAGCAATCTCGCAAGCTGTGCGAACTATTTTTGAAAATAATCATTAAAGCATTATTCAAGCGACCTTCAGTGTTCGGCGAGTCGTGTGCTTTCCAACAAGCGAGTTGCGACTTCGACAGCGGGTCCCAAAGGTAGAGAATGGCCGAAAGGCACCGGGATACGGACATTGGCAGCTGGTCGTCAAATCAATGATTAGTCGATATGAAGAAAACGAAACGGTTTCTTTGTATGACAGTAAAGAAAAATATCAGCTCTCGTTAAAGGAGTGAGCACGCGCATATAACTTACATGCAGTCATGTATCCATGGATCACGTGAAACCATCCGAGGTATTGATACACGTACAGCCCTGCTCCTTCACACATCGACACGTCACTTTTGTCATTGTTGAGGCGAGCTGGTAAGTGTAACCATTGTTGCATGTCATGGGGAATTCGTTTGTGCGGAGTCGGAGCAAGACGTACGTTCTTGGAAAGATCGTACTGTCGTTCCTGTTGTATATTACGAGCAATTCGGTTGTCCAGGTTGGCAGCGCGACGCATTTAATGTTTGCAGGCCAGGGCACTGCGAGGCGGCTGTCCCTCAGGATAGCTTCCAACAACCGACTTTTGTGAGCGCAGCCCAAGCGATCCCGCAGCAAAACCATGCACGCTCACTGTTTTGAGGCTTCAGTATAATGTAACTTCAGTTCACAAGTGCAACCAGGCGCCCGTTCGCTCGTGCCATGGCGTAGCCCTGCGTGCTGTTGAGCGCAGGGGCACACGCGCGGCAAAGCTGACCGAACTGTCCAGGTAATTTCTGGCCGGAGGTACCGGGGAAAAATGAAGTCACTACCCGACCTTATTGCCCTGAAGCCATACGTGGGTTGGGTGAGTCCCTAATAAATTCAAGCGGTGAAAGCATCCCTGTTGCCCCACAGACGCACGGCGTACTTTCAGCCTTTTGAATGCGAACTCTCTCTTCCCCCCTGTTAATCGCTTTGCGAACATAGTATAGTTATTTCCGCGAAATGAAAAAATGCATTTCAAGTTTCGGAACAATTTAGGTAATAGCTTTATCGTGCGGAACTGGCACAAATTTAATTGTTAAAAAGTAACGGCTCAAAGCATATTCCTTTGAACCACAGAATCAAGCAGACGAACTGAAAACTTCAGATTTGCTTCTGGACGCTATAGGTGGAACGCGTGAAATGGTGGCGCCCCAATTAGTGGGCTCATTTTCCGCCGTCACATTTTACAGGTGTTGGAGAAAGGGAAGTTAAGGTGTAGTTTATCTAAAGACCATGACAGGCAATGCCATTGCTGATGTCTCACATTCAAAGGGAACAAGTAAAAGGCAACTGCTTAGCACCAGCGATTAGCCCGGCGAACGCAGGAAGAAGACTGAACTAAAAGTGAAGTTTAAACTGTTACCACCCGTAGTGCCATATCCGTCGCTGTGTTAAGTGTATCGTCCCTCTGAGAACTATACGCTGTGTCACAGAGTGCTGACGTTTCTGACAACGTTTCGTAAATTCAGCATACCGCAATCACCCCACAATTGTCAGCCCAAGGAAGTAAGTTCTACGACTATTTTTTTTTTTTTTTTGAAATTATAAGGACGAGCAGCTTTTCTCCACCGTCGTGATTATCACCTTCAGCTCACAGGGGTCTTCCGGATACAGATCTCTAATTATCCCGAACATAGACGCGCCGGTTGCAATAGCAAAATTTGGACTTAATTAACCCTTACTACTTTACACTTTGACGACCGACTATACATCTTCAAAATGACCATAATCTGTCTGAAGTGCACTCTTAGTGACGCTAATTGGCCCTCTGAACTAACTGGGCATCATGTTCTTTCTGAACAACCCACTCTCTTACTAAAATGCTAAAGTACCGTTTGATTTTGAATGCACGTTCCTAAACAATCACTGTGATGTACGGCAGCTGTTTACTTTAGGAAAGATATGAGTCAGAAGCGTCATGTACTAACACTAATGACGTAGGTTGGATTCATGCTAGCTTAGAGGAAAAAACGTGAAAACGGTTTTGATCGGAGATATCGGAAAACTTAGAACCATGCATACGTTAGGAAGCATATCATGCACTCCATGGATTTCATTTTGCCGTCTGTTACTTTCCATTTCTTGCGACACGCGATTCACCATGATATTGATCTCTTTTCCACTTATTATCACTGCTCTTGCTTTTGTGCTCATTGACTTTTTTTTTTCTTTTTACCTAAAGCGTCGTTTTTTTATGCTTTAAAAATAAGCACGTCTGCCGCCACAGCTTGGGTTACATAACGAGTACAGCTGTGTGTAGCACTTCAGATGTTAAGATAGCAACGAATAAAATAGTGCTGGTGTTTTACATATAACAAGGGAAGATGCATGAAGTAGTATATAAATGTAATATTTGGAATGAAGTGCAAATCAATGCCTTGCAACCTGACATGTTATTCTTTACCTACAAGTACGTGTTTTTCTAACCCCACACTTTATGAAAGAGGATGCAAATTGTTTGTAGTGTATATATGAAACAATCCCCGCAAAACAGTTTCAGTTAGCATAATTTGCTCCATCATTCCTTTATGACAGTTACGTTTCAAATGGTCTGCTTTCACACTTTATGAAAGAGTATGAAAATTGTTCGTAGTGTATATATGAAACAATCCCCGCAAAACAGTTTCAGTTAGCATAATTTGCTCCATCAAAGTCAGCTTCCTTTAGGACAGTTATGTTTCGAATGGTCTTCTTTTCACTGCTCAACGAATAACGTGTAGACCACATTTTTATGCCGATTTGGCGTTCATCTCGAAGTGCACAGTGACTTAGGGCGTTCAATAAACACGTGTTTCATCAATCGAAGCCCGCAATGCTGCTCTCAGTATGTGTTCAAAGGATTCGAACACGTAAGCGAACTACTGATACGAGATTAACTACAGCATGTAAATTGGAGAATCGTAAGGAAAACACGCAGTAAGGCGATTGGAATTAGAGCCCATCTTTAAAGAACGGCTTAAAATACGAAATTCAGCCTAAGAATGAGGTAAAACTCGTTCGTACACAACCCTGGACTAAAAATGCCTGCCCAAAACCTCATGGCTGTCAGACACTAAATTGTGGGGCATTTATATGATATAAAGACCCAGTTTACATGCATACCCTTTGCGCGTGTCATTCAAATCGAGCATTTTCTCACGAAACTCGCTTGGTTCGTCATCAAACACAAAATGTGTCTTTTTCATTTCAGCGGGTTGCTCTATATTCCACAGCGTTTGGTACAGAAAAGGCATTTCGGCTAAGAGGTTTCAGTAATAATCCGGACAATGCTTGATTATTGTGGAGCGAATCCAACAGCGAATGAATGCAGGCCGTGTCCGACTTGTTTAAAAGATAGGTACTCCCTAATATAGTTACATCACACACCTATCGAATAAAGATATAGGACGACAAGTAAAAAGTCGGACAAACGCAGTCACTTTGTATCAGTACGAAATATGTGTTATCCCATGCTTTAGTAAACTCCAGCCTCACGTGAAACGATATTTAACTTCGCTAACGTCATCTGTCGTGCGCGCAAAAGAGGCGCCAAATGAGTCGCATTTTCTATACTTGTAAAAACAAAAATGGAATTATTAGCTAATGATTTTAAGCGATGGAACATATGAATTGGCCTTTTTGCATTTCCAGAACGGTTTAAAACAATCCAGAAGTTTTATAGCAAAGCGATGAAGAACAGTCTGACCGCCTACATTGGAGAACGTGCAATGCACTGTTGAAGCATTTGCACCGCGGCATTATAATAGAGGATTGTGAACTTCTTGAACGAACACTTTGTTCAGCTCATTCCTCACCTAGTGACGATAATGCTCTCTTCGTATCATGGGGTAGGTCACAGGCTGATTTAGTCGGAATGAGGCAGTGATGTCTGCATGCACCGAGTTCCCATCGTATAGATCAGACACTGCTACATAACTGAAGATATATCCTTAGAAATGCGAACGCTATAGTCTATAACTATAGTTAAGCGGGTATAGAAAATCATGCCACATCAAATCTCGCGAATCTTCTTTTCATCGCTGATGTTATTAACACCTTTTCAGTGCCAGGTGGTGATCATCAGCATTCGTTAAGTATTTAGGATGGAGGGTACCGCCGTTGGCATATGCCACTATACCAAGCTCTATAGATATCGGAAAATCGTGACACCCCGTCGTGGATCCGGTCGACCAGCTGCAGCTGTGAATGCTAAAACATTACTGACCGCGCTAAAACAAAAATGGATCACAGCCTACCTTCACCACTGTGGCCCGAAGCGACGGTCGCGATCCGTCAGAGTCACACTGTTAGCCAACAGGTCACGCTAATGCACGGATATCGAATGGCATGGCGAACTGATCGAAGGGCAAGCTGATCCTCTTAAACGAACCAGCAGTGAATATGTCGACACATTTGGAACGGCAGCGCACGCAGCCTGAGCTCACTCGGATTGCGGCTTCCGGCAGCGTGAGAACAGCGCAGCCGACCGGTGCGATTCAGACGTGAATCAGGGCCGCAGGTCGGCAGTGATGAGCGACCGCGGATGAGGGCCCGCCTGGCGCGCGCCGCGGCCGCCGATCGCGGCTCGATGATTGATGGCGCCTCCAAGCACGGCGGCGGCCTGATGGATGGCGACGAGCGCTTTGTTTACGCGGCGCGCACGTGGTGTGGCGTGCGGAGGCTCTCACCTTGGTGCTGCTTGCGCGTCGTCTTCTTCTCCTTCATCCAGGGGTACTCCGGGACGCCGAGCGGCATCTTGCCGCCGCCGGGCGAGCCGCCCAGCGGGCTCTGGCACATGGCCGGCGGAGGGGGTGGCGGCACGGCTGTGGGCGCGCGCCCGTTGTGGAAGCTCTCGGTGACGTGTGGCAGCGCTGTCATGAACTCCGCCATGGACGGCTGGCTGTTGATGAAGCCCGTCTCCTCTTCCATGGCGGCGGCGGGCGGCCCCCGAAAAACTCGCGGCGCACCGCTCACGGCATGCTTCTGCTGCGCAAAGCCCGCTTCACTCGACGACGACTGCCGGCAGCGCCGCGCTGCTCCCTTGGACGCCGCGCGCGCGTTTCCCGAGGCCACGCCGAGCACGCATTTCGCGCGATTGATAACGGAATGGGGTCCCCACGCCGGTTGCGTCACGTGGGGGGCAGGCGACCAATGGCGCCCCGCCTCCGAGCCGCGGCCCCGCCCATCGACGCGCGCGCGCGCTCCGCGTCTCCCCTTTGGGCGCGCGCGTGCCCGCGCGCCTGCGTGCGCCCGCCGCTGGCGATGCGCTCGCGCGCGCGCGCTCTTCGCGACGCGGACGCCGCTGGCCGCCTTCCGATGGGTTTGTTCGCGAGCGCTTAATGACGGCTGACAAATCGGTGCCCACAGCCAGAATGCGGTATCCATCACGGGGCTTCTTTCGCCGCGCTCCGGGCCCTGTCGGCTCCCCTCAGGTGAGGCGGCGGATTTAGGGAGCACCATGCGGGTCAGTGCGGGATCTCCTCGGGCAAAACGTCATGCTGTGCTCCTGGCGCGCACTCTTCAATCATGCCCTGTCACGTTCACGCGGTCGCGCGTCGCTGAAGGCGTTGCGGGTTGACGGGCTTCGCTCCGCTGTCGCAGGCCTGCCGAGTCGAGCACCCGACGAAAGTGTTATACCACGGAAACCCTTGGGGAGACGGGCAAGCCAGCTTTGTTCTCTTCGACCACGCTCTGAACGCAACAATGTGCGAGGCAAACTCTTTTCCGATGCAAGAGACCGCTGAACAAGGCGATCTGGTTTCAAGTCAGAAATGAGAATAAGTTTATCGGCGACATTCTAAATCCTGTGAAAGAATACAGTTTCTTCCAATTTAGATGTGAAATGAAGGTTCTACAATTTTCAAGTAACCTTAGTATACCATGATGCGGTTTCAGAGAATTCTCAGTGCGTTTAAAGAAAGCAATTGTTTTTGAAGTTATCCACCGCTATAGAAAAACCTTGCGGCACAACTACGTGTTTGGTTGGCTCTGTTAACTACAGTAAGCTGTGAGAACTTTCTAGCCACTTTTTTTAATTTTAAAAAGTCCCAAAGTTGTGTAGCCGGCTAGGCTCCTTCAGATATGGCACAGGGTTTACGGCTTTAGGTATACGCGGTGGAGGGGAGAAACTGCGTTGTTTCGAAAGTGCAAAAGGGATGAAGAGCGGGGGTCGACTTGTGCTAGTGTAATCGCGGTGCACGCCGGGAGTTGAGGTGATAGCCGCTGATTATATATATATATATATATATATATATATATATATATATATATATATATATATATATATATATATATATATATATATATATATATATATATATATATATATATATATATATTGGAGTTCTGGAGGGAATAGGAAAGTCATCGTGCACAGAAAGGGGTAGATTGTCGTTACCGTTGACCTCGTTTGGGTTGGTTTGGATGGATACTTTTTTGTAACTGGTTTCGGTTCCCAGTGCTGTGGTTTCTTGAGAATTCATTCTGTATGTAGTCTGCGTCTTCGGAATGCTAGGACGATTTGAGCGAAAGTTTGATTTCTGGTTTTCTCGGCAGAATTTGGCACTTACCATCGGCTCATTCGCGATGAAAGTTATGACCTTCCCAGCTATCAAATTTAGAAATGTAATAGCAAAAGCACGGTCAGTATTGCTATAGCTTTCAGCAAAGGTGATTAGAGCACCTTTTCTAGAAAAACCAGCTCTCAATGTATCAATCATAAAGTATACTTTTATTCACATTTATAGTGTAAATAATACAGGGATATCATTTAGAGAACGTGTTCTTTTTACCTGTGTTAATTTGAGGATGGAAATGATCGCAAGGTAATTTCGTCATATTGTGCAATTAGTGCTTACTGCGAGTTGGAAGAGAAAATAAATACCTTATTTACAGAAATCTGGATGACAATACTGCCCGCGGAATCTCCTGCATTTATTATTTCACCGCGATCACAATTTATTTTTCCACTGTGATGACGCAGGATCCAAATGAGTAAAATACAAGAAGAAAATGCAGTAGTGAGACATAAGCCATAGTGATTTGTTAACGAAAGTCTGGCAGGGTTAATAAAAGAACTTAACACTGTCACCATTTATCAGAATAATTGGGGATTACTCTCTGACTTATGAATTGAGCCCACGCTGCGCTGACGACGGAAAGGGGTTCCGAGACGGATCGTTCGTTTTCTTATTCTGCTTTCCCGGATCATTAGTGCACCCCTCCCCACCCTTCTGGTCGGTGAATTGCACGCTTGTATTTTGGTTTGCCCGAGTTGTCACGGTGACTTTTTACACGCCTTAGCTGCCCATTACGCACTTTGACTAATGCGTTAGCAGCTTTTACTCTTCTTTTGTTTTTTTCTTTTTTTTTTCTCCGCGTTCTGCTGCCGCCATTTAAGTACAACACGTCTTTTCTATAAGCATCAGTTTATGTCAAAACTCAATGGAATGTAGCGAAGGGGACAGAGAGAGTGAAGGGAAAGCGGACCACAATGAACAGCTCTCCTGAAATGCGGCTGTTCCATATGCATGAACTGCATACTTTTTCGCTCATCTTACCACTTTATGAAATGGTGAAAAAGAGCCGGATGATTCGCAACCTTGTTTCTTGTCGTTACTTCCGACTACGCCCTGGACGCTGCACGCAACAAATTCAACATGTTTGTTGGAACACAAGGCAATGTCGCGAAATTGTAGGGACGCATTTATTATCTGCAGCGTCAAATAGATATTCAAAAATATAAGAAATATAAATTTTACTGTTTACTGTTACAGTGATGTGGTGTTGTGTCTATCACACTGGCGTATCAAGATTCAAAATTTTCTTACGATGTAATAGTTCTCAGATGTCAATAATTTATAACAGTTGTCATGTGCTGCGGTTGTAGAGGTAAGTTAGACCATCGCCGAAGATGTTTGGTTTAGTTTAAAGCGACCCCAAATATGACAAAGGCCGTAGTAGAAGGCTTCGGAAATTTCGACCCCCAGTGGATCTTTAACGTGACATCGCATAGCCCACGGGCACCTTTCTTTTCGCCTCCGTCGAAAAACAGCCGGCGCTGCCGGGATTCGATCCCGCATCCTTGGGTCGAGTAGTCAAAGGTGGCGCCGCAGACATAACAGGTAGGAAATGATTCCTTTTCCTTTCCTTATTATCTGATACTTCATTTTTTATCTTTTATCACTCTTATTTTCTCGTTTTGTACCATTTCTTTTATGAATTTTCTTTCTTTCTTTGTCCCTTTCTTTTTTATTGTTTTCATGCATATCTACAGCCCCGAAATGAATACCTGACACCGCTTTAAAAAATTTATTTTGAGTCTTTAGATCTTGCTCACCGGTATGAAAATTGGGGGAAATCACTATGAAGTTCCGCCTTTTGTCAGATTTTGTTGGCTTGTGGTAAGATCACAGTTACTGTTGGTAGTTCGCTTGAAGAGCTATATAGTAAAATGTATTATCTTTTCTGCGTACAATCAGAAACGATGTGAATAATTAAAAAAAAAAGGGAAAAAGCACATGCCATTTGTGAAGTTGCGCCTTCTTGAAGTAGTAGTAGTAGTAGTAGTAGTAGTAGTAGTAGTAGTAGTAGTAGTAGTATAGTAGTAGTAGTAGTAGTAGTAGTAGTAGTAGTAGTAGTAGTAGTAGTAGTAGTAGTAGTAGTAGTAGTAGTGGTAGTGGTAGTAGTGGCAGTGGCAGTAGTAGTAGTATGTGCTTCTTTATTTAAGGAAACAATGATATATGGTCGCAAAACAATTCTTGGCGCCCAGGAACCTGCTATCTCAATTCTTGAAGCCCCTAAACTGAGGCGGCGGAAATAAAGAGATAGGGAAGAGAAAGGGTCATTAACAGAAACGGCGAACGACGGGGAAAAAGCACAGGGTATGTTAACGTTATACATTTCACAGTATACAGTATTCTTAAGGATATCCCTTTTAATTTTTGCCTGCTCACTCTCACCCATTTACGCAGAAGTGCCGCTGGCAGTGCTTATGAATCTCCACGCGAGAACTTTCCACAGAAAGCAAATTAAAGTGCAGTCGACTGATCGCTACGTGAAGGTGCTACATGGCGTCCTTGAGAATGAGCTCCACATCTAGTAGCCCTTCAGAGGCACATACCAGGTGCCCCAGTTAAATGTAACGAAGATTTTGAAAGAAAACAAAAGACGCTGTGGGGAAACCAGTTGAGCGCTGTCGAGAGTCCCCTGGATTAGCCTACATACTTTTATCTCTCCAAAGTTTCTATTTAATGATTAGTGATGTCTAATTGACTGTTTTTAATTACTGATTTGAAGAGCAAAGCCTTCGCTCATAAGTGGCGGAGGGCCTACAAAGAGCTAGCGGCAGTGCATCAAGGCACCATTTACGAAGTTTTATACCGGGTGTCGTGTTTACTTTTTTTTTAGAACGTTCAAAATTTTAAAAGAAATAGAATTTGCTTTAGGTTTATTTTTGTTCTAGGTCTATATTGGGATATGCGGCGGACACCATGTACAAGGCGCGTTGCTTCAATTAGTTCGCTAATTAACTAAATACGCTGATTAACTTGTTAATTCTATTTTAGGCTGTATACGTTATACCTCCAGAATTGGAGCTAGTTCTCCAAATACTGTAGTCGTGAAAAAAAAAAAAAAAACAATTCCGAAAAAAAATTGCAGAGTGCGTTATATAAGGCCCTCAAATGCAACCCTGATAGTCAGTTTCACACGTTAGCACAGCCCCTGTGACGTAGTTCGTTCCGCCCAGAGATTTCGTCACCCCGCTGGCATCACCTGAGAGCCAGACGATGCACGGCGGTTGGTCAGTTTCATTTTAACCACGCGGCTGATAACCGCCGTGTCGGCACCCAGTGCGCGCAGTTACCCCGCCGGGGTGGCGCAGTGGTTACGGCGCTCGACTACTGTTCCCAAGGACGCGGGATCGAACCCCGGCCTCGGCGGCCGCTTTTCAGTGGAGGCGAAAAGCAAGGCGCCCGTGTGCTGTGCGATGTCAGTGCGCCTTAAAGAACCCCAGGTGGTCTAAATTTCCGGAGTCCTCCACTATCGGCGTCGCTCATAGCCTGAGTCGCTTTGGGACGTTAAACCTTACAAACCAAACCAAGCTAATGCGCGCAGTCATAGCGCTAATTGCAGTCCGGCCTCAGAGCAAGCACTGGTCGAGCGATCTACGCCGTACGCGCCGCCGCTGGTACTCTTTTGTGAAAAAGCCTATATCAAAGACACAACTGTGGGCCTGTTACTCGAGTTACAATATTTCTTTTAAATCTTTTTTTTTTCGTGCCTATACTATTTGGAGGTCGAGCTCCGATTGTCCAAATACAGCAGATCACCTAAAATGAAAATTATAAACGTTAATGAACGTATCTAGTTCATTAGCGAAATAATCGAAGGATCCTGCAGTGGTTCTCACCTGGTGTCCGCCGTAGCCCCCAATACAGCCAGAGCTAAAATTAATCTAAAACTAGTGACCTTTTTTTTTCCCTTAAATTTAGGCATTGTAAAAGAAAATAAAAACACGCGGCCTTAGAATGTGTTAATGGATGAAACGGCCTCTCACGATCACATTTGTTCGTTTTGTAACACCCTCTAGATTGAAAAAATCTTCTTGCGCGGCTATAGTTGTGTTGTGTTGTGTTGTGTTGTGTTGGGTTGGGTTTTCTGGCGCATAAGCAGCTAAGGCTATCATGCGCCAAGAGCGCGGCTATAGTATTTGGAGGACGACTCCAATTCTGAAAATACGACATGCTCATTGGAGTGAAATTTAAAAACAAAAGTTAATGGCATATTTAATTAGTTAGGTATATAATTGAAGCCTTCGGCGTCTTACCTGATGTTCATCGTGGCCCCCAGTATAGCCCCATGGCTAAAATTAATCTGCAGTCAGTTATCTTTCTTTAAAATTTTCATTTGATTCGTAGAGTTTAACGTTCCAAGCTATGAGAGACGCCGCAGTGGAGGGCTTCGGAAATTTCGGCCGCCTATGCTTCTTTAACGTACGCTTCATGGCACGATGGCTAGCCTAAGCCCTATATACATGGACTCTACAGCACCGGGTCGGGTAAGCGTCGAGTAAGCGAGGTCACCATTACTCGACCCGATTGGTGTCTACATGAACTCGCTTTCTAGCGAGTAAGTATCGCAGCGGCGCGTAGCGTCGAGATTTGAAGTTATTGTGCAAATTTCTTACTCGTATTTGATTACGTTGCCTTTTACTATCGAGAGCTTTGATTATTATTTTTTATCGTTGATGAGGGCTAAAAAGCATTCAACTTCGCTGACGCTCCTCGCCGCTCTTTCTAATCCCAGTTCGCCATAACTCGACTCCCTGACTCGACAGCGTCTACATGCTTTCAGACAAGCGGGTCAAGTGAGTTAACCTACCCCTTGCAAGCGAGTTAACGCGACCCACTCCGCGGCTATTTTACTCGACCCGACTGCGTATACATGAACCCGACAACTGGTTTTTTTTTTACTCGACAGGCTTATTCGACCCGACTCTGTCGAGTCCATGTATACAGGGCTCTATAGTGCACACGCGAAACCTTATCGAGGAGAGACCTCCAGAGAATTAAATGCGAATTGCGTACCTCTTAGACGCGCTTTTTGACGTTGAATTCAGGGGGAGGTTTTACTCTTTTTTTTTTCTTTTTGTCACTGTGCGAGTAATGTTTGAAGGCGAATAACTATACTTTACCTAAATGGTTAGCTCGGTGTGAATATTTCGCCCAACTCTTTTTCAAGATTATCGGAGCCACTGTTCTTTAAGGTGGTAGTTAACCACAGCTAATTATTCGTTACTAATATCATAATTTGTATAACAAAAATATACTGCAAGCTAAGTAGAGTGGATGCGCGAAGCTTAACAGCCCAACTATATATAATTTCGTTAGGTTAGAAAATTCCGTCTCTTTTAAAAGCCTGATTACATTTATTTTGGGCAACTATTCCACAGTGCATGCTCGGCTCTTTATGCCATTTTGCCATCTATGTTGTGAGACAAGACGAAGACGAAGAAGGTTCGCTTTACTCTCGCGAGACAAGACGAGGAGGCAGAAGGTTCCCCTTGCTACCTTCTGCAGTGTCCGCTCTGGCTTTGTCTTTCTAGTCACCCGAAGACGACCCTTGATGATAAATATTCAACGGATGAAGCTGAGGTTGACACGCTTTGCTTACACTGTGAATACTCGTTTGGCGTAATTGGTGTTGGCTCGCATTTTTTTTTTTTCATCACAACCTTGGTTAGATTTTGTGTGCCCTCAATGCAGCGCTGTTTTTCACTACGAACTTTATCGCACAGTACCGACACCCTGGTCGGTTATTGACAGAAACGCAAGTAAAGCTCGTACTTTATTGTTTGGCCGAACCAGAAAAATATGCACTTTTGTTTTTTGTTCATCAACGCCGTTGCAACTGCCCCACTGGTGTCAGTCAGCGGTCAGGCCGAGCGTAAAGCATACTCAAGATCTTTCCCAAATTCGAACGTGATTTATACTTAAGATTGCAGAGTACGAACTTCGAATTTCACCCTAAAAGTGTTATGAAGACACCTTTTCCATTAATTAGCTCTGTTAAAGCGGAATACTATGGTTATGAAACACGAGCGAGAGGCTTTCGGAACGAAGACCATTCGTACGTTGGCCATAGTGCATGCAGCCTATACCCATGCATGTATGTACGCAATCGGTAAATTTATATTAATTTTATTTCGCTGGAAATGCTCAAATAAATATACATGGTAATCATCTGGGCCCTTGCCTTCTGGCCTAGACCTTGCCGCATGCATGCAACGTAAAGAAAAGAAAGCAGCTAGAAAAATTCAGAATAAATTTTACAAACAATTGGTGCACACACAATGAAAAGTGGTGTATTGAAAGGGTGGATGAGACAACACTGACTTTAATAACTTTACATGCTGGCAGACATTATACGGTATAATGCAGAAATAAGAAAAAAATAATTTAAATGTATATCAAGAAACACTTATATATACTGGCGTCTCATACTTGTCAGACTGGCAGACCATTTCAAATTCAGGAATAGAAATGTGACCTGATTTTAAATCTAAATTTAGGGATAGTGGCTCACTCGTATAATATTCTGATGCTTTTTATCCGCTTTTTAATTTGCGTGCATCACTTTCAAAGCTTCGAGGGGTGGAGCGAACCAAGTGTACGCCATTCATGAATGGACAAAGGTATAATCAGTTCTCTCAACCTCAAAGAACGCTGCACAAGCTATGATATCCGCTTCAGGTATTTAGTGCCTGTACAAGCATTCGGAAAGGGATGACGTCCAACGAACAGCGCTAGAAAGTGCGTCGAAAGCTCGCAGAACCGTTCGTTGCTTAATTGAGACACCAGCGATAAGAACAGCGCTTTGACAATTCAGAACACCTTGCTACAACCAGTCCATAAGTATGCCAAAGGCAGTATTACAGCCCAAACTACTAGCTTAGCACGCTTTCATAATTTCCTGTTCTTTCCCGTCCATAATCGTAATGACCCCTATTCGTCTTTCTCTCTCTCTCTTTCTCTCTCTCTAATTTTAATCAATTTTCTTCATCTAATCTTCGCCTTCCCCCAGCAAGCCCAATTTGGAGCAAGCCCTCTATAATGTGGCGTTGTCCTTGCTCCCTTCAAGCGCTCGTAGTGAGTCTTTCTGAAAGCCAGATCATCGCGGATCGACGCAGTGTGAGATGCATTTCTGCAGCTGGAAATTATGTGACGGACAACGTTAACCATGCACTGAAAACCCACTGCAGCGGCGGTGTGCATAAGATGCAATTTGGGGAAAAAAAAAAAAAAATGTAGAGAGCGGAATATGAAAGGCAGAGTCTGATTCGGTGTCGGAGTTATCTGCTCAGAGCCTGTTTCCAAACAGAACTTCCAAAGGCTGCCCTCTCTCCCATATCACCTCCTGTATATAGGAGACAAAACCGGCTCGCTACCTCTCAACTTCACACCACCGCAGCTATACGTATGGCGTCATCGCCTTGTCTTCCGCACCCCGCAAGGACACGTGAAAAAACCACAGCTCTCTCCGAGATCGACAGTTCAGCTCTCATATACTATGCGTCGACTAAGCCGCCTCTGCTGCAGCTGCTGCTGTTGCAGCGATTGACCAATCCCCTTTCTATAAACGTGTTTGGGTCAGGGTCGGCGTCTTGTGTTTTGCCACCACCACCAGCACCACCGAAAGCGGCGTGAATATACGTGAGACCGTTCTCGTCCGAGGGAGATAGTCGTGAAAGGGAGATAGTCGGCGTATATAGTCTCGGAAAAAAAGCGCGCGGACCGCGAGGCCAGCAACGGCAGCGTTGAAGCATTACACAAAGGAGACGACGCTCGAAGTGACTCAAGGTTCATTGCGCATTGGAGCACGGGCAATGTCACGCTCGCCACGGTTCCCTCTGTGGCTTCCGAGAGGCGGCAAGCGGCGCGACGTAATGCTCCGTGTTTGCGGTCCGAGCCTGGCTTGTGTGTCAAGGCTTTCTCCGCTGCCGCCGCCGAAGGAACGGCCTCGTCGCCGTTTTGGCGGCAGTTCGGCGTTCGTCTATGGATGTGCGGCGCGCTCTCCTCCTCGACCTCCTCCTCTCCTTCCGAACCTTGGGAAGAATCGTCGAATGAGCATCTACTATGCGTGTCCGCCGAGCTGTCTGTCTGTCGGTGAGCCGGCCAGGCCGATGTATGACTCTGCCTTGCGCGAGTGTGTCACTTTCTCGAGGTAAATTGTCGATTGTGAACTTCCACGCGCGGCGCAAAAATGGTCTTGCGCTAGATTTCCTCCCCCAGTCCCCTTCCAGCGCCCATGTGTGGCCACGCTTGTCTTCTGGTGTGTTCCGGTCTACTGCCCTTGAGCTCACTGGGCGAAGGGATGTGCGCTCAGGTGTTCTTTTATTTTTTCTTGGCTTGACCGCAATAGCCGAATGACTAGCGCATCCATTCAGAAGTGTACTGTTAAGGGCTACGCGTTGAAAGGAAACGTGCCACTTCTGTTTAGCGCCTGCAGGGCTGGCTTCTTTCGTCGAAGGGCAAACTATTCACGGATAAAACGAAGACGGCGTTGAAAAGTATCATGCATCGTTAATCTATGGATGTAAACATACCTGAGGTGCGTAGAATCCAAGAAGCGCAGAAAGAGAAAAATAATAAAAAAAAGAAGGTGTCTTTTTATGTTCAGTGCAATTTTATGCAAAGCTCAGCCGCTGAATGTTGCGAATTGTGTGTATAAACGTGTAAACTTTGATAAACTGGCGTCAACATTATAAAAAATACGACTGAAGGCCTTGACGGGCTGTTTTACGTCATGTTGGCTGAGCTCTGCGGCAACAAAAATACGCTGTGCACTGCTGAAAAACCAGTATGTAGACTGCTGAAAGGAAGTATATGCACAGCATACTATTTCTCATAAATATTTTTTGGCAATCGAGACGTCTATGCATGGAGGTGCAGCTTCTCATAGGTGCGAATTAATACATCCAGTGACCATGCACTACAATAGATTTTCAACTTTGGGGCATCTAAATGCACAACTATACACGTCTGAAAGGGAAATCCTGTGGCCTGAGAAATTTTGATGCACGCTGTATATGTACAACATAAGGCATAAATGTGCGCTGCTCGCTTCATATACGTACGTCTGATGCGCATATACGTAATCGCGTACGTTTAACTTTCTCATTGTTGACGTGTGCCGGGATATTGGTGCTCATACGCAAGCCGTGGGGTTCCCCTCACGCATGCCGCTTCTCTCGTGGTCGGTGTTAACCCACGAACACTTGGGCATGTGGTTGCCCTTCTGTCTCGACCGACGAGGACCAGCACACTATAAACGTTGTAAATTTTCCATCCTGCATACAAGCTCTGGAGAGACCCCCCGGCTCGGCTCTTCGACAATATTTTCTCTGGCTCTGGTGACGATACGCGTGATCCGATGATGTAGATGGGTTTTTCGTGACGCTATGGGACCCGTCCGTGATATGCCTCGCTGGACGGGTTTTCCTTATTGTGACTTCGCCGCAGCAAATTGCTTCCGTGGGTGCCAAGAAAGAATGGACCCTCTTTATGTACCATCGCGTTCCTCCTCTTTCGGTGACGACCACAGGTGGTTAACGCTTTCACGCTCATTGCTTTTCCGATACTAAGCCCGAATTCCTTGGCATCTGCGTGGATGGAGACTAGTGCAGGAAGAAATATATTTTTCCGAACGCTTCCAGAGTCCCGTATTAAGGGCGCCAAGCAAGGGTGGGTACCGCGCGATTCTATCGGTCACTGACTTAGCATTCATAACAAAAACGACACCGCATCGGTCCAGAAAGACGTCAGTGCTTTTCTGCTCGTGGGCGCGACTACGTTCTGCTCTGGACCACGCTCGGTGCGCGTATGCAAGTCCTGCGGGCAAACGTCACCTCACATACGCGGTGTGTAACACTGAGAAATATAGGCTGTGCCTTTGGTTACTTCCGTCGACTCGAACCCTGATATATCGAATTATTGCTTATATCGAACTGTCCTAATATTCCCTTGCAAAATTTTATGTAAAAATATAGGAGTGGCACACGCCTTTATCGAACTCCCGTTGAGTGGAACATACGATGTATTGAATTGCGCGCTGTGCCCTAAAAGGAGCGCTGCTAATGGTGGCCCACGGTCACTTTCTGGGCGCGTGGAACTGCGGCCGCTGCGCAGCCTTGGTTGCCACCTGGCAGCGTTAACGCTGTTAACCGCGAATCCGATCGAAAGCGGCCTTCGGTCTAGCATGCTTGCTTTTAACGCGTCATTGTTGCCATGCGGAAAAGCCGAAGTTTGATTCATCGGTTGTCGTGCGATAAAGCCAACCTTGCTGCGAAGGCTTGCTGTGACTTTCCCGTGACCTCCTTCGCTGCTGAAGGAGAAGAAAGTTGTGCCGCATTTAAGCTCAGTTATTTACTTTATAGTGGAACAGCAATGAAATCAGACCCCTTATGATTAACGGTGGCTTTCCTGGAGCACCGTCCGCAGCAGCTCTAATATTAAACCTACAATTGTGCCACGCGCAGTAAGACGCGAGCTCTGACACCCTGATATGCCCCTGTAAAATATTGAGGGAGTGCGCTTACGTCCCATGAGCATCACGCAGAGGTGCGCCCCTCTTTCCGACGCATGAAGCGAAGTGATGTTCGACGCACTGGTGCACCTCTCAAGGACACCCACGGCGAGCGGTGGATACCAGTGTGCCGGCGAGACGCGTATCGCAGCACAGTACGCACGCTTATGCGTTGCGGATAATCCTATCGGTTGGCATCGAATTATCAATATATCGAACTATTTGGCGATCCCCTTGGAGTTCGATATATCCGGATCGACTGTGTATGATTGTTCACAACAATAATGCCTAAAATTCCTCTATGATTCACACTCCTTAGGGGTATCCAGCAACACTTTCACGCAGGATGAAGAAAAAAGAGGAACGCGTTTGGTGCTATAGCCGCCCCTCCCCCCTCTCTCCCCTGTCCCTTAGGTTGCTTTTGACTGAGTGCTGCTGCAATAATATGTAAAAAAACAAAAAATGCCCACTGAAGTTGGAATTTATTGTCTATAAAGAGCTTATACCCCTCAAAATAGGTGTAAAGCGTGGCTCTTAAAGCAATGTGGTGTGGTAGCCACGACTGCATTCTTTTCGTGACTGTTTTGATGCTTCATATAGGTCTCAACTAATTTACGGCTGCATGAATACCGACTCCCTTAAATGATGCTCGCCGCTTTTGCGGTGCGTGTGTTCAACAGCATCCGTGAAATGGTGCCGAGCATATGTCTCCAGTACCTCCGACTTTAAGTATGACACCAAGATATATCTTTAACGAAGTGTCTGCACCATGCTTGACGTGGAGTTGCATTTCTGAGGCCCGCATAACGTTCACAGCGCCGGAAAAAAAAAAAAAAAGATCTTTCTCTGTCGTTCCGACCATCATAGCAAACCCGTTAGTGCCTTACACGATGCTAGCACATGTCAGATATTTATGAGAGGCGAACGAACACAACCAAGGCAAAGTGTCATTGGATTGTCTTATAAAGCTACTCAGATGAAGAAATGCAACACAGCAGGCCCTATGACTGCGCACCCCACACAATTGCATATATGACGCACACGCTTTCTCCGGAATGTGCGCGAAGTGCATGGGCCTCAAACTTGTATTGCGAGCCGCATTAGAAAAATTTCGTGCCTCGCGGGCCAGGAGTCACTCCTCCTCCCCTCACCTAAAAAAAAAAAAAAAAAAAAAACAGAAGCAATAAATAAATACAAACTATAAAATATAAATATATATTGATAAAAAAAAATGCCACACCGCACTTTCCCATTCTTCGCGGAAAAATAAAATGTATACGTATTGCCTTCTATACCTATTCACCGGACGGTCACCCCTTCAAGATGGCTCGGTGCTAACAAAAGGATACGACGGTTAATATCACAGCTACTTTTCCTGGATAGAAAAAAAAAATATATGTGTGCTTAGAAATTAAAGAGATGCGCGTTGTTGACGTTTATGTCCGCTAGAAAAGTTCAGGCAGATTAAGGGGCCAATGCCTCTTTTTCTTTCCCAAAGCATGCGTGCCGGTCGCCAGAGGACGAGGCTTTTTGTTGGAAAACGAGTCTGGTGGTAAAACTGAACTGAGAAGCTAGCATGTGTTTCCGGAAGAAATCGTAAATTTTTTTCAGCCTGTGGGCTGAAAAACACGGACCGCTTGTTCGAGACCCCCGATGTGCGCCATTTGAGCAAGCCGTTACTTGGAGCCAGTGGCACCAGCGGAGCTGAAGTCGTTCAGTAACTTCTGAAAATATGATGGTGCAGATCGCACTACAGCTGTGCGTATCAAACTTGCAGTTATAATTTGGCTAACAAGTGCAGTGAGGAGGAGCGAGTGCAACGTTCTTCGGAAAGTCGAAGACCACCCTACACTCTCGTGCACATTGCCGTTCATATAGCTTATCCCCCTCCCTCCCCACCCCCCCCTCCCCTACCCCCCCAAAAAGAAAAATCATGAGTGTTTAAACTTACCCAAAATCGCGCGACAGCTGAACGATGATATGTTTCCAGACTGCACACGTCGATACCTTTTCAAATGTGTGTTACTCGACAATAGCGTAAACTTCAATTTTATTCACAACTAATTATTGGTAATTAAGGCCTGTTTATAGTAAAATTGAATTGTACACGGCACAAGCACCCATTGATGTATGACTTGTCATTGTGAGAGACTTCAATTTGTAGGAACAGTTAACCAATTTACAATAAATAATTAAGGCGTGTTATTATATACGGTAAGTGTACTCAATAAAAGATATCCAACGATATACGATTCGAAGTTATAAAGGTCAATTTAGTCACAATTAACTATTTTTGGTAATTATTTCTTACGCTGTCATTCTACTCGACATCAGCTATCTGTCGATAGATGAATTGACTGTAGCGTAAACATCCATTTTTACTCGAAAGTAACTATTTTACAGTAGTTAATTACGACGTGTAATTGATACACCTAAACTGCATATGAACAACTTATCCAACGATAAAACACGTGTGGGTATAGCTTGCCTTTAAAGGCTTGACTTTGAGGATTGTTGAAAGTCAAAGTGACGGGCAGACAACGCGTTAGACTTTCAGGGGGTTTACATGAGACCGACAAAGTCGGGTCGGGGAGGCCTGTCGGGCTAAAAACCGGCTATCGGGCTCATGTATACGCTAGGGGGTCGAGCTAAAGGACCGTCGCGTCGGGTCCCGCCAGCCCGACTGCAGGGGGTGGGTTGGCTCGACCCTACCCGATGGGCGAGGGGCATGTATACTCTGACGCGTCGGGCAGGCACCTCCTCTCTTGCCTCCTTGCTGGTCGGGGACGGGACCGTGAGCTGTTCGTCTGAGCATTCCTCCTTTTCCTCCTCTCCTGCCTGCGCCTGGTTCTCTTGCTCGACGCACGGTGTAGCAGCGATCTTTGCCCGATAGAAACGAGCTCATGTAAACCCGGACGGGTCGGGCTGGCTTAGCTCGACAACCGGCTCCCCCCTACCCGACCCGCTTGCGTCGGGCTCATGTATACGAGGCTTTTTACACTGAATAGAGCTGCCGTATAAAAAGGAAGACAGCCAGAAAAAAGTAGAGAGCATAAGGGTGCCTCCTCTTAAGTATGTAAATTTCTTTATTTTTCATGCTACTCGATATTATTTTACGACTCGTGCACACTGAACCAAATGAGGTTTCGTGTCATGTTAATGTGCAATCAACCTTTTGACATATATATACACAGCTTCATTTGTTGTGTCGAATGAATGCGTCAAATACCAAACAGAACAAAACACACGCTGCTTCTTTAACTTAGCAGTTACCCCGTCTTCTACATTGCAGATCCTGTTGAGTGCTTTAGCATTTGATAAACACTTCTTAAGGCCACATGGCTAGCCAAAATTTGCCACCATTTTCAAGCTTCGCACTAAGTATCTAATACTTCAGGTCGATGCACCGAACAAAAAAAGACACGAAGATCACTCGAAACTGGGCAGGTGCTATGAAGATGAAAGATGAATGTGTCGTCATAAATTTGTTCTCGCTTTATCTCATCATGTTTGTTTATTCTTATAATATTTTGTTTTCTCATTGCCTACTTTTATTTTTTTCTGATTTATTCTTTGTTTTGTAGCTTTATTAGGCTATTTTATTTGCGTGTTATTTTTAGTTTTCACTTGTATTAACAATAGCAGTCACTACGTGCACTTGTATTCGGCTTGGACCAACAACTCTTCTGGATGAGTAGGCAGCGTTCTCTTCTCACAATCTGGAAGTCCTGGGTTCTATCACCGCCCCATCCAAATTTCTCTGATTTTAGTTTCCGCTTAATTACAACGTTTTGGTTGCGGAAAGCTTCCTCAGATATTTCGAGCCAGTCTGAATACTTTTTTATTTGTTTTTGACCTTTGACGTCACATGAGCCAAGAGGCCCTCTCGAATTTGGCGTCGATTGATGATTGGTCTCCGGAGTGGTTACGTAGCAATCCTGCTTGACCAAACTGGGACTTTGGTACTATCTGAACTCCACAACTCTGGGTTGGACATGAAGCGTATAAGGCTTTTGCCCTAAACGTTCCATGACGAACAATGCGGTAGATTGCGTTAGCATTGTGTTTCATTCGGACGGAGCATGCCGCTGTTGATACTGTCTTCACACCATGTGTGCAATGCGTGATCCAGTACGTCAACCTCCGTGTGGCACGCAGTAGTCGTCTCCGCTATGGCGTCGAGGATCCGCTTGCTGCTGCTTAGAATATATTGATAGCGAACGGTGCCGATACGGACACGACTAAACACACTTTACTGGGGCATGAAGAGAAGAACACTGCTTCGCGAGGGATGCAGATCACCAAGTGATCTTAAGGTGACGATGGTGACTGGAACTTCTTGTGACGGAGACGAGGAAGTTCCAGCAGATACAGTCCTGCAGGTAAGTTCGGATTGATCTTTGGCTGTTAGACTCCTGCAAAAAGAAAAACAAACAAAACACGTTTTCCTGAAATCTTATTTCCTGTAACAGCACACCTAAAACTCAAACGTATATGCACTCGTAATGGTTCCGTGATTTTTCATGTTTCCGCAGTTCGGATAAAGTACAAACATACCTCATATCTGTGTGCTTGTAAAGGAGTCGGGGCTCGTCAGAGTGATGTCACACTACGTTTACGGAGGGGTTATGCCTCGTGAATGCAGAACTTCATAACTAAGTAATAGGTAAGGCTCATGATAGTTCGTGATAGCAATTTCGCTCACGACATAGCTAATATGTTTTGTAAAAAAACTGCATCACTGAGATTTGATGTCCGCACGGTGCATATGTTCTGAAATAATAAGTACACATTTTCAGAGCGGCTAACTTGGGCGCTAAGAAAATGTCTATGCTTGTTTTTCGCTAAGCCACGGTCCTTGAACGTGCGTATATTCTTCTAGTGGGAATCTCGGGCGCAGTGACGTAGTTTCACGCATGCCACTCCGAAAAAGAGGACTGCGTTGCTTGATATTGTTTTCCTGCAGGAACACAGACAGTTAACGTTCTCTTGAGCACAAGTTGACGTAGCGGCTGCGTGACGCTACCGTTTCTACGTTCCGCTTCCTTGTTGCGTCGGAGCCGTATACACGTATCAAATACGAGGATGCTGGTCGCACTTGTTTCCTCATCGGGTCTCGCAGAGAGGAAAGAAAAAAAAAAAATAATGGTAACAGTTTTCAGTGCTTGCTTTTTATTTTCTTGCGTCGTTCCTGGCTCGTGAAAATATATACCCCTCCCATGGTATTGAATTTTGGTCGCTACCATGCAGACAGACTTTGAAAAGATATTGGAAATAAAATAAGTAAACAGCAAAATGGTTGGTTACATCTGCGCGTGTCGATGACTGCCTCTTTCTTGGATGCGCCTTTGCTTTAGTGCATATACTCACACAATGAACTTCTACAGCCTTCTCTCTTTCTCTCTCACTCTCTCCACCTTTCGATCAGCGATAATGATACACGTGAACTGTGTATGTTATGATGATATCTGAAAGCTATAGTTTCAAGTTGCAATTCTGAAGTCCATATATATGCATATCTGGTCGCGCCATCAAGTTTTGAGCAATATGCATCATGGTGCATAACGGTTGTGCCAACGTTTTGAGCAAAGTCCTTGGTATGCATGCTGCATTTTCGCTTTTACTACATGCTTCTGAAAATCTGTGAGCCATTTTGCTTCTGCTCTTCTGGGTCTTCACGATGAAAGATTGTGACAATAAAGTGTTGGCATATTAAAAAAAAAAAATACAGCATGAATCAGACCACGATAAGGAGAAAAGAGACCGTGGGACGAGTACATATTTGTCATTTGCTTGACGAGTAAGGCTTTGCGTGGTCCGTGTGGTCTATTCATATCTTCATACTGCACGCACTGGTTTTTTAAATATGAATATGCAGATGCAGCTACTGAAACTTATGTACGAGCCGAAAAGGACAATAAGGAAAGATGAAGTCTCAAAATAATCTGAAATCATATAATTTGTAAAATTATCAATAAGAGCACTGTTATCTTGCTCTACTACTTGCTCTACTTGTTATCTACTAACCTCACCACGTATTATTCCAAACTTTAAAAAGTATAATTGTTTCAAGCAGATCTCTCTCATTCCTCGATCATGCACCAAACATAGAAAGAATGGTTAAATCGCGATTGATTTGAAGCTTTTCAAGCGCCAGGATGGAGAAATTTTCCCTCTCGTAATGCCCCGTGCGCATCCCTGTGCCTGTTCAGGGTGCTTAGAAGGTTTTACCTATGGTGCGTCGTCAGACGTTTTACCGGTGCCGCTATTGCCGATCAGACACGTGTGCGATATAGTACTAAGAATTCCCGCCATCGGCATGTTGTTGTGCACGCATATACGCACGGTGTGTGTATACGTAGGCGGGCGCAGCGGCGACTCACGGACCTCGCCCCCCTTCGTCTTGCCAAGGTCGATTACGACAACCATGGCAGGCAGCTTGGACGCAGGAAGAGGTGGGGGTTGAGGAGCGGGGAGCGACTGCCGTCACATTTAGCGACGTGGCGGCGTCGGCGCTGCGTGGAAGGCTGCCAGGCTCCCTCCATCTCCCTCTTGAGCGTCTGTGGATCCGGGGAGAGGAGGATACGCGCCCGCTGAGGATCCGCGCCTGCCTTCTGGTCCCAGTCGGCGAAAGTGTAGAGGGGGGGACAACAGCGGGAATGCCAGGACCGTGGCACACTTTCTCTTCCTTTCCGCCCCGCATGCGGCAGCGTGCAGAGCGAATGTGCGTGGCTCCGGTCGTGATTTCGCTCGCCCATATTATGGTCTCTTCAGCCCCGTGCCGTGTCACTGCTTTGGGACCGCCGAACAACGCCGCTGTAACCGTGGAGGACGTGAAACGTTTCAGGGACAGCTTCCGGATGACGTGGTCTTCTATGAGTGTCTATATGTAGAATTTCACCCTGGAGCTCAAGTAAATAACCATTATATGTTAGAGCTAAACTTAACGCTCTTCAGTAAGCGAGAGTTGATTAGCGTTAGCGACCGAGACGTTTCGAGTGGTTACGGCTGCCTCATGGTTGCCCGCAAGAATGCCTCGAACGAATGTGGCAGAACTGCGTTCTTTCCTATGCGCTGTACTATTCGGTGTAAAGCGCCCACAGCAACAATGCTCCCAGTTGTGTGAAAGCGTAAGCGTCCGCAGAGTGACACATTTGGCCAAGCTGCTATAGGGTTATAGTGCTCGGTCGGTGGATTACGGAAAACAAAAGCTTAATCACCTGATATCACCTATTCTCCATAACCCATCCCCTATGGTTTATGTTTTGTCTCCCTAAGAGCAATTTTTAAAATAGACATAAAAAAGCAGTTGATACTGCTGACCTAAAATAATTAGCTTTTTGTTTGGTCCATAGTGAATGCAAATTTTTGTCCTCTCATGTCAACTATATGAAATTTTCCGCGTTTTTGTGCCATGTTTTGTTGTTTATTTTCAGTGTGCACTATATGTTCCTGCGTGTAATTTTTCTGCTGTTATACTAGAGTATGATACAATTATGACGTTTGCTATCCGTGCTGCGCACTGCTCTATATTGAACTAGGGATTTGCGACCTCGTCATGCTTAACCGCCTTTTGTAACAGTTACAGCTTCCATTCCTAAATAAATAAATGAACAACCAACAAACAAACAAATAAATAAATAAAGTGATTCGAAGCACGGTGTGACAATCTGCCGACCCTCTCCGATCTATATACAATACCCCGGCCAGAAGCCGCACCGTCAATAACTGCGGCGCCTCTTCGCATGGGGCATTTCCTCGTTCATCTGCCGTCACCGCAACCGGGAGTCGGTGGCCAAATATGCGTGCTCTGAGACGCTTTCGCTACCACGCAAGCCGCTCGCACCAGGTTATGATATCGTCGGAAAGCACGGCAGCGAGTGGGAGATGTGAGTGTAGTGTGTGTGTGTGTGTGTGTGTGTGTGTGTGTGTGTGTGTGTGTGTGTGTGTGTGTGTGTGTGTGTGTGTGTGTGTGTGTGTGTGTGTGTGTGTGTGTGTGTGTGTGTGTGTGTGTGTGTGTGTGTGTGTATGTGTGTGTGTGTGTGTGTGTGTGTGTGTGTGTGTGTGTGTGTGTGTGTGTGTGTGTGTGTGTGTGTGTGTGTGTGTGTGTGTGTGTGTGTGTGTGTGTGTGTGTGTGTGTGTGTGTGTGTGTGTGTGTGTGTGTGTGTGTTTGTGTGTGTGTGTTGGGGGGGGGTAGTATGAGCGAGTACCTCAGTGATGGACACTGGAGCCGCGAAATCATAACCTCGGAGGTCTCTTTCGCCGCTGAGATTCTGGCACTTCCGAAAACAGCCTACCTGAAGTTTGTTTCCGGGGACTCCCTGATAGGTCACAAGAGGTACACAGCTCACGCTCTGAATAGGTTTCAAATTTCAAAGGCAGCTGCATTATCGCACTGGCTGTACCCTTCTAAAGCATTGGGAAGGAGCTTATAGCTGTTGGTCCGTTGAGATATGTGATTACGAATCTCCATAATTGACGTCATGGTTTATGAATGTTGTTTGGAGGGTTTTCCCCTCTCTATTTCAAGGGCGGATTTACGAACAACGCTTGTAAGGCGTCAGTAGGTGGGGCAGCCCCAGCTGTTCAGTAAATGTGCTGTTGACAAGGAAATATTTTGTGCAACCGTTCAGTCACTGTTGCTAATAACGTCGTGTTACGTCAGGAAAGATGTGCTTTATATTGGTTTATATGAAGCACCTTTCTCTGGCATCACTTGCAGGTTTGGACCTTTTATTAAAAACAGCCTCAAGGCCTTTTGTTCGATAGAGCATATGAAAAACAAAAAGCGCTTCTATAATGAGCCATTCGCTTGCACAGTAAAAAGAAAAAAGGGAAACTAGTTTCCCGAGATCACTACAGAATCTGCACTGGAGAAATGCATAATCCTGAGTGTTGCTGTGTTGTCCGCGAGACGTGACAGTGGGATTCCGCGAGTAATTGGTCTTTCCTTTCCTGTAAACCAATTATGGAATGCCGGTGAACTTTGATGCGTTCAACGAAACGCTGGTTGCAGATCCTGCAGTGGTCTCAGAATTTTTCGGTCTGCAGTTGGTTGGTTACCTCTCTTTACCCACTTTCTAACCATTCCCATCCATTTGTGCACGCGAATCCCGCTCTTTCCCGCTCGTTCACGTTAAAATATTTCAAATTTCTCGCCACCGGAAGTTAGGCCTTGGTCACCGGAAGTCTAGTATTACGTGACCGCTTTGAACGCCGAAATTATGCCCCAGCTATTTTGATGCCAGAATAACATAATTATCTCTAATTAATTAACTAATTAACCCACATGTACCTACCGATTTCCCATACGAGATGTTTAGATGCTCTATCTGGTGCAACCATAAAGCCTGGAAGTCTGCTATAACTCTAAAGCCTTTATAGTAACTCTATGGAAAACTGCATTGCAACGCCCTCTAACAAATGCTATGCTGGAATTGAGACATATCTGGCGTTGGCCCATTCTATCGACATGCTTGTGTCGCTGTCGCAAGGTAGCGTTTAGATTTTTTTTTTTTTCCGAGCTCTGCCACCAAGTTTTGTATACCACTTTTACTGTCGACCCTACATATCACAAATCCACAATTCGTTCCACTTTCTTTTCTTTCGGTGATTCACAGGTATAAGGTGGAGGCCGGAGGAACGTTATGGAATGGGCGAGAACGACTGCGCGTGACAAATTTGTTGCTCATGTGATAGCAATCTGGCAAAAAATTTTTTTCTGCTATTATAATGCTAGCCATATGATCCCAACACTTTCGTGCATTATTATTTCGTCGGGCATGGGTAGATGTTTAATATGCTGCTTCTTCAGTTTTCGCCCTGCTTGTGCGTTTTATATCTATATCTATAGTTCTTTCATTTGAAACACACACACACACACACACACACACACACACACACACACACACACACACACACACACACACACACACACACACACACACACACGCACACGCACACGCACACGCACACGCACACGCACACGCACACGCACACGCACACGCACACGCACACGCACACACACACACACACACACACACACACACACACACACACACACACACACACACACACACACACACACACACACACATACCACGCTGAAGTTACAAGGAAGACGGGTTCGGCGCTAAAGTATATATGCGATAAACTCATGACACCACAACCGCTGCTGACATCGTTTTCCGCGGGAACTCCCTCGCGCGCCATGTGAGGCCTCCCTACGCTCGTATTGAGATGCACCTTTCCTGCTCGTGGTCGATATACTTTTCCGTATAACGCCGTTGTGTAAACACAGACGTAAACACACCCGTGTGTACTTCCTTGCTGAATTAACATTAGGCAGATCGCCGTGGCCGACAGGCTTAAAACTCGTGTACAATGACAGTGACGCCATCTGACTTTGCAGCTCACTAGTTACTAGGCGAGAGAGAAATAGAGAGAACTTTCATTTGTCCAACAGAGTGACCATCGCGCTCTTCGGGGGTTAAACCCGGAAGGCCGGACAGTCGCCTTAATTGCAGGACCGTAGTTCTTGGACTCCGGTGGCATATTCGGCCAGTCGAACAATTTCTCTTTGAGCTCTTGCGTCTGAGCTTCACAGACACTCTCACTGAACAGGCTGAACAGCCACCTTATGGGCTGTGCGCTTAGTGAACTGCAGGTCAAATCGGCTGTTATTGTTATGCTATACGAATAGTGAGGTGATGCCTTCTCTTGCTTTCATGACAACGTCTGCAGACGGGACAAGGGTGCATTTCTGTTTATCTTTACTCAAGGGAACAGAAACAAATACGTGATTATACAAGAGTTTCGCCAGTGCACCTATACAAAAATATCCTCGTTCTATATACAGTCCACAATCGCGTGCACGTCGCTTGTTTGATATTATTGTTCAGAACTTCCTGCGCAGCTTGTATGTAAAACTACTAAAGCGGTAAACGGGCGTCCCCATACATTGCAGTGGCTTCGTTCTTGGCGGCTGCGTTTCGATGGAGGTGAAACGAGGAGGCGTCCGAGTGCTGTGCTATGTCAGCGCACGTTAAAGATCCCCAGGTGGTCGAAATTACTCCGTAGCCCTCCACTACGGCTCCTCTTTCTCTCTTTCCACTTTCACTCCCACCTTCCTCCCTTCCCTTACGGCGTGGTTCAGGTGTCCACAGATACAAGTGTGACAGATACTGCGCCTTTCCCTTCCTGTGAACCAATTATATATTGTATTTATTTTATTCATCGAACACGAATTTCTTTTTGTGGCATGGTCAGTTGTCTACGCAACCTTTTACGCGGCGCTCATATGTAGCATGCCGCACTGTCAAACCTCCTCACAGAGAGCGACATTTCGAGACTAGGCCAGTGTATGATATGACCACCACTTTTACGCGATTGCGTATAGGGGATCGTTCGGATAAAAAGCCGCCGCCACGTCTCAAAATTGAAAAAAAAAAAAAAAAAAAAAAAAACGCGTCGAAAAATGCGTCCATGCTAAGGAATGCACGTGTTTTCGTATCAATATTTTGAAGCACAGGGATTCGAACCGACAACGTATGTATGCCTCCAATTGTATGCAAATAATTGTAAGTGTGAGTGTCCACAGAAATATTCTCCATTTTCCTTTTCCAAAAGCCTCAACGAACTAAGTAGGGCTTTATATGTGTATACTTCAGTGGTTAGACGCTCGGCTACTGAGCCGGAGCACCGCAGTTTGAACAGTTCGATGGAGGCGAAACGCAAAAAAAAAAAAAAAAAAAAAAAACACACACACACACATTATGTGCTGTGAAATATTAGTCCAAAACTTAGACATCTTCAGGTGGCTGATATTATTCCACAGGCCTCGATCTGATACGGCAAATCTTTCTTTCTCCTCCCCGCCGGTGTGGCGCAGTGGTTACGACGCTCGACTACTGTTCCCAAGGACGCGGGATCGAATCCCGGCCTCGGCGGCAGCTTTTCGGTGCAGGCGAAATGCAAGGCGTCCGTGTGCTGTGCGATGTCAGTGCACGTTAAAGAACCCCAGGTGGTCGAAATTTCCGGAGTCCTCCACTACGGCGTCTCTCATAGCCTGAGTTGCTTTGGGACGTTAAACCCCACAAACCAACCAAACCAACCAACCAACATCTTTCTCCTTCTTCTTCTATTCCTACCTTCCTCATACATTTGCGGCGCGGTCCAGGTGTTTGCCGGTAAGTGTGACAGGTATTGCACATTTCCATTTGTACAAACCAATTTACCGATTTATCTGAATACATTTAACACTTGCCGCACTTTGTAATATTCTCTAGGCTCAAAAATTCGCCTAATTAAAACAAGGCGTTATCGCGTTAACTAATAGCAGTCCTTCTAATTTTAATCGCCATGTTAAGAAGGTCTTTTGAATCCCCCTATAGTATTTGGGAGGAAAATTAATAGTAACGGAGATCTGCTATCAGTGAGTGCGTTTGTACTCATTATGAGCTATATCCAACAATATATGACTTCATGCACCGTGTAGAGTTAAATTTTTAATTACAATGCAACAGTAATTGAGACTTACAATTAGCCCAGGGCGATCTCAACATACGGAACCCAATTATACATAGAGCGCATTTTTAATCATAAATAAATAATTTACGGTAATTAATCAGTAGCTAAAGTTAGTGCAATTTTCGCTTTACCTAAGCTATTCAGTGGTACGTGACTTGATGCTGTGAAGGTAATGCTTTCATCGCCATCAAGTAATAATGACCCTACAGATTAATTTGACCCTGTGCAAATGTTACCGACAAACGCTATACAACGAAACATCACTAGATGGCGTACTGTAAAGCTCATTTTTCTATCACGAATAATTATATGTAATTAATTTTTGACGCCTAATTAGTTGTCGGTTACTTATGTGGCCATGAACGTTCAGTATGTTACTGGTCATGCACCAGTTCACCATGGCACACTACGCCATGCGAAACATCGTTAGGCATTTGAAGTGACATTGGCTGAACTTGACGCGGCCAGGCTTAAGCAGGTTTGTAGCTGTAGTGCTAGAGCTACCTCTCTAGAAAGATCTTCGCCTGTCCAAAAGAGGCTGATGGTGGCAGTCGGAAAACCAACTCAGAAAGACAAATATATTCTTTTATAGACAGATAGGGAGTTTTTGTGAACAGCATCTCTTTAAGCCATACGCCAGGATGGGGTTTCCTATTTTCATCTCAGTACACTTATGGTAATCTTCCGCTGGAATGTTTGCTCTTTGTGTATCCCGTAAGTTATGTAGCCAGTAAGTAAGCTGTTCCTGCAGTTTACAAAATGCCGTGGAGTAATTAGTCCCTTCCGGCCAGTTAAGCCGACTTAATCCTGTGTACTTGAAAGCAAGTATACTTTGTCCCCATTTTCGCCTTACTTTTTGTAGACAATTAATTTGACAGTTGTTTAAATCTGCACCACATTTCGTCTGGTGATATTAATCGGCGTTCGAAAGAAAACAGCAGACCCGCAACATGAAGAAGTATGTAAAAAAAGAACATGCATCCTCCGAGCGGTTTTTAAATGCCTTTTTTCGTGAAAAGGAATTGAAGGTCGCAGTGTCTGTCTCACATTCAGTGGACACTTTAACCGCTCCATGAAGGAAGAAACGAGAATGGAGGGATGAAGGAAGAGAAAAACCGGTACCGTAATGGGTGGCTACCCAATGATATTGGACACCTTTAGGGTCCTTTATCACTGCACAGCACACGGATGCCTGGTAGGATTCAAAGGCAGTTTTTGAGGTTAAAAAATGAAAGTAATTCAATCACAGATTCTTTTCGGTCCATAGCAGTGAAGAAGTTGGACCAAAAAAAAAAAAATTGTTTCCAATTTTCACAGTTTAGGCTTTCAACGGGGCTTCCTACTCTACCCCCTTATTAAATTTTCATTGTATCGTTTTTATGCGGTTAATAGATAGCCAAGCCTTAAGGACTGCTCAATTAACAATTAAAGGCTTAGAAAGGCTGGTCCCTATGTCCCGTAACTATATATAGAAGAGTGTGCAGAATATGCCTGAAGAAATTTGTTGAATGTAAGCTAACAGAGCTTTTACAAGGGCACGCGTGTTGGTGTGTGGCACACATTACGCATTTCCTTCTTCGCCCTCTTTAAATTTGATACCACTGTAATGATCCAACGCTCTATATGGCGAATTTCGAAGTCTTTTTTTTTTTTTTTTTGTCCTTCGGTTTTGGAACTTGGCAGCAAGATTACTTTATTTTTCTTTGTGTTATTTCTGGCTTAGGCAATGCACCTTTTTGTGATTTATCTTTAAGAATTGGTGGTGGGCCATTTTTTGAGATGGGACGTTTCTCATGGAATGA
>NC_139349.1:104624593-104802093 GCF_055883805.1 Amblyomma maculatum | reverse complement strand
TGAAAGTACAATGCAAGCACAATATTTTAAAATGATACCTGTGATCACATCTTGTTTCACAAACGATAATTTTTTTTTCTTAAACGTGATTTTGCTTCTTCACGGATTGATTGATTGATTTATAGGAAGGGAAAGGCGCGGTAACTGTCTCACTTGTTTTCTGTGGACACCTCAACCGCGCTGTAAGGGAAGGGAGGAAGGTGGGAGTGAAAGTGGAAAGAGAGAAAGAGGAGCCGTAGTGGAGGGCTGCGTATAGTTATTTCGACCACCTTGGGATCTTTAACGTGTGCTGACATCGCACAGCACACGGACGCCTCACTGATTTATTTATAGGAAAACTTCTTCACGGAACATTCCAATAGCGCTAGAGCAGAGAGAGAGAGAGAGAATACTTTATTTGCACCCGTCAGAGAGTATGGATGATCGGGTGAGACGCAGCTCCCCCTTTCACTGTCTGCAGAAAAATTTTCTCGACGGTTGGTTGGTTGGTTCATAGGAAGGGAAAGGCGCAGTCTAAGAGTCATCTACCTTTGCAGAACGACGCAAGTACCTTGCTCCCATACAAGGAGCTGACAACAGCCGATGCAATTGACTGGCGCCTTATCCAAACTAACACATATCTCAATGTATACATGTCAGAAGTCAGATATACCCCAACCCCTACAGCTCTATTTGCCCCTGGTGTCGTGCCGTTCTCACTCTATTCCACATATCCTAGGGGTTCAGAGCAAAACCACGGAATTTGCCTCACACAGAACACACATACGAGCAGTGGGAGACAGCGCTGTCCAGCGAGCCATATAGATGCCCAGCTGTAGGGATCGTTCATCTAATTCGTGAAGAAGCAACGGAGCGCTGAACTAAAGCAGCCGACAAAACCGGTCGTCACTCGCTCATTTAGATATATATTATTCGGAAAAAATCATATAAGCAATAAAAAAACAAGTACATAAGACAAACTATATATCACAGGAAAATAACTGAAATATATTATACAAACAGGCTATTCGTTTAACGAAAAGTAATGTAGAAACAGTTCACGAAATGGAATGCTGGACACGTTAAGTATTTCTCTGTGAAGCATGCTTAAGTGATTTGGTAACTGACCAGGGATTATTTGTAGGTCATAAGGTGTCGTAAGAGTTTTAAAATGCCAGGTGTAATGATGCATGGTGCAATGTGTCTCTTATTCGGTGTTAAGAAAGCTAAGATTTTTTAGTGTTCAAAATGTTTTAAATCTAAATTGAAAACCACAGAAGACTACTTAGAAAAAGCCTCACAATATCTTTCATCGCCCAGATAGCTTTGTTCTCTGGCCGCAGTTAAGCTGATATATACACCGAGAATTTTCCTTTTACAGAACAAGAGTATTTTCAAGTTTCCTTACTATACTGGAGACGCACACAAGGTGGCAGTGGTTCACATGGGAGAACACTGATCGGTCTACAAACTGTTCAACCTTAGTTGGAGGCATTATTAAGGCGGAAGACTCATGAGCTCGTGAGTGTTGACAGGATTTGTGCGTCCGCAGAGGATGTCACACCTTCAGTGTAAAAAAACTGAATCAATTGATCAGTAAAAGAATGCGTGAGGTCGAGGGTGGAAAGATATGTCAATGTGCAATATTTTGTTGATGTTGAGTAATTAGTTAATTAATTAATTAGACGTCAAAATAGCCACTGATGTGGAAATTGAGCAAAATGCGTCAAGATTGTGCGAAAAAAGTGGGAACTAAGGAAACAGAAAAAAGAACCAAAAAAGAAAAAAAAAGTAGAAAGTAAAAAGTAAAAAGGACAAAAAAAAAGAACAAAAAGGAGCCAAAAGTATAAAAAGAAACAAAACACGAAACCAATGAGTGAAAAGCTGTAAATGACTGCAAAGAGTCGCAGGAAAGGTTTTCGCCTATACTGCGCTTCAAAGAAATCTAAGTGCCTGCAACGAATTTTTATAAATGGCCTACGATTCGACTGAATTTATGCAACGTACCGTCAACGTGCATGAGAATCCTATAACATTTAACATGGAAAATCACAGCAAGTGTTTAAAACGGATAAGTTATTTAATTTAATCTCATTTGTTTTCCAATTTCTCTCTCATGAACGAAAATTTGTTTTTGGTCTGAAAATCGTGGCCTGACTTTTGTTTTCGTTTGGTTTTATTCCGTTTCTTTCCGGCTACGTGTTGGAGTGAGAGCAATGCCTTCTACATCTGTCAGTGTTGCGTAACTAGCCGGGAAAAAATATTGGAGCTGCCTGCATGAATGAAAAAACGCCGATTGGTGCATCTATGTTTACAATTATCGTAAATGTATCAGTTGAAAAGTAGAGGTCATAGGCATACACCGTTTGAAATTTGTTGTTCTCTAAACACAGCACGCCTCTATTATATGACATATGGTGCCTGTTTCGGAAGGTGCACATATGGTATTGAAGGCTGCGTCGAAATATTTCTTATTCAACTATAGTTTCCGATTTTTACAACTAATTGATGTTTTGAATATATTTCTAAAATCTACAAAATATCTTCATTCAATTTGCTTCCTTTATAAATTGTTTGAAGAAGTATTGAAATCTTATGAAGCCATTTCGATCTGCAGACTTGTCTAGTTTTGACGAAGAAACTTTTTCTGGACTTCTATAGTTAGATATGAAAGAAATAGATAAAGAGTTGCTCAAGCAGTTCGTGTATTCCTTTTCTCGTAATTACTTCAGCTATACGAATTTTTAAGTGCGATATTTCAAGCGCTAGTATGTGTTATACAAACTTATATGACCTAACCTTAAAATCGCTGACATTACAGCCGTAAAATATTAAGAAGTTATGAAAATATCTATGTGGTCTTGGCATTGGGAACAAAATTAAAGAAAAAGTAATATTGCTTACGTCGAAAATGGTTAGCGAATGGCATCGCCGGGAATATGTGTCACACTGTGGGGAAAAGCCTCTGAATGCATTCGTCAGTGCCGACCCCGCCAGCACCGCATCATCTGCGGCTCTTTACGATGACGTCATCACTTTCTGATGCGCTTGAGGAGCAACATTCGTATTGTCTGATATGAAATAGTGTGCCATCGTTAAAAATGTTCACAAAAATGCAGATCACTTACAAATTCGAGGTTTCTTATTCTGCTTTATTTTGTCTATTATTTCAGCAGTAGTCGTACATCCTGAGCACGTTCCGGGGCAGCATTATCTAAAATCAGATCACCCCCCCCCCCCCTTTCCCCTCCCCTCACCTGGCACCACATATTTCTTTCAGCATGCATTATGCACTCTTTTTTAGCAGATGTTCAATTTTACCGGTAGTAATCATCGGCAAGCTCTGACATGGGCAAATAATTCACGCCATTCGCCGAGCCCTTCTTCGACCTGTGTACAGAAGAATGTTCTTAAATAAGACGGACCATGTTAAATTAATTAACGGTTCTGACTGGTCGTACTTAAAGATATATACAGCAATTCTGATCTCCTTTAGGAAATTTTTCAGACCAAAGCCCCTCTTGTATCGTTTTGGAATCCAAGTACTTGCATAAACTTTCATACAGAAAGAACAAAAAAGCCAACTTTTCGTTTTATGAACCATGATTTTTTGCGTGTGTATATCCATACCGTTGAACTGCTCCGCTAAAGAAGTGAAAAAAGCAAGAAGTGCCGCACGGCAATTTGGAACGCATAAATTTCCCATTTTTAGACGGCACTCGGGCCGAACGCTCTGTGCACGCTGCTCGGCAAGTGTTTCATGCTTCTGCGCAGATTAAAAGAAAGCGCACTATAAAAAGTAAGGCACATTTGTTTCCGACTGGTGTTGTTATTTACGCTTTGCCATACATCTTGGCACCACGTGCTCGTAGAAAAATAATGGACACGGGTAATTTACCTGAAGGAAGAAGCACTCCCGATCTAAGTCGCGCTTTAACTGTACATATTTTTTTCCACACTGCACGGAGAAGGGCCTTTATCCCCACTGTTTGCAGTTACGCGCGCTGCTTCTGACGCTTTTTTCTTTTTAGAAAGATAATTGATTAGTCCCGAGTGCCTCCTAGCAATATTTAAGCTTGTGAAGCAACTTGCATTGGAGATACTATAAATACGCATTGATGCCGCGGTATTTTAGCCTGGCATAGGCAGCTTATTGGAGGGAATGCATGGTTGAGCCCTTGGGCATACCTACGTTTTATTTAGGGCTTATAGCACGGAATGCAACATAAATGCACCACCAAACAGTTCGTTCTTTCTTTTTTTTAGGGTTAGGGTGGGGGAAGGGGAGGTAATAGCGTTTGAGAAATTCCGCAATTATTATTATTATTATTTTTTTAGAGAGGATGGCAGCGAGTGAAGGTTATAAATGAAGGAAGGTACAAAGTTCACGCAACTGCTTCATGCACCTTTTGCGCACGAGACAGAAATCAAGCGACTAAGGATAACCGTGCAGAGTGGGTATGTTTTCTTACAGGTATTACAGCTGCCATGAATGTGAAATGAACGTGTTTCTTTGTTTTTTCTCTGTAGTGTTGGCAACGTAAAAAATTGCATAGAATAAAAAAATAACACTCGAATTCCTTACATAGGGACTCGTTAGCATTGCGTTCACGTGGCAAAAGGTTCGTTAAATTGTTGCGGCTTTGGATACCTTATTCGTGATAATTTTTGGCGGACCATGAACAATTGATTAAGAATAAGAAACGAGTAAGCATGCTCTTTAACACTAAATTAAATGTATGATAGTTCTTTTCCGGGTAAAACCCGATTTAATCCGATTTTCGCACTCTGAACTTACTCCTGAAAAATCGTGGAAAACTCGATTTTTTGTCCAGTGCCTGGGTGCAATATAAATTGGGAGCTGTACTGAACTCCCTCTTTTGAGGTGTATACCAAGCTCTCTTTGACTTCCATAGCCAACGGTGCAGATTAGCTTCACGAGGAGTTTCGGCAGTACTTGTAGAAAGTAAGCCCCACTGTTGAAGTCGCGGACAATTTGGCCCGACGCAACTGTCCGCTACTTCGGGTTAGCAAATGCCGCGTTGACATTGTTGCCAACGGCAGCCGTGGTTGAGAGAACGTTCTCTCGAGCTTAGATACCTCCAAAGACCGGACAGGTCACGTATGGAATCCGACATGCTGTGCATAAGATGATTATGCAGGTTAAAAAGGACGTGTGAAAAGTCGATGACCAGCTTGCGTGAGCAAAATACTTAATGTCCTAAAACTTGTCCAGGCTTTTTACTGTCAGTGATTATTAATTACCCAATAAGTGCGGAATTCCGAAATATTTTCTTTACGAGTCCAATTTTCCTCCTTACCAGCCTGATACACAGGCCTAATTGTTGCCTTTCGGTTTAAAAAAAAAAAAAGAAAAAAAAAAGAAAAAAAGCACAAACAAAAAGATCTCGAAAAAATTATTACAGTTTGTAAATTTAGCCCGAAAATTTCGAATTTCGGAAGGTTTGAACGAAAACTCGTCACCACGAGATCTTGCCATAGCCAGCGCACCTCAAAAGCGCTTGCCATGACAGGAGATGGGCGTGCGAGTGCAGATGTAAGTCGAGTCACGTGGTGTTCCCTCCCCACTTTGCATAAGCCCGCGCGCGCAGATTCGTTTGCTGATCCTTTCATGACCCATCCGTAGCATAGTGACGTTCGTGTGCTGTTGGAGACGTTCATGCAGCGACCTTGTTAGCCTAATAAAATCTCGGTGGTGACGGGAAACCTCAATTTCTCCTCCTCTAAATCGAGTTAAAAATTATGAATAAATATAAAACCTGAAAACGAACAGCCTATAATTATATACGCCATGGGTCTGAACGCAATGACTCGCAATCTCGTTATGTGCATTTTTATTAACACGTTATTGTTCACCTTGCCTCAGGTATATATACTGAAATCAACCGGAAATAAATGGTCAATGCGGAGGCAACTGATGACTTTCTGTCATTCACCTCTGCATTCCTTGAACTCTCTTGCATCTCGTGTGAGCGCTTGTTGACTCTGTCTAATGGGTTACAGTCGCTGAAGAACCCTTTTGGAACGAGACATAAGTGGTTCTCTTAATTCCGTGGGTCCAAAAAGTCGCCGTTTAATTCCCTTTTTGTGCTACGTAAAGACTGGGGACGCTCATGGGTTAAGGGTGGTACTTTATGTGAGCCTCACTGGTTTATGCCAGCCTACTGCTTCGCTGCCATCATATCACTTGTTATCACAATTACAAAATATATTATGTTTTTGCTCTTGCTTCTTTGCTCTTCACGCACGGGATGAACGCAATGTACAATCCTAAAACGTTCTCCCGCCAGTGTGATGTGAGCTTCTTCAAATTCTCTTTCTGGTGTGTGCAATATAGGGCCAGGCATGCATGAGAGTGACCGACAGGCTTCCGTCGAACTATACCTCTGTCTATGCTTTTCGCAGCGCAGAACTTAAACCTATAGAGTGTCTTCACCAATGGAAACATGTATGGTGAGAAATGAGCGTTGCCGTGGAGTCTGTAAAAAAAAGGCGATATCGTGCAGCTGAGAAAAGCCACGAAAAGCAGTGAGAGTCTTCTAACGTCGCTCCAACACTTAGTCGCATGCTCGCGAAGTGTTTTGCCATGATTGAGCAGATATATCTTAATGCGATTCTGACGGCGTCTTGCGGACTGTCTTTCTAAGTTTAGTAATACTTTTCCACACCTTTCAGCGTATTCATGACCGGATTTCACAACAGGTATTAATCACGTCTAGACTTATGGTTAGCGGTTTCGGGAAGGTTTCTCACAATTTACACAACTGTGAGATAGATTCCTCTAGGCTTGCTGTCTTCTTTCTCTCCTTCAGAATTCCAGGTTATTCATAAACTTGAGAGATGAATGAAAACTATTTATACGCGAAAAGCCTGTGCAAACAATTAACATCGGCTCTCAATATAAGCAAATTTTCGGTATTCCGCCCTGAATTATATTTATGAGACACTCATGTTACGTTAGTATATATAGAGAGTACAGGCGCAACAAGTCTGAGTCTTATTTCCTGCTTCGCTTGTGAGCGTCAGGTGAATTCTGACGCGTGTCGATACAAAGCTTAACAAGGACCTAGTTCCTTGTTATGGTGTTCATGGGAGAGGCGCAATTCTCGTTTTGCATGTAATTCCCACTGAATATCTCTTCTTTTCTCTGCTTCACATCATGCTGCGACCTATTTACTGTATTGGAACATATGAGCAGCTCATCTTGGTTGTGTATACACACCTTTGTACACTCGCCGACATCTACCATATTACTCCCCATTCCTTAGACCTTTTTTCTTGAATCGTCAATGCCATTTCGTCATTGGTATTAGCGCGTAACTCCTCCATGCATGCACGCGGTTCGTTCGGCTATACTGTTTCCGCTAAAGCCGTTGAAAACGAGAAGACGTTGCGTTGTGTCTTAGCTGGAACAAGACAGAAACAAAGGAATCCTCTTCCTCACCGTTCCCTCCCGCTTACCAGCCTTGCTTTCTTTGTTTGGCACGTCGGAACCTTTGCTGTACGGCGAAGACAAATGCTCCCAGGACACAGTCTGCCGAGGCGAAAACAGAGCGGCGACCTGATGGGGTCGAACGGCAGCTCCATAGTAGACGAACCCCTTCCCTTTTTCCTCTTGCTCTCTCTCTCTCTCTCTCTCTCTCTGTTTGGCTACGGTCCCTACTCTATTGCCGACAACACAATCGCTGTGGCGTGCGACCTCGTGAGGGCTGAACGCTGAACGTCAACCGAGTCACAGGCGGTCACAGCGAATCACTCTCGCAGTGCTCGCCAACGTCGCGGCGTTCTAAGAGCTTAAGCTCTCACGCCGGAAGGCTATTCGTAGAGGAAAGCAAGTCGAAAGACTACTAACGGCAAGAGAAAACGTATGGGCGAAGCACGTCGACGGACTTCACCTTTGACAGTGTCCGGCCGCAGGGGTGGTAAATCATCCGAACGGCGGAGCGTTCTTCCATAGCTTTTCCCCATTCACCCTTTTCCGTAGTTTTATTTCTCTTCGTTCGCTGTTTCTTAGGGTGAGCTGGGCGTGTTCACCGTTCAACAGAAGGAGCCGGGCCTCGTCCTTAAAAGCCAAGAACGAACGGCAAACGGAAGAAAAAGAGAGGGACGATGGAACGGGTCCTCTTGTTTCCCTGAAAGAGAGTTAGCCGGACGCTGAAATGCAGTGTGCTCTTTCTGGCGAAAGTGCTTCTTGTTTTTCGTGCGCACGACATTATGTAAGGCTGGTCAAGGCGGAAAAGGAGCCATTGGGAAGGGGAGAGGGCAGTAGTGAATGCGAGTGAGACACAGACGAGGGGAAGACTTCAGCAGTTTAGAAACTGCGGCACAAAACGATGGAAGCAAAAAGAAAAACAAAATAGGAAGCGAGAGAGAGAGAAAGAGAGAAAAAGGTGGAAACAAAAATGGCTCTCCGCGTAACGCACAAATGAATGAAGAAAAAAGAAGCGCAGATTCGCAGAACAGAAACTCGAGCGTGTACACGCCAACGGGGGTGATGCAGAAACAGGCAGACACCAAGAGTAAACGAAAAAGAAAGAAACAGGAAAATAAAAAAAGGCAAAGGAATACTGACTAGATTTGCTGGTAGTGGATCACACTGCGCTTAGCGCAGTCGGTTGCGTGGGCTTTTTCACAGTTTAACGTCCACTTCTACTCTCCTCTTGAGTCGCTGGGCCTGTGCGCGCTTTCTTACGAACTCTACAGACTTCTTTTATTGTTTTAAAATAGTTTCTGCCTTCTTATTCTGTTTTCTTGGACGGTACTTCTGCTTACAACAAGAGTGACTGGTGGCAGTTGAGGGGACACGGTTTCCACTCAGAGGCGCAGACGAAACTGGGAGGCACCGAGATGGCGTGGTCTCCTTGAAGAGAAAGTGTAAGGGCCCGTGTACATCACTTTAAACGAAGATCTCTGCACTTCTCGCTTAATTTTACTTGTTTCCCCCCTGCCCGCTTTCTACAGTGGACGGTTGTATCGTTAAAATGGGCCCCCTTTAATAGTCCTTTAAATTTTAGAGCTCGATGACAAAAGAGCAGTAGGCCTTAAAAACTGCGAGTAGTGGGAGAAAGCACTCAGCGGTGAAATCAAGGGGCGCCGACGCGTAGGCCCCTCCCGCCCCCCTTCCCCCGTTACTGCTGTTACTCGTCGTCGCTGAAACAACGGCCTGAAACTTTGTGATTTATTCCATTGTTTTTATTTTCCCAAGTTTCGTTTCCTTTTTTATGGGCATGAACAGGAACGACAGCTAAAAGCTGTCATTGTGCGTGGACCGGCAGGTCTAAAAGGCGCTTTATGTTCACAAAATGTCTCTGCGAAAGTTTACTGTACCGCTGATAATTTGATTGTGCCTTTGACTTTCCCTATACGGTATTTTCTTTCGTGTTCTTTTCGAGAGGCTCGGTTTCCATTACGCATCTCGCGTTTTATCTCGTTTTCACTACAAGCTGCGCTAATCACCTTTGTCGCCGATGTTACAGCAGTGTGCGCCTTCAAACTTTGAATTATTGCGCGTAAAATAAAAAAATGAAAGCGTTTCCTTCTTTACCCTCTTTGGTGGTCTTATACCACGTGCATTCATGTAGCCTAATTTGCCTTGTAAGTGACGTCATGAACGTAATTATCAAGGCGCTGCTTTCCTTTTACCATTTTTGTCCATTGTTCTTGGACACTTGCCTCATCTGCCATTTCTCGCGCTTTTCCATTAGTCACAATGTATAACCCCTCAGAGCAGGCAGGTCTTTTTTGCAAATATATGAAAAGAAAACGTGAAACATAAGGATTTGTGCTTAATTCCCTCAACGAAAGGGTTGGCCTATTATAAGCGAAGTTATTTATTTTTTTTTCGGCAGTGCACACTTTGGATGGATATCAGTTGGGTTGAACACGCTCGCTAACTTTTTAGAGGTGCTGTTTTATTCTTCTCAATCGATTCTATCTACCCTAAACTTTTCATGCAAGTGACATAAAGCGAGTGTTAAGAAGTTTTTCAAGACGGAAGCGGCTGTTCTTGCCTGCATAACACTGCTTACCTTTCTCTGCTGCTCATTTGTGCCCCTGTAGCATTTAGCCCCTGAACTATACAGTCGCCAGTCGAATGCGTATCCCGTATATTGTCTTTCCACATCGCACACCTACGTCATACTCCGAAATTTCGAACAAATTATGGGGAGCTTTTTAGCGTATTTTTTCTATGACAGTCAATGTATCCATATAGATCACCATTGGGCAGGCTTGTAATATTTTTACTTTCATTTTCAAAACAAACCCGATTCGTTTGCTAGCTGATGCACTCTTAATTACTCATTGCGAGCGCAGGACGAACTTCACAAGCAGATTTTGGATACCGATTGAAAGCATAAACCCTTTAAATCAATAAGTTCATAGAAGTGCTTGCAATAGTATACGCGTGCATCAAAATAAGCACACCCCTTTGATTTTCTGTGGCAGTCGTCGGTCGTTTTTCCTACGCTTTAAACAAGAACCATTCCAATCAACATGCACACAACAGTATCTAACAACACTGAATATCCCATAGTTGTATGAAATTCAAAGGCGTCCCATAAACTTCTGAACTTGTGATATATATGTTTCGAAATTCGTGAATCACGAACTTTGCACAAATGACTAGTTTTTGGCAGTGAAAACAAGCAAGCAAAACACTAACAATAAGACCGTTGGAGATGTTGGTTTGCAGTTTTGTGCTTGATCGAGTATTACTCCTTTATTTCTACTCGCAAACCAATTGCATCGCTATAGTGTTCCCTCACGTATCCGAACGATATATAGGGCCGACACATCAAGTGCATGGCGCGGACATATAACCTTTCGATCGCAGTTGGTACGTCCGCACTGTATCGAGGCGTCGCGTCTCGCCAATGCGTCGTCATCCCGCGGCCAGTTGCGCAAGAGCCATCGTTATATAAAGCAACAGCCTGTCGGGACGCCGAGAGCGCTCACGAAGGAACCGCACGCTGTCATTACCGACGTGATGCCGCGCGCCAGCCGTCCGGCCAGACAAAGCACGGGTATATAGTATTACGCCGGTGACGCTGAAGACACAAGTGCACACGGGCGACAAACGCCATATCCTCCTCGCGCTTGCAAGCCTCGTCCCTTCCGTCCTACTCCCACCGAGCCTACGCGTGTCGTCCATCCAGCGGGCGTCCCGACGGGGACTAAGCAACGCTGCATAGGAAGAGGGATGGGGGATGCAGGGAACCGGGCCGCCATCTTATGTTTTCGTCATGAGGAGCAGATGATGACTGCAAGGAGGTTGGCATGCATCGATCTCGACGCCGAGTCAGGCAGGTGATTTAGTTTTGCGTCAGCCGATGACCATCGGTGCAGTATAACGTTCAGTGTGTGCTTGTGTGTGTATGTGTATGTGTTGGGAGGGGGGGGGGGGGGGTTGCAACCCGCCTCTTGTTGCAGCCTCGGGTTCTCCGAGGGGTATGCGGCTGGGAATGTGCGCGTCTGGCGTCGGCCGGCATGCAGCAGCCGACGATGGCCGGGCGCATTAAGGCGTGTGCGGGCGAGCGAACGAAAACGTCGGTGACGTGCTTTGTTTCGCCCGGCCTGCTCGCTTAGGCGAGCAGCCAGGAGAGCGCGACAGCCGACGAGATGCGGGGATCACTCACTCGCTGTCTGTCCAGCGGCGATCGATGGGAAGGGAGGGTGACGTAGCGGCTGCCCCGCGAGCCGTGGTTTCGTCTTTGGGACGCTATGTTGCTATAGGGGGAAAATGGGGCAGGTTAACTGTAAAGAAAATGTAGGGCACCTGTCGCAGCTCTGTGCTCTGTTTATATTTTACAGCGGTAGCTGACCCAGCAAATGCTTTCGGTAAAGGCGTATTTGTCGTCGCCATTGTCGCCAAGAAGTGTTCATGATTGATTTATATGAAGGGAAAGGCGCGGTAACTGTCTCACTTTTTTGCTGTGGACACCTCAACCGCGCAGTAAGGGAAGGGAGGAAGGTGGGAGAGAAAGGGGAAAGAGAGAAAGAGGAGTCGTAGTGGAGGTCTACGGAGTAATTTCGACCACCTGGGAATCTTAACGTGCGCTGGCATCGCACAACACTCGACCACCTGGGGATCTTTAACGTGCGCTGACATCGTACAGCACACAAGAAGCGTTCATGTAATATATATAACGTGATAACGTAAGAGCGGCAGGGGGGGGGGGGGAGGAGGGAACCGATGCCCCACACGGCCCGCGTGCGTGATGGCCGCGAGCCGCATCACTCTGAGCACAGTATGCCATACCAGAAAGGACTGATTTCCTGCAGTACCATTTCTCTAATCATCCCCCATTTTGTACATGAATCCCACACCGAATAGCTCGCTTGAGCCAGATGCCCGAAAAAACTGCGTTTCTCTGGGTAGCTACAAGAATGTATTAATTAATCCCTTCAGTAGGAATTCCATGGAGTAAAGATAGCAACATTGCATGCGAAGACTAATTATAATGCAATGGTCGTCATGTTCTCTTTCCTTTTTCTCCAATTGTAGAGCGCACCTCTTTGGCGCCCTTTCCTGCGTTCCGTGGCGTCGCCGCTGTCCCTCGTAACCAGCTCATTAAATAAATAAATAAATAAATAAATAAATAAATAAATAAATAAATAAATAAATAAATAAATAAATAAATAAATAAATAAATCTAACATCCACCGGGAATCGAACCTCCAGGCCTTGGATCTCCAGCCGAGTGCTTTAACCGTCTGTGCGATGACGGGGGTCTTTTTTTTCTGTATTGCATGAGAAAAGTTCCGTAAAAAAGAAAGAAAAAGCTCCATTTACTCAAACTTGTTCATGTCTCAAGTTAAAGGGCTGCTTATTACGAGCCCGCCATATCCCTAGCCAAACACTGCATCACCATCAAAACATCAAAATTCTGGGAGGCACACGCATGCATCTAGGTATACTGCAGCCAGTTTGGAGGTTCTTCACGTGAAGCATGTATACACACTCTTCAGCAAAGCACACTGCTCACGAAACACTTATTTCGACGATCTCGGTGGTGGTGGCAAAAATTTTATTTGAAGTAGAGGTGGGAACCCCCTAGGGGACTCTCATACTAGGCTGTGTCCCTAGTCCGGGACCGCAATTGTCGAAGCCGCAGTCCTGGCTCTCTGGACCAAGGCCTTTTGGGCTTGAATGTCTGAGCAGCCAAGCAGGGCACCTCCCAGTCCTCTCGTGTAGGGTTAGGGTTGGGGGTTAAAGCTGAATTTTGCTGGCAGGCCCACACCATGTGGTAGGTATCTGCTACCTCGCCACAGTGCTGGCACTTGTCGATCACCTTGGGGTCAAAATGTTTCATGATAACCGGGCATGACATTGTGTTGGTAAAAAGTCGCAGGAGCACGCGTTTGTTAGCCTTCCCGAGCCCCTTAGCGGGTGTAGGGTATCGGCGATGATTATCTTTGTAATAATCTATAATTTCTTTAAATCTGGTGAGGAGTTGGCCCTCATCCTGTTCCATGGAGTCTGCGGGAGGTACCCGGGAGATGAGTGCTCGGCCAGCCGCATTCGCGGCCTCATTTACCGCTAGACCCTGGTGACCAGGAGTCCAGATAATATGTTTTGTTGGAGGATCTGCTTGCCCCATGCTCACTCGCAGAGGTGTCACCTATAGCCGGCCTCATAGTTTCGGCACACCCCTCGTGAATCCGTAATAATATATTTGGACGAGCTTTCTCCGCCTGTGTCGGGCCAGGAGCTTTGAATGTGAGCCCGTCCACCTGTCGGTGTTGGTGAGCAACTGCAGCAGTGTACCACCCCCTGCTGTTTGGGCCGGCAATGCCCACGGAATGCACGCCGTCTTTTCCGTCGTAATGGCGTTCGAGGGCACGCGTCCGCGCCGTTCTTCGGCTCTCATGTTCTTCTCTATCAATTTTCGTGGTGGCTCGGCATGCCTGTCCACCATATGGCTTATCCAAAGACTAAATATAAATAGCCCAATGCTTCACGATCCCGGGCGTGGCCGATGGGCCACAGCGTAATTGTCATTTATTTATTTATTTATTTATTTATTTATTTATTTATTTATTTATTTATTTATTTATTTATTTATTTATTTATTTATTTATTTATTTATTTATTTATTTATTTATTTATTTATTTATTTATATACCCTAAAGGCACTTTCAGGCATTACATAGGGGGGAGGAGTCACATGAACAAAGTTGGTTATGACAGGCACATAAGTAACAATTGCACTGAAGGATCAGAGAGGAGAAAAAAAAAAAGTCATTCAGGTAGCTATTTTTCCCTTTTTTTTTATATACAGTAGTTATATGACCTAAGCAATTTTACATGCACTGAAGAAACGAGGTATGCGCGCGCTTAATACCAAGCAGTAGGCTGAAATAAACAAGAAATAACACAGCACTACACATCAAGGAAAAAAAGCAATGAGCATTGCAAAATCTTATTAAGAAAGTTAAGTCAGTTTAACATTCAATTCCCTCCAAAGCCTTGAGGAATGAACTATGGTCAGGTAGGGTAGCGACATCTGCTGGCAAACTGTTCCATTGTGAAATAGCAAGTAGCAGTGGTGAATATTTAAACTGATTTGTACGCGCATGTACGGGGTTGATTTTAAATGGATGGTCTACGCGAGCAGATATGTGGGGGGCAGGGCGAAGGAACGTTTTTCGAAAGTCTGATGAAGCATGGTATAGTTTGTGCATGAAAGATAGGCGGGCATTTCGTCGCCTAGTCTCAAGGGGCAATAAATTAAATCGTTGCTTGATGCTGTTTACGCTAGTTGGGTAGGAATAATCGTGGGCAATAAACCTGGCTGCTTTACTCTGTAGAGATTCAATGGAGTTTGCTAAGTAAGCTTGATGAGGGTGCCAAATGATGGATGCATATTCAAGCTGAGACCTGACAAGTGTTGTATTCTCTATATCATCCTCACTGTAAACAAGGAGAATTAGGATGGGTGTCCCATCATAATTTTCCTTGATGGTGACGACATTAGCAATGATAATGACAGTGCATTTAGTTGATAATGATAAGAGAGCAAACGTGATGCACCATGTGCATCAGCAACACTTAGGCTTTCGCATGTCTGCAGTATAGATTCCACACAGTGCTCTCGGAATTTTATAACGCAGCTCTTTGGCACCCGTTCCTGCGTTTCGCAGTAACTAGAAACTAGTAACTATAGTAACGTAATCGTCGGCGTCTCCGTTGTCCCTCGTAAGCAACTACGGCCGCAGCCAAACAAGAATGGTATAAGTATAGGATATATCGTTAAAAAGGTGTGCATGACTTGGTCGGCGCTGTACAGCATTAATGTACAGTAACGCAAAAATAAAAAGAATACAAAGTTCAATAGAATACGAAAAACAAAAACAAAACAAGTCGCGGCAAACAAGTGATTGTATTGGTAACACGAAACGTTACAGACTTTTGGGGCGTGAGCTAAACAAATTTAGAGATAGCAGTGAAACAGCCGCATTATCTAGTTTTCCATACAGTAATAGTCCTGGGAAAGAAAGAATATTTGAAACAGTTATTGCGAGTGGAATAAGGCGCTATATTTAGGGCGTGTTTTGTCTTGTGGCATATCCCGTGGAAAAAGAAATTATATGTGAAACGTCTACTCTATAATCATCTTTTATTAACTGAAATAATTTTAGACGTAGTGCTCTGGTCCTTTTGGGAAGGGTAGGAAGTTTAGATTTTGCTAAAAGTGTTGTCATTGAAGTGCGCCCAAAGCTGTTGTAAATAAAACGGACTGCCTTTTTCTGCAAATTTTCAATCAGATTGATATGGTTTTGGGTATAGGGGTGCCAGATAATAGATGCGTATTCTATGCTATTTGTTGTTACAGCAAACATCGCCGTCGTCATGTGTGGTATGCTTTAAGAAAAAATAAGGCATTGGCTGATAATAAAAAAGTGAAATTGGTTCACAGGAAGGGAAAGGCGCAGTAACTGTCACACTTGCTCTGTGGACACCCGAACCGCGCCGTAAGGGAAGGGAGGAAGGTGGGAATGAAAGTGGAAAGAGAGAAAGAGGAGCCGTAGTGGAGGGCTACGGAGTAATTTCGACCACCTGGGGATCTTTAACGTGCGCTGACATCGCACAGCACACGACGCCTCTTCGTTTCGCCTCCATCGAAACGCAGCCGCCGAGGTCGGGTTCGAACCCGGGAACTCCGGCACAGTAGTCGGGCGTCTTACCACTGCACCACCCCGGCGGGGCTGATAATATCCCAATCTTTGTTCTTGTCGATCCGAGGCGTCGCCTGTGGTGACGGGTTCCTATACATGCATAATAATTCTGAGGTGTCTTAAACCTATATAGTGTAGAGCGAACACTGTGTGTTGCTTCGATAGTCTCTGTAGCAGCGCTTTTGCAGTGAAGATATCTCTACCGTCCATGGAAGTTTCATGTCGTTTTCGTGAGCAAAACACGCCAGGTCGGGCGGGGGGCATTTGGTCCGAAATTGTATATAATCGCTGGTAATCCGAGGTTCGAACCGGAATTAAACGGTTTGTTGTTGGGTTCATGCACACAAACTTGCTTGTCCAGCTTTATCGTGTGTGAGAGAGTCATACCGACGACCTCTGGTCATTGAAACCGTAACAGCGGTGTAACTTCCGGAGTCCGTGGCGATAAAGTGTGGCAAAGGTAAACTTCCTTGGTGACGATAGGGATCTTGCACTGGCGGTGGAAATGCAGCACCAAGTTGAGACAGTCCGGCATGTCCGAGAAGTCCGCCCTTGTCAAAGGTCATCACTTTCCCAGGATACTTATTCTCCGAATGTTACCATCACTTTGGCGAAAAGTCGCGTGCCGCTCGCTAATGAGGCCAACGGACTCCTGGACAGAGGACTGCCGACTGCTGTTCTTTCCCAACCCATTACCCCTAACCTCAAATTTCCCCAATAAAGTTTATCAATCAATCAATCAATCTGCTTACATCAGCACAAAGGACGACCATAATGTTCACCCGCTGTAGCACGTAATGGGTCGCTACATGAATGGGTTACTCATCATAATTCTCCTTGTCTACCGTGAGGATGATTGTAGCGATGAAAATGAGCGCGAGGTGATTGACCACAAGTGGTGGTAGTCGTCACCGCTGACTCAGGTGATTCGATGGCTGCCGCTCGCCGGACCCGCATGGGTTACTGTCGTCCGCCGATCTTCTAGGTGGCGTTGATGAACCTCGGCTATGATACCAAACCGTAGCAGCTGTAAGGGAAGGAAGGAAGGTGGAAGTGAAAGCGGAAAGAAAGAGGTGCCGTAATGGAGGGCTTCGGATTTATTTCGACCACACGGGTATCTTTAACGCGCGCTGACATCGCACAGCACACTAAATATACCCGTGGACCTGTGGTATCTTTAACGCGCACTGACATTGCACACCACACTGAGGTTGCCCTTCTAGTGCCTCTGGGCGATGGGGCGAGAGTGGCTGCTCCTGGCCCTGATGGGGCTGTGGCAGGTAGGTCACCGCCACTTGCGGCGGGGGCTAGCCTTAAAGGGGCTTTAGCTAGCCTGCCATCAAATTTTTATCTGTTGTAGGCCGTCATCACACCCGCCACTGCTTATTTATTTATTTATTTATAATACCCTCAGGGTACAGTTGTACGTTACAGAGGGGAGGGGCGCATACAGGATATATATATAAAACAGAAGGTTAACAAAAGCGTACAAATCTGAAAAACAAAGCAAATAAAAAAGAACAAGGTACATGTGCAATTTAGGAAATTTAGGAAAACGGCATAGGTGTTAAAAACAACAATATAAAAATATAATAAGCAACAGTATACAATGATGTTATGCAAATAACCATACAGTAAGTTTTAAAACTAGGCAAAAAACAAAGATTGCAGCGCGGATTTAAATTTTTGTTCTTCAGTTATACTTGTTAGTGATGCAGAGAGGTTATTCCAATCATTACAGGTGCGAGGAAGAAAGGAGTTAAAATAGGCAACTGTGTATGTTGTCGTTGTGACTGTAGGAATGGATTGGAAAACATTTATTGTCAGCAATGAGCGATTTGTGGGCGCTACACTTAGATGGCCTCAAGTCCGTTGCTCTCGGCGACCTTTTGAGCCCACTCAGTAGCCCGAACTTGCGTTAACGGGTCTGAGCTGGCCAGTATAGCCTCCCACCGCTCTAAAGAAGGGACTGGTAGTTTTCTTTTTTTCTTTTTTTTTTTTTGCAGCTCCATAATATATGATCGTATCCTGCTATTTCGCTGCAGTGTTTACAATTTGGTAAAAGGAAAAGAAAATGCACGGGCCTGCTACTGGCTCTGTAGCTGAGCCACCTCCGCTGCCAGATTTTTTTTTTAAACTGATTTTATTTATAGGAAGGGAAAGGCACGGTAACTGTCTGACTTGTTTTCTGTGGATTTAAAAAAAACTGATTTATTTATAGGAAGGGAAAGGCGCGGTAACTGTCTCACTTGTTTTTCTGTGGACACCGCAACCGCGCCGTAAGGGAAGGGAGGAAGATGGGAGGGAAAGTGGAAAGAGAGAAAGAGGAGTCGTAGTGGAGGGCTACGGAGTAATTTGGACCACCTGGGGATCTTTAACGTGCGCTGACATCGCACAGCACACGACGCCTCTTCGTTTCGCTTCCATCGAAACGCAGCCGCCGAGGTCGGGTTCGAACCCGGGTACTCCGGCACAGTGGTCGGGCGTCTTACCACGGCACCACCCCGCACCGCAACCGCACCATAAGGGAAGAGAGGAAGGTGAGAGTGAAAGTGGAAAGAGAGAAAGAGGAGCCGTAGTGGAGGGCTACGGAGTAATTTCGACCACCTGGGGATCTTTAACGTGCGCTGCCATCGCACAGAACACGGACGCCTCTTCGTTTCGCCTCCATCGAAACGCAGCCGCCGAGGTCGGGTTCGAACTCGGGTACTTCGGCAATCTGAATGATTTATTTATAGGAAGGGAAAGGCGTGGTAACTGTCTCACTTGTTTTCTGTGGACACCGCAACCGCGCCGTAAGGGAAGGGAGGAACGTGGTAGTGAAAGTGGAAAGAGAGAAAGAGGAGCCGTAGTGGAAGGCTACGGAGTAATTTCGACCAATTGGGGATCTTTAACGTGCGCTGACATCGCACAGCACACGACGTCTCTTCGTTTCGCCTCCATCGAAACGCAGCCGCCGAGGTCGGGTTCGAAATCTTATGCGGACAGAAGCGAAAATAGAGAAGAAAGAAAAAGAAGAGGGAGAGAAAGACGCGCGCCGCAAGAGCCGTCGTTCGCCACCGAAGCGGTGGCGGGTGCAATGACGGCCTGCAACAAATCTCCCCCGCCACTGCTTAGGTGGTGGACGGGCTGTTGCGGCGCGCGTCTTTCTCTCTCTCTTCGTCTTCGACATCTGAGTCTGTCCTCCTCGGACATGGGTGACACCTCTTGCTATGCCGAGCCCTCTTTCCAATAGCAACTGGGTGCTTCCTTCGACGACGCCTTCGGCGATTACGATGTCTGCGTTGCCTACGCAGGCGACGACGCTCGATTGGGGCGGCACGGTCGTCTTCGTCGAGGACGTTTAGAGCGATGTGATGCGCTGACGTCGTTGTGGAGGATGTAGCGTTGTCCGACGAGAGCTTGATGCGTTTTGAGGGAAGGTAGATTATTGCCCGAGGCTCGTTCAGAAAATCCATGCCCAGAATCACGTCGAGGGAACATTGCTTGCAGGACCACAATACTGGTAGGATACATCCGTCCATTCACTGTTACATTTGCGGTGCATCTCCCTGACGGCATAATAAAGTTGCCCCTAGTGGTGCAGATCAGTAGGTCATACCAAGCGGTCGTATAATTTCCTGAACTGGGAGGCAGACGGTCAACTAATGACTGAATAGTCAGCTCCAGTGTCTACTAGGGCAGTGACTGTGCGAACGCCGACAGCAACCTCAAGGTCGCTTGTTCGCGTCCTCGTATTGCACGTTGGCTTCGGTGTTCGATCTCTGCTTCGCCTTGTGCTGAGGTCGCGGCCGGGGCATACTGTCGTCACTTTGCTGGGCGGCGTTGTCAACTTGAAGTCTGGTCGTGATCTCGGCGACGGTGTCGTCGTGTGGAGCGGCGATATAATGGCTGCGGTGTCGTCCCTCGTCGTCAGCGGCGGAGGAGCTTCGTGTTTTCGCTGTGAAGCAACCTTAGCTCCAAAGGTTGCTCTATTTAGTTTACCCTCCGCGTGCTAGGAGACCTTCCTCGCACGTCTCTGGCCCGGCGACGTAAAACGGGACCTGAATGGCGAGGGTGAGCGTTACAGACGATTTGGCGACGCATGCTCTCCCCTCCGCAGGAAGTCGTTGATTTCTCGTGGTCGCTCGCCAGGACGTGGGCGTGGGGCATCGATGACAAAACCACGCAGGCCGATATGCCTGTACAGACAGTGACGAAGGATGTGTACAACCTCACCACAATGGAAGCAGAGTGGTCGGTTGTTTGTAATCCTCCAGGCGTCACACTCCCCGAGCCTTGAAGGTCGTTTGTAGGCTTAGCGGGCGGGGGCAAGAGGCGGCTTTCGGGAGCAGGATGGTAGCGACAAGGGCTTGAGAGATCGCGTCGGAGTGCAGGATGACGTAATGCAGCAGCATAGTTCATTGCTGCTGCTGCTTGCACTGGAGCCGTCGAAGCCGTCGCTTGAGGAACGCCCAGTGCCTGCACTACTTCTTGACGGACGACGTCCGCGAGCGTGCCACCTGTGGTTGTTGGGATGATGGCAGCAATCGGTGGAGTTCTTCTCGGACGATATTTCGGATGAGGTCCTGAAGGCCGTCTCCACTCACAGATGCGCTGGTGTAGTGGCTTGAGTAGTCCGGTTAGAGTGGTTGATCGTAGTGGTCCATCCGAGTGCCCATCGTCTTTTCGATGGTGAACACTTCTCTTTCAAATTCGGCCACGGTCTTTGGCGGATTTCTCACAGGTCCTGCGAAAAGTGACTCTTTAACGCCTCGCATAAAAAAAATCTCCCCTTCGGTCATGTTAGGGCCGGCACGGCGAAAGAGGCGTTTCATCTCAACGTAAGCCAGGGCAGGTCCGTTAGGGAGTTGAAGTCTTGGTTGAAGGAGGGCCTGGGCTCTTTCCTTTCGGACGACACTTCCAAAGGCAATCGAAAGCTCTTAAAATCTCCCAATCCTTCAAAGCTGTCTTATAATTTTTTAACCTTATTTGGGCAGGCCGGGATTCGATCCCGCATCCTTGGGAACAGCAGTTACGGCGCTTGACTGCTCTTCCCAAGGATGCGGGATCGAATCCCGGCCTCGGCGCCCGCTTTTCCATGGAGCCGAAAAGCAAGGCGTCCGTGTGCTGTGCGATGTCAGCGCATGTTAAAGAATCCCAGGTGGTCGAAATTTTCGGTGTCCTCCACTACGGCGTCTCTCATAGCCTGAGTCGCTTTGGGACGTTAAACCCTATCAAACCAACCAAAACAAACCAGATCATTCAAGAGGAAAGTAGACTTGCCTGAGCTTCGTTTCGTTGTTCTAGGCGTTGAAGTTGCCACGCGTTCGAACAGAAGAGCCAGTCTTCCGCATCCTCATCCGGTCGTCCTTGGAAGCAGGGAGGCTCACGGGGTTGAACGAAAACCAAGGGTGTTTTCTGCTCGTCAGATGCCATCTTCAGTGGTACGTTACGGTGACGGGGTTCAGCACCTTCATCAGATGTCATGTAGCGGTAACAAGGCCATATGCACCAAAACTGGACACAGGCATGATAGTACTGAAATTAACTTTTTATTGGGCTGACTTGCGCCCGCAAAAGAACAGAACTCGACGGCGGCGAAAGCAACAAACGTGCTTTCTGGTCGTCGAACAAAGAATGCCGGTTTTGCGCGTCGGTGCTCGATTTAAAGTCTGCAAAGAAAGATCGAGATGAATCCGCGAGCGGTGACTAGCACAACCTATAATATTACATAAATATACTCGAGTTGCCGGAATCTTCGAGAAACATCTGAGAGCATCTTGCGCGACAAAGAAACTGATAAAGCTGCGTCTCGCGACAACGAGCATGATCAAACAAAGGACACATAATTGATACACGTGCCAGAATAGAGTGATTAAGCCGCGTGCCGGCGACCGTCGAAAAAAGAACAATGCAGATTTGAATGGTTTCCGGCTATATATGTCTACGTTACTTGAAGTTCAAATTATCAAACACGCGTAGCATGGCTCTACATAGCGTAAGGAAGCTTTCGCTTCAATAAAAAAGTTGGCAGAGGCTTAGCTTGGTTAAGCCCGGTAGGTTGCGAAAGCACCGCCGTCTCTCACGGACGGCGCGAGTCGGTCACCGCTTTATACAGCTGTATAACGTCACAACACCTGTGGCGCTCCTGGCGTAGAGAGTGGGAGTTAGGCCGCCGTTCATGCGCACTGCCGTCTCTCACGGACGGCGCGAGTTGGTCACCCAGCTTTGAGGCGTGACGTCATAACACCTGTGGCGCTCCTGGCGGAGAGAGCGGGAGTTAGGCCGCCGTTCATGCGCACCGCCGTCTCTCACGGACGGCGCGAGTTGGTCGCCCAGCTTTGAGGCGTGACGTCACCCAGAGGTCATGCGAAAGGTCATTTCATGTACACCGCCGTAGCACCGCAAAGGCTTGAAAGTGAAAGTAGTATTGCTTTCGCAATAAAATTGGCTTTGTGAAGCGAAAGCTGAAGCATGGCGACGCAGAAGCGGTGGCGATGGCGCCCATCTGTGTCTTTCGTCGCTCACTCCTTGCAGCAGCATCGCGGCGGCGTTTCGCAAGACGCTCGTCTCTTTGTTCCGGTGTTTCCGCCGCTCTTTTGGCTTTAGCCCCTTCTCCCCCCGGAAACTTTCAGCTCGCAACGCAGTCCTCCGGATCCTCAGATATAGCCAACCTGCGATCGTAACGAGCACGGCTGCTCAGTCACTCTTCATCCGAGTCCAGGCGCGCCTAAATATACTCGAGAGTGATGTCAGCGATCATGCTTCCTACTTCCCACGTCAGTTACTTCACGAACTACTTCCTAGGTCTGTTGACCTTTGACCTTTTGGCCTGAACATAGATGCCCAAAGTGGTTGTGGCTTAAGTTTCAGCCCCGCCGCGTTAGTGCAGTCGTTAAGATGCCCGACTATACTGGGCCGGAGTACTCGGTTTCGATCCCCACCGCCACTGGCTGCTTGTCGATGGGGATGAAACGAAGAGGCTTCCGTGGGATGTGCGATGTCAGCCTTAAAGATGACCAGGTGATCAAAATTACTCCGGGCACCTCTGCTATAACGCCCCTTTCTCTCTTTCCGTTTTCACTCCCACCTCTTCCCTTCCCTTACGGCACGGTTCAGGTGTCCACAGAACAAGTGTGACAGATACTGCGTGTTTCCTTTCTGTGAAGCAATTATTACAAGTTCCAACTAAATTTGGATACCTATGCGCCTAAACTGCGCGGACATCTCACAACCCAGGGCTGCCTCGTCTAAATTAGGTTTTAGGGAAAGGAAGGCGCTGTATACATTTGGGTGAACACAACTAAATTCTGGATACTCACACTTAAATTAGGTCAAAGTTACTTAAAGGGAAATTTAGTGTCACATGACGGTTTCTAATGCTTTTCTAATGAAGGTTTCTAAGCTGCTCCTCATCCGAGGTTCACCCGGCTTTCGCGATTATCCTCCCATCATGCTAGCGGCCAGCCTATATGAGAAGGCTTCTGATGAAGAGCAATTGGAAAAATACCGACACTCTAGCTAAGCTTGCAGCCGCTGTCTGTAAGACTATTCGGCGCATTGCTAACGTATGTGGGAGGTTGACTTACGATGTCTGGTCTAGGCGTTAGTTATCAGTCGCCTAACATATACCCACCTTAAATATACATTAGCTGCCATGGGAACAGAACCACGTTGACTGTCTTATTATACAGGCATACAAGACGGCTCATCACCTCCCTCACTGGACGCCCGCCTACAAACTCCTGGCATTAGGGGTTTATAACACTGTAACGGAGCTCGTGGAAGCTCATCTCATCTCTCAGTACAAACGCTTCACCCACACCCATACGGGACGTCACATAGTCGACAAGGTGGGAATAGGCTTCGAAGCGACCATCGCTGACGAGGCCCAGCTTCCACCTCGCATCCACAGTAACCTCATTGTTGCCCCTCTTCCAAAAACATGCCCCCAGTGTATCATATATCGCTCGTCGCAAGGACAGGGCAAAGTCCCTGCTCAACAAATTTTCGACAGAATGGACAGCTTTCTATGTCGACGCAGCCGAATACTCAGACCGCGATGCTCGCGGTAGTAAACTACTGAAACGGCCATTGTTGGATGCTCTATTCCTGTCAGATCATCTGAAGAGGCCGAGGAGGCGGCCATAGCCTTGGCGATGGCCTCCACCTCTGCCGAGACCATCTTCAGGGATTCCAAATCTGCAATTCGTAACTTCGCCAAAGGCCGGGTCTCCCCCGTCGTCCTATCCATCCTCCATTCCATTGATTAACGTCTCCGCCAGATCCAATTGATCTGGGTCTCAACGCACTTACCCATCCAGAGAACGAGTCGGCACACGATTATGCCCGACGATTCGCCGACCGGGCTGCGGAGTTACCCGTTCTGCGGACGGCGAGATATCATGTGGTTACGTTTCATGAAATCGCCATGCATTACCCCTTAGGTAGACTTATCCATCTCCCCGCCCAGATTTGCCTTACGAAACCCCAAGAGGTTGCGTGGAGGCAACTGCAAACGAACACATTCCCGACCCCTGCGATATATGCTCGCATATATTCTGGGGGTCTACTCCTCATCCTGTATGCTATGTGGTCAAAATGCCTCTCTCTCGCACATATACTCTGGGCTTGCCCTCGGGTCCCCCCTCCCTCAGGTCTGCAGCTCGCGAATCAAGGCCAGTGGGAGGCCGCGTTGCTCAGCTCCGATTCAGATATACAGATCCGGGTCGTGACAAGAGCCCTAGAAGTTGCCGAGCGCCATGAGCTCATGGCCACTTGATAAGGCTATAACACCACAACATTTAAAGCCGACATAAATAATATTCATCCTCCTCCTTCGCTTCCATTGTAAATTGCTTCGTAAGAAAAGGAAGGCGCAGTATCTGTCAAGGTCATTTGAAGGTGAAAACCTCAGTGACGCAGACGGCTCGAAAAGCTGCCTTAGTGAAGGTTCAATATATTATCGTTTAAGGAGTCAAGAACGTCATGTTCTCGCAAACTATATATTTACGCTCGAGAAAAAAACCCCTTTAGATCTCTAAACTGCTCGTTTTAAGGAGATTATGCCGAAGCTTCTGGAAGTGCAGAAACCACCCTACATACCCAGCTACTTGTTTAAGAAAATTTTATTTGACATAATATTCTACAATGCTGAAGTACATTTCTCAGGGACACTTATTCGTCTGACAAGCACTCAGTCATGCATATAAACTTGTCATATAGGTTCTTTGCGATAATTACACTTGTGTAGGCTTTCTCTTTGCAATCGGACAAAATGCCATTGAAGAACACTTGCCTATTTTCCTAGTGGGAAGGATGGGGCTCAGTGCAGAAAATCGCTGGAGAAATTCTTCCTCCCCCGCGTTGCCATTTCGTTATTTAAATGTGTGTACAGCAAAAGGCAAAACTCAAATGACGCCAAACGTTTGTTGTGGTTGTTGTTACGACTTGCATCATGAGTGCAAGCTACGCTGGAAGACAAGTTTAGTGGTACCAAGTTATTGCGCACTACCCGCATCAAGAGAACCTCTAGAAGCCGAGATGCGCTGACCAGACTTTACCTATTTTACTTGTATTCCACTATGTATATTGCTTTAATTCGGAACACAATTTTACTAAAATATTGCGTAAAGCCCCTATAAATTTTCACTCGAAGCTACCTGTTTGCTAGCTCAAAAGTATCAACGGAGGGCCCCGCCGCTCTGGCACAGATGCAAGACCACTGTACCGGAGTACCCGGACCGGGGTTAGAACCGGACCGCTAATGGCTGCATTTCAATGAATGTGAAACGGATTGAGATATGTCCGCATGCTATGCGATCTCTGTGCGCGTTAAGATCCCCCAAGGTATCGGAATTACACCGCAGCCCTCCACTATAGCCCCTATTTCTCTCATTCTGCGTTTACTCCCTCCTCTACATTACGGCTGGGATCAGGCGCCCACAGAAAGGTCACAGCTGCTTGCGGGGGGGCTAGCCTGCCAGCGAATTTTTATCTGTTGTAGGCCGTCATTGCGATTCGGTGGTGGACGACGGCTGTTGCGGCACGCGTCTTTCTCTCCCTCTTCTTTTGCTTTTTTCTCTATTTTCACTTCTATCCGTTTCGATGGAGGCGAAACGAAGAGGCGTCGTGTGCTGTGCGATGTCAGCGCACGTTAAAGATCCCCAGGTGGTCGAAATTACTCCGTAGCCCTCCACTACGGCTTCCCTTTCTCTCTTTCCACTTTCACTCCCACCTTCCTCCCTTCCCTTACGGCGCGGTTTCGGTGTCCACAGAAAACAAGTGAGACAGTTACCACGCCTTTCCTTTCCAATAAATAAATCAGTTTTTTTTTTCTCTTCTGTCCGCACGAGGTTGGTGGTGCAGTGGTAAGACGCCCGACTACTGTGCCGGAGTTCCCGGGTTCGAACCCGACCACGGCGGCTGCGTTTCGATGGAGGCGAAATGAAGTGGCGTCCGTGTGCTGTGCGATGTCAGCGCACGTTAAAGATCCCCAGGTGCTCGAACGTAGCGACGTAGCCCTCCACTACGGCTCCCCTTTCTCTCTTTCCATTTTTACTCCCACCTTCCTCCCTTCCCTTACGGCGCGGTTCAGGTGTCCACAGAGCAAGTGTGACAGATACTGCGCCTTTCTCTTCCTGTGAACCCTTATTATTATTAGGCTTACGAACGAGCTGCTGCAATCTGCTGGCACTGGCCAGGAGCATTTAACAGACGTTTTAGGTCCTCTGGTTCTTTCCTGGGTTTCGGCACTAACAGATGGCAGAAACAATAAATTCCGAGAGCATGCACTGCGAAATCTACTCCGCAGAAATGCGAAAACCTAAGCGTTGCTGGTGCACACGATGCATCACGTTTGCTCTCATTGTCATTATCAACTAAATGCACAGTAATTATCATTGCTAATGTCATCATTGTGATTATCACTAATTGCAGCTTTATTGTCATCGATATTATCTCCTTAATGTGGACAAGGAGAATTATGACGCACGTTTCACGATCCCGGCCGTAGTGCCGCTTGGGAAATGTTCAAGCAGGAAGTAAGTGTAATAGCAATTGAACTTGGCTCAGTTAAATCTTTCTCCAGAAAACATCAGGAGCAGGCACTTACAAAAGCTTGCGCAAAAAGCTTGGCAACCTGTTTGATCTAGAATGTGAATCCCCTGGCTCATATGCCGACGAAATTGCTAGTGTCAAAAGTGAATGACAAAGGCATGATGCTGAACGATACAGGGGTGTGTGAATTCGATCTCGTGTCAAGCGTGCTTTGCACAGCGAAAGCCCGACGCGGCAAGCTTTGCTTGATGAACATCATCATGCGACTGTGAAGATGATTCCGGTATTAATGAGTAATGGCAGATTGGTTACGACCGCGGTGGTGCAGTGCATGGTAAGACGTCCGATTACTGTGCCGGAGTACCCGGGTTCTATCCCGACCGCGGCGGCTGCGTTTCGATGAAGGCGAAACGAAGAGGCGTCCTTTATCTGTGCGATGTCAGCGCACGTTAAAGATTCCCAGGTGGTCGAATTTACGCCGTAGCCCTCCACTACGGCTCCTATTTTTCTCTTTCCACTTTCACTCCCACCTTCCTTCCTTCCCTTACGGCGCGGTTCAGATGTCCACAGAAACCCGCACCGATCCCCCTTTTTCATCCCCCACATAAGAACCACTTCTCTCTCTCTATCCACAGAAACAAGTGACAATACTGCGCCTTTCCTTTTCTGTGAACTCATTATTAATTAATTTTTGGTAGCGAATACAAATCAAGTTACGCCCGTATTCGTGGATTATTATACTCGACGTTGTTTAGTGCCACTCCTCCTGTCAGAAATTCTGACATCTCCAGTTTCACATCCCTGGTGAGAAGATGATTGTTCTGTAATTAGTAGCTCTTTCAAGCATCAGGAGGTAGAAGTGGCAATCGATCAGTTGCCCCTCTCAAAAACGCATGGTTCTGATGGCATTTCCTGTGAATTTTACGAAGCTTATAAAACTGTTCTTGCTCCTATCCTGCTAGATGTCTCCGCGGTGAGTTTTGATGTAGAGGTCCTTCCCGAGACTTTACAAAATGTCACACAGTTATAATTCTAAAAAGTACTGATGAATAAAAATTACGTTTAGTGGAAGGCTATAGACTAATCACATTGGCAAATGTGAATTACAAGATTTTCGCCAAAATTTTATCGAATCACTTACAGGTCGCAACGTCCGTTCTCAATAGCCCTCGGCAGACGTGCGGCTTGAGGGGCCGTACCATTCAAAGTAATGTACACATTGCGCGCACAATCCTCGCATCATGCTCCTGCTCTCATGATCAGGTTGTTTTGCTTCAGGTCGACCTTGCAAAAGCATTTGATTGAGTTCGCCATTCATTCTTGATTTCTCTTCATGGAGCGAGCGAATGTTGGTTCTGTAGTACGGAAGGGGGTGCAACTTTGCCATAAGAATTGTTCGACTCGCCTGACAGTAAACGACCACCTGTCAATCCCCGTACCAATCAGCTTTTCTGTGAAGCAAGGCCGTCCAATGTCTCCGCTGCTTTTTGCCCTTTACCTGGAGCCACTTTGTTTGAGTTTTTTACGTAACAGTATAGTGGCTTCCCTCTCGTTGGAAATGAGGTTAAAGTGCTTGCATGTGCGGATGATCTAGCGTTTTTCTGCACTGACATAACAAGCCTAGAAGAAGTTATATACAGAATAGAACAAACTGGCATCGTCTCTGGTGCTCAGATCAGATCACTCCAATAGTTCTGGCCTTAGGTTTGGCTCATGAGGCTCAACACCGCCCCTATATGCATGCAGGAGTGGAATGGTCATGTGTGCCTCCTAAATATCTGGGTCTTCTACTGCATGCAATTAATACAAGTGCACATTACTGAAAAGAGCAAGTTCCAGTCATCCAGCGTTATGCGAATACGTTTGTCCCCCGTCGGTTTTCAATCTTCGGTCGGGCTCAGGCCTGCAACATGTTTCGGGCGACAAGATTTATTACGTGGTTCAAGTCATCCACTGTGCTAGACATTTCATCCAGTGTTTTCGCCGAATAATTGCGACATTTATTTGGTCATTAAATTTTGAACCGATTCGACGTGATAACCTATTCAGACCTGTTTGTGCAGAGGGGCTCGGCTTAATGCGCCTGTATGTGAAGCAGTTAGCTGCCCCTCTCTTCTTCTTTCGTGATCGTTCACATCCGATTATTAGAGCATTCCTGCAAGTTAATTTCATGAATTTCCTTCCAAATTTAGTGGTTTCTTCAGATTTTACTGTCTTCCCACACTTACTATAGGATTTAGGCAGGAAGTTTATGCTTCGGTGCGGTTTCTGGCAGTATACGGTACTCGAATGAGTACTTATATTTTGTTTCGCGCAAGAGTCTATGCAAAGAATTGATAACAATGCTTTTTCCGCCACCACTGTATCGTTCTTTGTAATTGGGTCTTAAGGGTCATGATTTATTTATTTATTTATTTATTTATTTATTTATTTATTTATTTATTTATTTATTTATTTATTTATTTATTTATTTATTTATTTATGGATACCCCGCTTTGCTCAAGGGCGTACAAGCAGGGGGGTTACAACTCGTAAAAGAACATATCTTCATTAGTGCAGCACACATGGTCACGAGACAAATCATTCCACTCTGATATGGTTCTGACAAAAAATGAGTTAACGTAAAGCTTCGTTCTAGTCCGGTATTCGCGAATTTTCAGGTCATGATCTGTTCTTCTAGATACGTAATGCGGTTGTTTAAAATAAATATCTTTATTAATGCCAGTCCTATTATGATAAATTTTAAAAAAACATTTTCAAGCGCAATTTCCTTCGGCGAGTCGACAGCGCTTCCCATTCCAGTTTTCTTTTCATTTCAGTGCAGCTCTCACCTCGACTGTACCGCCCAAGAACGAACCTTGCTGCTCTGTGCTAAAGAGGGTGCGCAAAATGGCGATTTCTGTTTGCACGAAAACATTTTTCTTTAAATTGCACATCGAAGCTCCACCTGTTGGCTCCATAGTAAAAATATTTTTGTATCTTCTGTGAACTGCCGTCTGTGTGATGTGCCTGAAACAATTCAGCACAGTTTCATTAATTGCAAAGACGAAATTGTCTTTTTTTGTACGTGTTGCAAAGAACTCTAAAGAAAGACTTTGTTTTGAATCCGTACAGTGTGCGGTATCTTGCTGTTATCTGATTACGAACCATATGACATGTTTTTCCTTATTGGAGTTCATAGCTTGTGGAAGACATTTCATTCATAGCACTTGGAAATACCATGTTTGAAAAAAAAAAAAAAAAACTATCCTGACCGTGGTGCATTTTGTTAAAGCGCTCGGCTAGGGATCCATGTTCGATTTCCAGTGGATACATTATTTTTATTTATTTTTAACTATCATCCTCACTGTAGAAAAGGAGAATCGTGATGTGCGTTTCACGATCTCGGACTTGGCGCATTTGGTTAATACAGCATTGACGAAACCGAACTTCAACAAGTTACCGCTTACAGACCAATATCCCTGACGAATACAGATTATAAGATCTTCATGAAAATTCTGAAAGGCTTCAAACCGTAATGCAAGAATAAGCAGAGCCACATCGGGCCTGCGGCATTACTTAACCATATATGTACTAATATCCACATGCAAGGCACGGTCGGTGCTGGAGTGATTGTGACGCCTTGAATGATGTAGTGCTGCCATGCTCCATGCAGCTCGACCTATAGAGAAAGCCTTCTATGAGGTGCCGTGTGATGTCTTGTTCTCCGTTTTAGAGCATGTGAATGTGGGCCAGATATTTGCAAGGGAGTCGCAATGGCGCACAGATGGGGCACGACGCGACTGATAGTGAATAAGAAGAAGGTGATCGAGTGCATCCAAGTACAACGCTCTGTGCGTCAGGGCTGCCCCCTGTCACCATTGCTTTTCTGCTTGTATGTCAGAGCGCCATCGAGAGCAGCATTGTCCGAAGTTTTCGTTTGCATGCAGTAGACGTCGACACACTCGCGTATGCCGATGACATTGCTGTCTTCTGTGCTATGGAAGCATTCGCAATGTTGTCCAATTGGTGAAAGACTTTTGTTCTGTGAGCGGCAGTGCTGTAAACTGGAATAAGTGCCTGGGGTTCTGGCATGGAGAGGGGGCCCACAACTCCAACGGATTTCGTGAACATGCCTTGGGTAACAACCCCAGTGAAATATTTAGGAGTGCCTCTGGAAAACTACCGATACAGTGAGCCATATTGTAACCGGTAGATTATGAACGTGTATACGAGAGAAGGCTGAGAGACTAAAAAGATTCAGTTGGTCTGTTTTTGCACGTGTTACAATTATTATTTATTTCTTGTTACCTAAATATGGTACGTGTGAATGCGTAGAGATTCCACCGTGTGTTCGCCATTCTTGTGTAGGGAAGTACTTGAGAGCGCACCCACCGAAGCGTGATTCCTTTCTCTCAACGGTAGGGTCCTCTGAGCAGCGTCACCTGGTGACAAATAGCGGAAATATTGGAAACATGAATTAGAGCGAATTTAAAGCAGCCCAAATCGCGTGGTTCTAACCCATGTTGTGTGTTTGTCGCGTAATATTCTGTGTGTGTGTGTGTGTGTGTGTGTGTGTGTGTGTGTGTGTGTGTGTGTGTGTGTGTGTGTGTGTGTGTGTGTGTGTGTGTGTGTGTGTGTGTGTGTGTGTGTGTGTGGGGTTTAACGTCCCAAAGCAACTCAGGCTATGAGAGACGCCGTAGCGGAGTTCTTTAACGTGCACTGACATCGCACAGCACACGGGCGCCTTGCCTTTCGCCTCCATCGAAAAGTTGCCGCCGAGGCCGGGATTCGATCCCGCGTCTTTGGGAACAGTAGTCGAGCGCCGTAACCACTGCGCCACCCCGGCGGGGTGTGTGCGTGCGTGCGTGTGTGTGTGTGTGTGTGTGTGTGTGTGTGTGTGTGTGTGTGTGTGTGTGTGTGTGTGTGTGTGTGTGTGTGTGTGTGTGTGTGTGTGTGTGTGTGTGTGTGTGTGTGTGTGTGTGTGTGTGTGTGTGTGTGTGTGTGTGTGTGTGTGTGTGTGTGTGTGTGTGTGTGTGTGTGTGTGTGTGTGTGCGTGTGTAGTAATGTTCTTTATGTGTAAAATTGGATAATAAAGTTTCAATAAAGAGAAAAAATTCAGTGTCGCAATGAAATAAAACTACTGATACCTTAGCACTGAGAGAATAAAGCATCTGTTCGGATCCTGTAAGCTTAACTTTCTTTCTGTTCTTTCTTAAAATCGAAACGTTAAAATAAGCTACCAAGATCTTTCCTGGGGTGTGTTCACCTTTAGGTTGCATTATGTGATGTTTTTATTTCTTAATAGCCGCAAAACCAGCCATGAACACAGCCACGCGGTGACGGCATGACAACGGTAACGCTATTTAATTACCTTCACCGTAATCATTTCCCGCCTTAGGTGAGTGTATGTTACCTTTAGGTTGCGTTCGGAGACACCTCATGATAACAATCACCGTTTTACCCCGCTGAGAGGCAACCAGTGAGGACAAAGAAGTTGCGGGATCCTACCGTTGAGGAAACGGAATTACACCCCGCCGAACCAGCTTGTTTAGGCGCGTCCGCTCTGGAGGAGTTGATTTGGTGCATGCTTTTGCATTTGCGCCAGGTGGTTAACTATTTTATCTTCTTCCGTGATACGGAGGACCCGTTTTTACGAACTGTATGCTAGGTTTACGTTGAGCAGAGTTTTGTCAAATTTAGTTGTAAGTTGAGCGAGCATGCAAGGGAGAATTTTTGCAATCCTTAAAGAAGTTTACATGTCATGTCGTGTCTTGCAAGCGCGATTTTCGTTTGAATATTTGTCAGCTATATCGCGAAAGAAACTTTATAAAGGCTTGTGCGATATTTTTCTCCCGATGCCATTGTATACAAATCGTTGTACTACTGTGCACGTCCATGGTGTTCAGTCTTTAAGCGAGTAAAAACCAGGGGGAGCAAAATGCCTTTTCTCAAGCGCCATAGTAATAGACTATAGAAGGTAAGACCTATTTATAAATTAAGGGATTTTTTTTTTCTGTACCTTGGGAAAATGACTGCTTTATATATACCGCAAGCCAGAAACTATCGAACACGTTTTCTTAGACTGTCGGGAAGTATGTTTCCTTTGGGACATTCTGCAACGAACGACTAAGAAAGGCGTATACCCGTGGATGCATTCGGAATTCGAATTTTACCAATTTAAGATGATGATGGGCTACCACTGGACATGATCATGGTATTGGGCCTGCACAGCGTTTGGCGACCCAGAATGGCTTTCAGGCATGCAGACATTGATTCGAGGAACATATAGCAGTATTTTCGAGAATCCGTTGCTATCATTATTTTAATGGATCACGCAGCCCAAGCTGGGTGGTTTTTAACACACTCTTATAAGATGGTAACTCTGATGGTCGGGCTCTTCGGCGGGCCAAGCAAAGAAGGAGTGCTGCAAATGGGGCGATTCTTATAATTTGCTGCTTCGCTCCGATGAGCGGCGGTGTACCGGACCGTCGACACTGAGAACTTAATAACTTCACGGTGCTGAATTCTGACAGCCTTATACACTGGCCCACCGAAGAGCATGCATCATGCCATGCCTTATAATAGTGGACGGCTCTGTACGTATATATGATTTTCAAGTTTAGAATAAGGCATCTCTGCGCGCAAACAATGCCCACAGTTTGCTCTATCGAGGCGATTTTGCCTCCTGTAATACACTAGTTACACGGCCTGCTTAACCATGGATTAGGCTTAGCCGATATTACTGAACTTAACCACGGTTAGCCGCCAATGGCGATTCGCTGTTGTCATACTGTGAGAAGGTCTCGCCGCGAGTACCGCTAACTTTGCAATGTATATTGTACAATGCACCGAACAAGCGGCACCGTATAATATATAGTGCATGCTGCGTGCCAATACTAAAGACATCGTGCTTTCAAACGAGGCATGCTCCATATTCTCTTGCCGAATCCAGATACGCCCGTTCTACCATAAAATTTTGATCAAGCCTATCCAAGCAACGAATGCCCTTTTTCCTGCGTACTTTGGAGCATGGCGCAAGCGGCGTATACGTTCTCACGTGAGTTTTCTGCCTGCATGCATATGGCCAGGTTTCTATACCACTGGGCTAAGTATAGCGCGTCTCTAGAACACCTCTTCCTACGGCGTGACAAAGCCACTTGCGTTCCCAGAGTCTGCCTGGCTTGTGGTTCTATACTTACACGCGGCACCACTCGAGCGCTCTCCCGAAAACGTCGGCTGGCGAAGACGCATTGGTTTTTGCTACGAAAGGGAGTCGGTGAAGCGTACGTCAAGAAACCCTGCAGAAAAGGCAGCGTGCACGGCGTACGAGTCGCGCGGCCACCTCGTTCAAAGCCTGCGAAAGCCACCAACAGAAGCGGGCTCTATATCTTCTCTGCGTGATTTCACCGACGTGTATGGATGCCGAGTTTGGAAATACGCACGCACACTAGTGGAGAGTCGCCCACCTAAGCATCGCGAGCAATGCCAAAAAAGCAGGGAAGCCCCCCAGGGAAAGCAATTAGGCGCCGAACGTCTAATGGAACAAGGCTGCTTCTCGCTCTCGCACCACACGGCACTGTGTGTAGCTTGAAAACTGTTGGCAACACCAGCCGCGCTGCTCCATCTTGATCAGGCAATTTACTCGGCTTGAACGCGTGCAGCGCTTCCGCCGCTCTCTTTCTGTTGAACGGCGCCGCGCAAGCGTTGTTTACTCGCAGAACAGTGCACAGACGCGGAGAGGACAACGCTTGGCGACGAAGGAACGGCTCTCTCTCTTGGGCGTCCGTCCGCATTTTCATCGGGCGCAACAGCGACGACTCGGAGCCGAGAGGAGCGCAGTTTCGAACTGGTCATGCGTCGCAGAATCGGCTTGCCATCGTACGCATGCAGCTTCGCTTGAAACGCCGCGCTAGCGAGCCACCGCCGCTGCTGTCGGGCGTTTGCGTGTGACAATCGAAAGAAAGCCTGGAGTCCCCGTGATCGATGTCGAGAAGGGGAACGTTCCCTACCACCTCCTCCTCCCACTTCCCCCAACCCCTCCGACCTTCTTTTCCCTCCTGCCTCTTGCATGCACTTTCCCTTTCTGCATAGCGAAGTGCGTGTGCATGTGTGTGCATGTGTGTGCATGTGTGTGCATGTGTGTGCATGTGTGTACGTGCTCTCAGCCCTGACCGAGCGCAGTACATATCTTTAGCGTCAGATTTAGAGAGAGAGAAAGAGAGAGCGAAAGGAAGGGAGGTAGGCCAGCCGCCTCTTTCGACAAAAGCCTGTTGTGCCTGCGGCCTGAAGCGCGCCACGCGTTTGCACACGATCGGGCCAGCAGCCGCGGAGCCTGCGAGCACAGCAAAGACTGTTACGGGGCACAGCGGGATAGTATACACAGAGGTTTCCCGCTGACGCGTGCATTCCCTTTTATCTTTCTTTTCGGTTAATATTTGCTCTACTTACCAGAAAGAAAAATTTTGAAAAGGGGAGAAGGACAAGGGGTGAACCTTTCATCGATATTCCGCAGCCGTTATTTTTGCTCGCCCCGTTTTCTTTTATTTTTTTCCTCTCTCTCTCGCTGGTGCGCTTTCGCGTGCGTTGATTCAGAAGCGTTTCCCCGTCGACTCGGCTAGCAGCGGTGGCAGCAGAAACAATCGATTCGCAGTTGACAAGCGAGTTCGCGCGTGCGGAAGAAAAACCCATATCGGAGTGAAATATTATGTGGAAGAACGTATATGCCGACATTGCCGGCGTTGTCGGCAAATCAAATGTGAATCACCGAGTTATTGGCCACGTTGAGAGCGTGGTTATACTGGCGTTTGCTGCTTGCACACCATGCTGCTCGCAAGGTGAAGGCGAACTTCCAGAGCAGAAATATTCGCCCTGTCACGCTCGCCGTGAGGATATACGATGCGTGGTCGGATATATATATATTTTTTTATCCCAAGGAGTAAAACAGGGATACCGATTATTGCGTTTGTCGAGACAGGACTGATATATGAACTGTCCCGCGCAGAAGCCGGTCTTAATTCTATAAAGTTTGACATAATATTTTCTGGTAGCTTTGTCTAAACTCGAAGTTTACCCAGGCTCAATAATGCTCGGTAAAGGATTATGCAATAGAAACTACCAAGTAGACTAACGTTTTGCTACTTGGCTGCTTTAGAATTGTTGCGTCTTGCATGAGCCAGCGAGGACTTGATTTTCTATTACAAAAAATATCACAGCACACTGTAAATTTGCAGCAGATGTCTACGAATAAGAAGCAACTGCACAGGTCAGGATGCCGGCTTGTGCCTTTTCAGAAATGGGTAGTTGATTTAAACTTCTTCTGGAACTTACAGGGTGTACGTTGCGTGCATCCGCAATCCGACCTCAAATCCATATATTGGTGCATAGCGTAGTAACCAGCATATCAGAGTCATTAGCTTAAGCTCCAGTTTATGCTAGTTGTTGTTGAGACGTAATGACGTTGTTTCCTTTCTTCGAGAATGTTCGGCGCACGCTAAATGAATTTAAAATTTAAAGCAGCTATTTTGAGCGCATGCATATGGTCATAGAAACGTGATCATATTTGAGCTTCCTGCGATACACATGGAATGCAAATTTAGTGTAACAAAGTAAAAGTGTCAAATTCCGATTCAGCAAATCGGAGAGAAAGGAAGAAACAGTTATCGGATACTTCTTTCATGCAATATATATGGAGAGGACCACGAACTTTTCTGGTGGTCCATCCGGTCCTCGGTCATGACTCATGAGTGCTTTCACCAACATGTTGACGACAACTCCATTTAAGTATAGTACTTAGGTTTCTGTCTTGAATGTTGCTGTGAGAGTGAACCTAATTGGTGAAGCAAGGCTCCATAATTTAGAGTGAAAAGACAGAACGATTTAATGAATTGAACCTGTTAGCGTGTACAGGGGCCACAGAAATGCAACCTTTTCTTGGTCATGTGGTACGTGATGCGGGTGTGCCGCTGTTCCCTCTAAATGGGCAATCGCTGAAGGCAGTGAGTGTTTGCAAAGCTTGGGTGAGGTTTCTGTGCTTTAGTACCTGTTTTTTACTAGACGCGATGGAGGTCTGATGCCACTTGTTTGACAGACAATTAAGTGACTGTTTTATATATCTTTTTTCCGGGGGGGGGGGGGGGGGAGGGGGGGAGGTGGGGGAGAGACTCTTGTTCAAATATTGTGTTATTCAGATGAGACAGAAGAGAATGTTTTCTCAATTTGTTGTCACACGAGAATATACGGAAGGAGCTCTTCGCGGATTTTTGAAAGAAGTAAATGTTGTCTTTCTCTGCAGTGTAGACGCATTCCATCTGATGATGGTAGTGAATTGTGACTCAAAAAAAGACTGCAAATATCTATATGGGTCACTGTTTCCTCCTAATTGTACAATTCCCAGTGCAAGTCCAGGGAAGATGTTTTGAAGAGCCAGCGAGCTAGCAAAAGGGTCAGTTCTGCGCCTAAACCTTTCCGTTTTCAGCTACAGGGAACTTAGTCAGCAAACGTGGTTGCTAGGAAAGGGATTATTTGTGTCGTGGGGAATCCACTGTTTTCTGTGCAAAAGGAATGAAACTATTAGCCTTGTCTTGGGGAGGGGGGGGGGGGCTGCTAGCACGTAGTTTCTCTGTTTTATGGAGCTATTCATGAGAGGTGCATTCACCCTGCAGTGGGTATAGTCAGGCTGATTATGATGAGTTTCTGTGTGTGTGTGTGTGTGTGTGTGTGTGTGTGTGTGTGTGTGTGTGTGTGTGTGTGTGTGTGTGTGCGTGTGCGTGTGCGTGTGCGTGTGCGTGTGCGTGTGCGTGTGCGTGTGCGTGTGCGTGTGCGTGTGCGTGTGTGTGTGTGTGTGTGTGTGTGTGTGTGTGTGTGTGTGTGTGTGTGTGTGTGTGTGTGTGTGTGTGTGTGTGTGTGTGTGTGTGTGTGTGTGTGTGTGTGTGTGTGTGTGTGTGTGCGTGCGTGCGTGCGTGCGTGCGTGCGTGCGTGCGTACAGGGAGGGGGATTTCCAACAAGCGACTCTTAGAAAAGTTTCCCACAGCTTCTCGTTCGCACCTATGTGAAAAAGAATGACACTGCGTCACGTAGATATTCACACACGACCATTCAGGGAATATTTCAAGTAAACCATTGTACAATATAATGAAATAACCGAATTTTTCAGGCACCTCACTGCTTCCATACATTGAATGTTTAAAAGCAATAATAAATTTTTAGCAATTTATATTTGTAAAATGTAGGTGAAGACTCCTGTATAATAATATTGTATAATTTGTATTGTGGTATTTAAAATATCGCTATGCATGGCTTTTCAGATAGCCGGCCGAGGGAAACATAGTGAGTCGATGCTCTCGTCGGTTGCAAAAATTCGTATCTTACAGCTGTCGCTCTCTTTGGATGAATAGGTGCCTCTGTGCATTGGTCTCCTCGGGCGAACAGATAGACCCACATGTATGATTCGTAGCAGAATAAAGGTTAACCTCTCTGTCCGACAAAAAAGGACAACAAAACGTTTTAATATAAGTGACGACATGATTTTCTTTCCCGTCTTCGTTTTATTTCTTCGGGCTTCCGGATTTTATGGAAACTTGAGAGATCAATGACAAACTACATATATTCAGAAAACGTTGACGAGGTATTTATTATAACAGCTCGCAATGGGCAAAGTGTCTGGGAGTCCGCGGACCCTCTCACGGCTACTCAAGAATGGTGTCTGTCCATCTAGCTCCACCCAGGTCGACTCGTGTAAATATATATATATAGTACGCTGGGTATTAAATCGGGGAATGTCCCCACCCTTCCTGCCCTAAAAAAGGCATAAACTAGAGCTCTCCGTGACATCAGTTTGAGCTTCCCATATCGTCAAAAAGTGGTCAGGGTTTCTCACAGTTATCCTCCGGCTGTGTAACATCGCTTATGGCAAGCGAACTCTGGCATTCACGAGGACGACAGGACGAAAATGAATCCTTAAAAAACGGACCCGATGCCAGCTGCAAGTGCATTTGGCACCTTCGCACTTCCCAGCACATGCGGTCACCGTTCACTTTCCATCCCCGTGGCGCTCACTGTAGACTTCCGAAAGCGAAAAATAGTCTCCGTTTCTGTCTAACTCACAAAGAACCACACGATAAACAATAGAGACACGAAAAAAAAAATAAAGAAAAGCGGCCCCTCGAACCATCTCACAGTGCATATGTGCAGTGTAATAGGGGGTTTTTAAAGGGGCTTCAGAAGGCCATTTTTTCTTTAAAGGTGCGGAGCTGTTAGGGTAGCGAGGCATATTAATTGGTAATGGAGCCAAATAATAAGTTGACCTTAAGGACATGTTGAGTGTGCTGGCTTCATTTATTTACTCTCTTACGTATACACCGACGTTTGGATTGGGCGGAAGGGATGCACTGCTACTGCCGTCAAGGTAAAAAAAAAAAGTTTTACTTCTTTATTCTGAAAACCCTCCCAAACCCCTCCCCCGTCCCCATATCGCACTGAGATGTTAAACCCTAAAAAACTAGACCATAAACAATTCTCGATGCCCAGTTGTGATTCGAAGAAAATATCATTGAATAGAACGCGTATGTATGTCTGGAAAATTGGAGTATGTAAATATTGAACTAGTATTTTTTAATGTCTCTTACCTGATATTTTAAGGTTACGCAAGAAGCAGAAAAAGAACTTGTTAGCTAGAAATCAAATGGAAATTTATTTCTTTAAATACTTTAGAGTTTATACGTTGCGCTCTCTACAGAATTATGCTTCTCAGTACAGCTGCCTCTTGTAATTGGGCCATGAAATCAATAATTCAAATGACATTGACTGTTATGACGTGCTCACATATTATTTGTTTTTTTTTTTTTATTCCTACCAAATGCGCGTCTAACGTTCTTAGTTCGAGCTAGTAAGGTTTGAGCGCCAAATAAACGTTTTGTTAATTTGCTTGTTAAGGTAACTAAGCAACACGAGAGCTGGGTGCCAATGCTTCCCCAATAAAAGACAATTCTTGATGCAGCAAGATGATTAAGTTAACCAGCGTAATATAGTACACAGTGAATGAAACACGTTCATCCTCGGGTCAATCCAATAAGATACTTCTCTAATCAAGTTCGAGAGGCATCGCGATATCAGGCAAGTCAGACAGAAATGATCGTTTTTTTTTTTTTTTTTTTTTTTTTTTTGTAGCAGTGGCTTTTCTTCATTTGATATTTCAGTCTGTCTTCTATGAATGTGACCCTAACGGGTCCATGTAGGGCGGAAATGGTTTATCATTTCGGCATAAAACTACTGTGCAATTGAAAATAAGTAAAAAAAGCAACATGCATACGTCAGTGTTGTGAGTTGCAGTTTTTCTATTATTTTAAGGTAAAGTTTCGTATTCCAGAAATTTGCTGAACAATGCCCGCTAGTTTCGCAATCATACAGCTGTTTTCCCCTTTTTTCAATAAGGGTTGGCAGGTGCAAGAACTCCAAGCACTCTGACATAGCGCTGCTATACGTCTCTGCTTGCTGATAACCTCAACCGCATTATACAGCACACAGGTCTGCAACAGCCTGAGCTGCGGTTAAAGCGGTTAGTTAACGCCGAGCAGTTTTCGCGTGCGTACCTTGCAATAGTGTCAAACTTCTCGCTGATAGCAGCCATGAACAAGGCTCCTTACTATATATGTATCGTGTGAACACCATGCTACGAACATCCTTTTTTAATTTTTTTTTCTAGATGTACAGTTTAAATTTAGGTGGAAAGACGGATAGCGCGTTGACAAAAGCAAACACTGCTACTGGATGGAAGCCAAGGCAAAGTCGAGTAAAAAGTGATAACAGAGCAGCCAGACCGACAAGCTGGCAGCGTTCACCGAACGCCTGTCAGCTAAGAGCGAACCGTGCCACCCACCGGCACCACCGAAATTTGTGCTCCTCGCTTCCGCATGCGCACACCCACGCGTTGAAAAAGTTTCGGCAATGCAGTAAGGAAGATACCAAGAGGCGTCGTCGTTTCCCCTGGGAGATAGCCAACGTTTTCGGACCAGCTCGCGTGGCTGCTGGCGAGCGCAGACACCCGACCTTTACGCACCAACAAGCGTGTGACACAGTGCGCCTAGCGGTGTTGTGGGGAGAGAGGAATCGGGGGAGGGGGGAGGGGGGGGTATACTGTCTCCGGACACAAAACAGAAGCATCTTTTCCAGATCCCCTTCCCCACTTTCACCTCAAGCCCACCAGGAGCGGAGCCCCTCCGCACTAACATGTATAACACAAATCGACACGCCGAAAGACGAAGAACGCTGACGGACACGCAACACATAACAAACACAGTACTCCCTCCGGCCGGCCGCGCAAGCGGGGCTGTCCACGGGCCGGTCCGGGAGGCCGAACCGCGGCCCTTCTTGCGCGGCCGTGTGTATTTCTTGGGCGCGCGGTAATCAATTTGTCGTGGACTCTCCTCGGCGGGGAGGGGGTGGAAGAGGAGCGGGAGAAAAGGAGCACAGCGGCCGCTCTCGTCGCCGCCGCCGTCGCCGCTGCCGCGGGAGGACACAGCTGCCGGCGCTGCAGCGCCGACCGCGTCGGGCACCGGAGACGGCGGCGCGCGCGCGCGGCCCGGCTCCTCCCGGAAGAAGCCCGGCGGGGGCGGGGGACGAACGCCTCTGGCTCTCTCGGCCCCCGATTACCGATGCAGGAGGGAGTGCACGCAGCTGCTTACGTATGCGGTCGCGGATCTCACCTCCCCCCACGCACCCCGCGGCGCGCACACAGCCGCCGCCACCTCTTCGCGGTGTGAGAGCGCGCGTACAGACGGACAGACGAGGGGCCGCCATATGTCGCCTTCCAGAGAGAACCTCACGGAGACAAAAGGACAGTGCACACACGACGCCAGCCCACCCCACCCACTCCCTTACCTTTCTCTCCCAGAGCTGCTCGACACCGGCGGAGCAGCAGCAGGCTGCCTCAGATATATCTCTCTTCTCCTCATCCTCCTCGCTAGCTCCCTGGCTGCCTCCGGATGGCCGAGCGACCGACATGCGCTGCTGCTAGCGCTACTGCTACCGTCGCAGCCCTCTTCTCAGTTCGCGTCTTGTTTTATTGTTAGCTTTTATGGTTCTGGTGCCTCCTAGCGCAACGCTCGAAGGGAGCTGGTCCGACGCGGAACAAAAATAAGCCAACAAAAACGAACTAAAGGTGTCCTAGAGGCGTCAGAGATTTTATGAAACCGGGATGCGTGGAGAGGTGGGGCAATCCTTGAGACATTGGAAGTAGCTCTGTTTCATATTGGTGTATTCTTTTCTTTTCTTTTTAAGTTTGCCATGACGTATAAAGAGTCCACTAAGCATATGGAGTATTTTTAAGGCAAGCTTTGCTAGAGATGCTGGAACTTTACATCTTCAAAAAAAAAATAAATAAACATCAATAGTTGCAACCTTATCTGCTACCTATAACATCAGATTAGGTATCGAAAGGAACGCTTTTTCAGCTTGCCGTTCTACATCAGCCAGCTTGTTGCATAGGTTTAGTTCAGTGCCTTAACAGCACTCACGCACGTTAGTGACACTTAAAGAGAATTAAAAGTGCTAAAGGAGAAAGGGCCTCACTCACTATGATCTAGTTTTAACGCACGTTTCGAAGAAATTAGTAATCACTAACTCTAGGCCTGGCAAAGCTTGTTGCAAATAATTCGGCGCGTTCAAACTATATATATATATATATAGGTTCAACGAAAACCACTCTACATACATATCAACGGAGCCAAGGCAATACACTATAAGCATGCAGGTTGCCCCCATGACCTCCTCCATATCGTATCGGCGGCTGAAGCAGAGTGCTCGGACCGGCGGGGATATGCCTGAAACGCAAATAAGCTCGGTTTTTCCATAATGGACTCGCGGCGTTAATCGATTCCACGCAGAGAGGGGGATGTCGGAGGCGAGATATATGCTCTCGAATGCGTGGTTTCCTTTCGCTGCTGCTGTTCAACTCTTTAGGCATCAATTTTCCGTCTCCGCGACTTCAGCGGAGGCCACTCCGTCGCAGCAGAGCTCTACTTGCGACGTCTTTTCTTCGCCGTCACGAACGCACCACTCCGCTATACACGCAGCTACGAGAATAGAGAGAGAAGGCGCGCACAACGCGCTGCCTCGAGAAATTACGTATGCGGACGGTTATTATAATGAAGCACACATTTGCAGCTGTCACATCCACTCGGCCTTGCTCTGAGGGAATGTATCCAGCGTGGGGTTTTATTTCTTGTGCCTTACAGGACCAATAGGCCGTTGGGCCGCCACTTTACTTTCCTTCTCTTTCCGGACCAAACTGAAGGGGAAGGAGGGGGGGGGGTTGCAGAAGGGAGGGTGAGGTTGCGTATATAAATTCTAGCACTGGGACAATGTGGGACGCTTTCTTGGCCAGCTAATTTGCATCCCGAAGTCGTATTCCGTTTTCTCAAGGGGAGAGTCCTGCGAGTTGAGATACGTCGGGAAGACAAACTAAAGCAAACCCTGCAAGGACGACCACGCTTTGTGCGTCATCGTGTGCGTACTGCACCAGCAGGTCTTCTTCGAGTGAACTATGCTGTAAATATTGCCAAGTTTTGTATATAAACTTCAGTTAATATCTTTGTAACTAACAAGTGTCGTTATTCATATTTCGGCGTTTCTTATCAACGCCTTGGACGGGGGCGCACCTGTGGTGCATTTGGTGCACAGCCTAAATGAAACTATTTTTACAAAAAAAAAAAAAAAAAAAAACGCTTCTATGCGATAGTCTGAGCTTCGACAAGCAGTTGCAATACTATTAGATTTTTACTCCCTCTACGACGAAGTTCAGGCATTTCTTGTGGCAATTCGCAAAATACTATCTGCCAGGATTGCAAACATCTTTCTTCGAGTTTTTCTGGATAGGAACACTCGCGTTTGGTGGGTACCGTCTTTGCCAAAAGTAATGAGGGACGAGGCATGCGATTCTGTATCTCAAGGTCCCAGTATAAGGAAACCATCTGTCATTTTTCCTTCCCAAGACCCTATGACCAATAAAAAAGCCGTCAGGACTATATTTTTTGCGTGACAAGCACATCTGTAGGCTTCGTTTTGGTGAATTCGACGTAAGAAAAAATCTAAACTTTCTTTCTATAGTTCATGGATGTCGTGCTTGCATGCACGCCGTAATCAAATATGGAAATGTGTTTTTTTTTTTTTTAGGTAAACGTTTTTCAGCACTGAAGATGGAAATGTTTTTTTTTATTTTTATTGCGATAGCTAGGTATCGCTAGGTATCGGCCCGTCGCGTCCTCCCGGTAAGGGCCAAGTATGACCTTGAACATCCGCCAAGAAGAAGAAGAAGAAGAACGCTCGGTCACCTGCAGCTAATGTTTTCGCTCCACTTTCGCTTCAGCAGCATTGAACCCTACTCATCTATATGTGGGCTGATAGCTTACGCTCTCGCGTCAATACCCTTAAAGGATAGCTTAAGAGTCCCCAATAATGTAGCACCTTACACTGATAGGGCGAGATAGGGGGATAATGTAGCAGGCAAAACAGGCTTCCGCCGTTGCTATCGCAATTTAACTATAGGCTAACCACAGTTAAACCACAACTATTATTTTTTCTTGGCGATGGGGGGGGGGGGGGGGGGGGACGTTTTTCATCTCCGAAGCTTTAGTAATAAGGCATAACCTAGAGACCAGCTCCGGCTATGGCTTAATTCTCACTGGGTTGATGCCTGCGACTTGTGGTGTTATACAGAGTACAAGTGGGAACACTGTTGCATACATATCTCATGTAGAGTAATCCTGACTTTAGTGTTGCAGATATACTATCTGCGAAGAAGCACTCCAGGACACATATAAAGCAAATTGGTATTCCATATTCCATCAATCAGATCATTTGATACCCATTCGCATAAATCCGAATATAGCTAAACCCCACCAGTTCGGTCTCGAACCCCTGGCTACGAGCTTACAACGATAATAACAGAGCAGCAAATTAAGACTTCGGCAGCGGCTGACGCCCCAGAAATGTTTATCTCCGATAGTGAGTATACAGAACTGGTCATTAGGCTTGCAGAACAACTATGATGATGGCTTAATATAAACAATCGCACTATATACCCTCGTGAGGTGTTCACCATTGCTCGTTTTATCAAGGCGGGCATCTGGGTGATTGGTATTATATCATTTACGACATCATTTAATAAACTTGAATCTGCAGTACGTTATCGCATTCCTCAGTCTCTCTCTCTCTCTCTCTCTCTCTCTATATATATATATATATATATATATATATATATATATATATATATATATATATATATATATGTGTGTGTGTGTGTGTGTGTGTGTGTGTGTGTGTGTGTGTGTGTGTGTGTGTGTGTGTGTGTGTGTGTGTGTGTGTGTGTGTGTGTGTGTGTGTGTGTGTGTGTGTGTGTGTGTGTGTGTGTGTGTGTGTGTGTATATGTGTATAAGTGTGTATGTATATATACATATATAAACATCCAGGGCGTCTTTGGTGTTATTTATACACAGCAATATAGACGCGCTGCAGTGGTGGTATGGTAGTGCAGTAGTTGTTCGTTTTATATAAACGGCTGCTTTTCTCCTAATCTTTCATAGGTGCTTTTATGTTTACTTTAGCTGGTCTGTTCCTAACTCTGGCAGGAGCTGAGTGCATGTCGCGGCATCCTATATAACTATATATAGGAGGCACCCACTGCAAGACTGCGCCGGCGACGGACGTTATCGGCCCCGGGGAACGCAATATCGGAGGCAGTGGAAGTGCGGCCAGTCGCAGGTAGAGTGAGTGACAGGCCTCCGATACGACGACGAGCAGCTCGCACACAAAAGTGCCGAATACTGGGACGGCATCGGATGGGGAAACACATAGCGCCCATTGCGCAGCGTGTACACGCACACCAAATATAAACGCAGACGCACGTCTACACTCAGACACACGCATGGACAGCTTTCCCTCTTTCCATCTCTCCCCCAGCAGCGCATGGCGTGGCGTCAGCGAAATGAGGTGTCCGTGTTAGCGTCGGCCGTGGCGGAAACAAAAGCAGTACTGACGGCCTGTCAGTGCTCCCGACGTCTCACCCCGGGACGCCGGGCCTCCCAGAAGGAGGGAGAAGTATGAACAGGATCCACAGAAGGAAGAGAGACCATGTGGCATAAAGAGAAGGGAGAAAAAAAAGAGACCTTGAAGGGAGCCCGTAGCGGGCGTTTTGACAGGTCGCCTTCTTATTTCCGTCGTCGACAGCAGCAGCATCGGCAGGAATGGCAAAGGAGCATCCTGCACATGGCTTGCTGTCCCAGCATCGTCTTTGCTACAGGGATATATATCGCCTTCTCTGGTTGCTTCGGGCTCACAGTCCATCCACCAGTGCACCCTATCCGCCATATGAGGACCGCCGTAGCAGGAACCGTAGCGCGCGTCTCTTCATGTGTCTGAAATTTTTGCATGCATGGCGCAGACGCGGAGCGGCATCTCTCAACGATCGGGGAGGGGGGGGGGGGGGGGGGGGGGCTGTATCGTCAACTGCGCGTGAGCCGAACTTTGAGCTGTCTGAGAGCACCCGGCCTGTGACGAGCGCCACCTGCTTCTTCCGGCTGTGGTCAGGAGTCTTTGTTTGGATGTAGTACTAATGAACAAGAAAACTATAGTTGGCGTTTATGAACTTTTCGGCGGTTGCATATGGGGAAGAGTAAAGGGGGGGAAGGGGGGGTACACACTACCTGATCTACACGACGCCGCAGTGTTTGTCACACTTTCTATTTGTGCTGCTTTTTCAATTTACCCCCATTTGTATGGCAATGCCATAGTATATGCAAGCACTGTCAGATTATGACTAGCAGCTTAACGGTATCGCTCAAGAAGAAAGTATACAGCAGTTGAATCCTACCTGTACTCACCTATGGGGCTGAAACGTGGAGTCTAACCAAGAGGGTTCTATACTTAAGTTGAGGACAACGTAGAGGGCTATGGAACGAAAAATGGTAGGGGTAACATTAAGGGATAGGAAGCGTGTGGAGGTCAGAGAAATAACTCAACTTACTGATATTATATAGTGGAAATCAAGAAGAAGAAATGGGCATGGGCAGGACATGTAGTGCGAAGAGAGGATAACCGATGGTCGCTTAGGGTAACAAACTGGATTCCAAGCCGGGAAGGAAAGCGTAGCAGGGGACGGCAGAAAGTTAGGTGGGCGGATGAGGTTAAGAATTTCGCAGGGGTCAAGTGGATGCAGCTAGCACAGAACCGGGTTAATTGGCGAAGTATGGGAAGGCCTTCGCCCTGCAGTGGGTATAGCCAGGCTGATGATGATGATGATGTATGGCAATGTAGATTCTATACATACGAGTCATCGAAACATAGCGAGGCGATATGAATGCACGTGCAAGCTCTGTGCTTCGGGGTTCTATTTGTGTTTTTCTTTGGGTTCATTCCTATGTCTCATTCCAGCAGGTTGTTACGCTGTAAAGCGGGTTGTAAAATTTACACTATATTGTGATTTTTTTAACGTTGCCGCTATGTTCCGTCCCTTTAAACAGTCCACCTCACCAGCTTAAGCCAAACTCGAGGATGCATGAGTAATACGTGTCGGCCTATACATAGCATTTTATGAAAGCCTCTCTCTCCGCCTCTTAATCGAGCCCCTTGTTTCAAGCCGTATTGCGTCTTTATTGCACTGAATCGCGTCAGAAAAAAACGAAAAACCTGAAGAAAAATCATAATTAACAATTATAAAGTAAAAAGGGATTTCAGCAAGGCCGTCCCTCAGGCTTCTCGTGTCGGCCATAAATCACAACAGCCACGGACCACTCGTAACGAAATTCAGGGCCGAAGGTGGCGAGCACCGGGGCAAAGGAGAAAGGCTCGCGACCTTCGGCTTTTTATTCGCGTAGGCCTCTACACCGGGTTACCAATGTTTCGAGCAATTAAGCCCGAGTGTATGCAAATTGAAATTAATTGCCTGCATCCGTCGGCGAGTCGCGTAATGGGTCGCAGCGATCCTCATTAGCTGCCACCTACCCCCCCCCCCCCCCCCCCCCCCTCCACCGCTGCCGGTGACGGGGTCCGCGCAGGCGGCTCGAATAACTCGTGTCGCCTCGCACCGCCTGTGTCCTGTACCGGGCTGCTTCAGGGAAAGGCATCGGTCAGGTGCGTACAACTGCGGCTTAAGCGGGGGATCCGGAGGGTGGCCATATTGTAAATGGCGCTTTCGTGTTGCCGGGTTCCCTTATGGTTCTCCCGAATCCTCCAGCGACGTTCAAGTGTCTCGAAGCAATTATTTTACGCGCAAACTGCACGAAAGCATTTTGACGCGGACGCCTCCCCGCTGCATGTCTTATGAGGCTGTACACGATTCTGAGAAAACCCATTCGGGTGTGCGGACTACAGTTTCCACTCCGGTCTCCGGCTTACAAACGCAATCGTTCGGCTTGACAGCTATCTAGCTAATGCGCAAGTCATGTGGTGCAAGGGAGAAACGAAATTTTTTACATAACTTTTCAATGTAATATTGTGCGAAGCGTGCACATGTTCGGCGAAAAAGCTCTCACCGTTACCGTAACGCAAATTGAGATACACGGTGTCGGAGAATAAACGCATGTGATGTCGTATCAATATATTGTCACCCAGCTACACTTCGGTGTCATGCCATTTCTCATTTATCATCTATATTTTATAGTCAAGTTGGGGACTAGTTTGGGATAGGGGTTCGAACCAACGACATGTGCACATGTGACGAGTTAGGTGTCCACTTCGAAATGAAATTCTGCACCCTCCTCTCCCCAAAAACAACTTAAACAAAAATTACAAGACTGCACTTAAGTCTGCTTAAGAAAGGAAACCGCGAAAGCCACCCATTACAGGACCGTTTTCACTAACTGCATCGTCATTGTCATTACTATAGTACCATCATTATCATAGCTACTATCGCCATTTTCATTATTAGGCTTTTATTATTATTATAAGTTCAACTTTTATTGTAGACCCATCATAAAGTAGAAAGCTTCAGAGCTAATCCAATCAAATCCGTTATCACTAACTCCATCGTCATTTTAATCGCTATATACTATCCCAAGTAGCACGCCGTCAATGGACAGCCATATTGGGGGAATCCGGCCGCAATATTGGGGCCAATAATGGCGTTTCATTGGGGTGCTACCCGTGCCAAGATTTAATTCAGCCTACTAGACTGGCTTTCCTACAATGGCCACAATGGCAGACTAGCTTATTTATTGACATGCAGCCTAGCTCAATGACTACCCAATATCTTCCACCCAGGCATGCATATCGACTGGCTCCTATACAACGTACATCTAGCCACTCTCACTGGCTATCCAATACTTACAACCAAGCTTAATCACTGGCTTTTAAGAACTGCTATCCAGCTAGGCTCGGCTGCCCAACATCACCCACCCAAGCTTTTCCACTGGCTTTGCATAATTGGCATCCAGGCAATCCCATTATTGTTTAATGTTGTTTTTTGTGACTATTTTTTATTTGATGCGTGTTACGGCGCAGAAGCAGCTAAGGCCATCATGCGCCAAACACAGGGTTGAGTTTGTTTGTGTGCAGGTATTTTACATGCAGCTAATAATATATATACAGCATCCTGAAAGTATATACATGCATTCACACAGAAAAGCCAGAATTGTTTGTTTCATGGAAAGTTATTAGGTGCACATGTGGTACATCGTGAAAAATAAAACTATAGGCACAATTCTTTCAGTCTTCCAGGACTTCACCTCTGGTTAGGTCCATTGACAAGGTGGGCAGATCGCAGGTTGTAGGAAGACGCCGCATTAAAGACAGCTTCAGCTGTCTGCCAAACCAGCATCTCTAGCATGCGCCTTTTGCTCTCGGTTATAAGGACAGCAGCTTTCAGCAGCCCACGCCGATGTATGCTCCAGCAGCTTGCATGTCACCATCTTCCCTTTCGTAAAAACATCTGCAAGCGAAAACAAAAATAGGAGACAATATTGTGAAGAATTTTTTTTTTTTTTAGTACAGCTTGGGCAAACTGTTCATGAGCAGTAAAATTTGCCGCTGCTACAAAATTAGTTTGTCCAAGTCAATGTGCTGAAATTGGAATTCATGCAGAGTGCATATTTTCAGCTTGGTGCAATAGAGTTGAAGCAAAAACTTTTCTGACTCTCGGCGTGCATAAACAGCAGATAAGCACATTCTATTCACCTTAATTATCAGGTGCCAATGACTGACAAAATGATTATTTTCCAGTTAATATGCCGCACTGTATAAAAAATGGATATCTGCACAGTCGTCCAGCTCAGCCATGTATGCAGCGTCAACCCGAAACAGCCCAAGATGAAATTGGCACGCAAAGGTCCGTCCTAGTGTTCCCGAGTCTTTACTCCTGCAGGGAAGTGTACCAATATGGGAGGCAAATAAAGCCCCAAATGCTCCCAAAAACCTACTCCATTACGAACATATATATTAAAATATATGGTCAGTGGTACTCACACTGAGCTGCAGACTGTTCCGCGAGACAGGACGAGGCCTGTCGTGGTTCTATTGTTTATTCCCGAGTGCAAGCGGAGCTACAGCAGACAACCCGCGAGGAGAGCACCTGCGCTACTAGAGAAAAAAGGGAAGAGCGAAGAGAGAGAGCACGCCGGCAACAGTCGTGCGAGCGCGGCAGCGCTGTCCGCATGATTTCATGACACCACAAGTTCGAATTCCACACGGGTTCACTGAACGCTAGTCAGGCTTGGGAACGAAGAATGCGTACGCTTCCATGGCGAAGGCTGGCGCCGCTGCGTCGCAAATAGCAGCCTGTCTAACACTGCTAGAAAGAACGTACGTCTTTTCTAAACTGTTAGAGCGAACGAACGTAATTTCTAGATTGAAATAGCCTCGGTTTGGTAGCAATATGTTTTGATAATATTCCTAAAAAACATGGAGAATTTTCCCAGAATACTGCATAGGAACAAGCATTTGAAAAGAGTGATGTTAAGCCGACTTTGCAATAATATTCGAAGGCATGCAGGTCATGAGAATTATACACGCGTTAATAAAGCTTTCGGACAAAAATAATTTCCTTGAAGAGCAGCATGGCCAGGTAACAATAATTTTGTGACAAATATTTCGGTGGTGAGCACGCATTCGTTTTTTTTTTTTTTGTTTCTGTAAACAAAAAAAAAAATTATTGGCACTTATTTTCAGTTCCCAATGGTGGGGTTGCTATACCTCAAGCTTCTTCAGTATTTTCTCTTTTAAGTCTTTGCCAGCAAAGTTAAGTCCGAACTAGTTAAATAGCCGCCACAACATGTACACAACTTGTAGTAAAATGTTGGGCAGCGTGCAATGCTGTTGAATGTAAATACACTTCATTCCAGAACATCTTAGAAAGCTGGATTTTTTTTTTCTCTGTCAGGCGAAGGTAGAGAACGTATAAAAAATAATGCTCTTATTTTTTTGTGTGGGCGGATCTACCTTTTTAATATGAGCTATGCTGCATCAACAGCTTAAATGGTTTGTTCATCATTCGTCCCTTTGAAGCACTTAAAAGCAGATCACGCCGGCATATAGGAATCAAGTGCAAGTTTATGGCTGATGTAAATTACAATACAAAAAATGCTGCACCTAGCCCGTCTTCTGTGCTTACAAGACCACCTACGGCGCAATACAGTCAGTGCTGGAGCCTCGTTGAGGAGTCAGCTATGCGTACATGAGGAAACGATGCAGCATCTTCCTTGACTAGCACAATCTCTTCGATCTTGTTTTTCCAGCATTTGATCTTTGCTTTCACCATATAAATGAAATAGTGCATAAATAAAGCATTTATTTGTCTATTTGCAGTCATGGTCGAAAGGTTTCAGAATGCGGACGTAAAACCTCATCGCTACGAATTAAACCGGACTGACAGCAGTAGTATACATGGTTTTGAAAGTGCTACGTCTTACTGGCCTACTGTAGATTGCAGAAGTGTATATGCTTGTATACTGCGCCGTATTGTGTTTCTATACATAGGCAGCGACCGTTGTCAGCTTAAAAAATCATGCGTCTTTTTTGTTGCGATTTTATCGAGAAGGGCGACGAAGTATTCTTAAATAACATATGAGTGGCCCCACGCATCACGCTGAAGACGTATAGAAGGAACGGTAGGGCCTGTAACTGCAGCGCGTTCCACCTCTGTACTAAACTTCTTCACAGTTGAGAACAGCGCAAAAGTCGAGTATTTCTAAGCACTTCGTAGACGGCATAAGCAACGCGTCCGACTCGATGGCAACATTGCAGGAAGCATGCCCTGCTTGCATGCGTGGTGCCATCCAGTCATTCATTTCGGGGCTTTCTAAATGTTCTGGCTCAAGAATCTCTGCCTTTATCTCAAGGCATGGGTTTGTCAAGAAAATGAAGCCTTACGCCGGCAGGGGTTTAGCCACCGGAGCAATGGGGGAGGACCCTATACCAACCGTGCCCTTAGCGCCTAAGCCACTTTTCTTGAATAAATGTTCTCTAATACTGTTACTATATTGTTGACGATGCATAAAACATACTTGAAAGCCATCACGAAGGACACGACAGTATTGTTCGAGACGTTAAAACTATATCAGGATATACAGGCTGAGAATTGATCGTTAATTTTGCAAGCCAATTCCGGCCAACACATGTCATGATATGCGCAATGTTTTTCCAGCCATCAAAACTCAGTGGACAATATCGACCACTATAACCCAGTTGCATTCATTGTTGTAAAGTCCCCAAAACTGGCGGGGCCACATCGACCACTGTATGCCAAAATGTATTCAATGTAGATAAGCCAGCTATAATAACAGGATCATATCAATCAATGCATACAATGATGCGTGCAATGTTGGCAAGCCATCGTAGCTGCCCATAAAATATCGACCACTATAACCCATGATGGATACAATATTGGGAAACCATCTCAACTAGCAGTAAAATACTGACCATTGTATGGCAATAAATATTTCGAGTTGACAGGCCATCAATGATGGCGAGAATATTGATTAACCTATGTAAAGATGTATGGTATTTTGGCAAGCCATTACACTTCGTAGGCAACATCGACCACTGTAATTGCAGATATACAATGTTGGGAAGCCATGACGACTGGCGGGAGGATATTGACCATTGTATGGCAATATACATTCGATGCTGACAAGCAATCAATATTGGCATTGTAATATTCACCAATGTATGCCATGATAGATGCAATGCTGGCCAGTTGCCACAGCTCATTGGACGATATTGCCCACTGGAACCAACAAGTATACATTGGTGGGAAGCCACTGAGACAGGTTGGTTACCATTAACCAATATATGCCAATATATATTAAATGTCGACAAGCCAGTTAGTTATACTGGCAGGACAATATTCACTATTGTATGCCATCATCGACCATATACACAATGTTGAGAAGCCGTCACAATTGGCATGGGTATATTGACCACTCTATGCCAAGATATATTCAATGTTAACAAGCCGTCAATACTGGCTGGACAATATTTACCAGTGTATGCCATGATATGTCCAATGTAGGCCAGTGGCACTGGCCACTACTTGTTGGGCAATATCGGCCACTGAAACTGAAGAAGCATACAATGTTGGTAAGCCACTAAGACTGGTGGGATGATATTGACCAATGAATGTCAAGCTGTATTTAATGTCGACAAGCCATACATACTGGCAGGTAAATATTTTCCAATGTATGCCATGATTCACGAATTATGGGAAAGACATTGCCAATGGCTGGGTAATATTGGCCATGATATATCATTGTGTATAAAATGTTGAAAAGCAATTCTAACTGCAAGGTCATTATTGCCCGTTGATAGCTCATTGAATGCCAGTCATGACGGGAACATGTAAACAACTGGTCCAAGAGTGGTCAATGTTATCGCATGGCTGTACCATTATTGGTAGCGCATTGGCAACGCCGGGCCACTGGCGGACCAGACGTCACCAATCAATTTCCAATATCGGGCCGGTCGCATGTGCTACCTGGGAAAGTATAGAATGAAAAAAAAAAAACGCACCAATGGTAGGAACCGAACCCACGACCTCCGAATATCGCTTCCGGTGCTCTTTCCAACTGAGCTACATCGACGGCTCTCCAATCTGCTATTTGTTTGGGCCTTATTGTTGCCTGTAAACAAACCCTGAGATGGTCGAACAATTGTTCACCAGCGCGACCCTCATCCTTAGCGGCTGTCGTGGAATGTCCTGTGTTACCGCAAGCTTAACGTGGAACATTATATTTTCAGTAAATAAACAAATGAACTACTAAGCGACTGAACTGGAATTAAACGCCCACGTACACACAAAATACTTCGGGTGTCCCTGCTAATAGCATGAAATTGGACGCGAGCAGTGGCTCTGTCTCTCAAAGTTAACTCCGGCATGAGCAGAGCGAAACGATTGCCTTAGTTGGCACCCGGTAAAGTAGCCGATATGTGTTCTTACAACTCCTTTACGGGCGCTCACAGAAGCCAGAGAGAATCTTGAACTTGCGACGTGAATGCAGCATGTTGTCATTCTTGCCGCGACAGGCATTTCGTAAGAGAATTAGCCATGCTAAGCACTTAGCTTAATCATTTGCAAATATTTTCCCCTGTGACTAGCTGAATCGATTAATATAGGCGATTGACAGAGTTAGTACCCGTTGTTCAATATACAACCTAAATTCCCAAAAAGAAAGAAGCAACGGAAATATTGCACGGAATAATAATAAAATTACATCGTTGATTGAGCTGGCGCTCGGCAGCCTTGACTTTATATTGAGGTACTGATATGAATTTACCATTTACTTCAGCATTGCTGCCCTCACATTGGCAAAGTATTACGTCTGGTGAATTCTCGTAATGTGGAAATGATTATCTGTATACGTGTAATTAAAATATTAACTTGCAAATATCAACTTCAATAGTTGCATTGTGCCATATATAGTATTGTGAACCAACTTCCCAATACCTAATTAACACAAACGCCTGGTTTGTATCGTATAAGAAAAGTTTCTGTACATGCACATGCCCATGTTAAACATGCACATGCACATACATCAATGCACATGTTAAACATTTGAACATATGCATTCACTAGCTGTATCGGTTATGGGCCCAAACAACTTCGTGTTGGACGGCTGAAACCAGTAAAGGTTAACGAATTACAAATGTTTCGTTTTCGCCACTTTCCAGGAGACCGCCTCATCCAACTACCCAACTATACTTTTACCCTCCACCTTTCAGATTTCTCTACACAAACAGTCCACCTTCCCCTCCAGGGACGCAGTGCCATGCAGGTCTCCTTCATCCATGCACACAGCGACGTATATACACATATGCACTGCATTCTTCCAGCATGAATCAGGTTGATGCTTTGTTGGTAACCAGTGCAGGGCCATGGTGCAGGGGATCAAAAGTGAGGTGCTAGAGAAAGGGTTGCAGGTGCTTAGTACTTACTTAGTACTTACGCTGCAGTACTTAGCTTCGAGATGGAGAGCGGGGTAAGAGGCTGAAAAGGTTTCAGTTTCCTGCTTTTCAATTCCTTTGCTCTATGCACGCTGGGTGCATTTTGGCTCAATTTCGGGAAGACAAGAACTCTGCCGCATGTCGCAAGCAAATGGCATCTGGACGCGCACTACATGAGGAGCAAGCGTATATAAGGAATACACCTCAATGGGCGACGGCAGTCGTTTACTAACTCCCATGGTGCCATATTTTTCACCTAATGCTGACGGAAGATTTATGAGCTGCCATTCGGAGGAACAGGCTGGGAGAGGAAGAGGGGAAAGAGAGAGATCAAATTTTTTCTTTGCTTTCTTCTTCAGAAAAGGAAATGTTCGTCATTGCGAACTTGCCCTTGCCTCTCTCCCCTCATTTCTCGGCACTGCTTGCTATTGCGTGCAAAAACCCAATTATGGGCATCAGGATCGAAAACTTTCAACGCCCACAATAATTGTTCTGTAACGTGTTACTAAGCATCGTCTCTGTCATCTGTTTTCTCCTCAACGATTACGTCTAAGACAAAGAAACGAAGAAATATCGGTTGTGCGAGGTACGTCTGCTGTCTATTCCCTTGTATTTTACTGCAACTGTATGTACTCTCTGCTTATATAGCAGGCTATCCACCACGAACACATTCATAAATTGCGTATTGCTCATTGTATTACTTCACCACACCACTGACAGATAAATGGGCAATACAAAAGTTCTGGCTATAAAATGTACTAGCTCGCATTTGCACAACGTATCTCTTCCTTTCCCTGACATTGCGCCGTCACTCCTTCGACCTTCCGGGGCGCTATAGAGAGACACGGCCGAACAGGTGAACGAAGAAGATTGCACGCTCCACGTCTCTTTCATCGCCACCCATCGGAGCGGCGACCACGGTGCGAGAACCAGTTCGCTTCCAGACCCTCGGTTTCCATCGAAAACGGTGTCCCCCGCCTCTCCTCGCACGCCTCACTCCCACCGCGCTCACTGTGCCAACCCAACCGCTGTCCCTTTTTCCAGGGCTGCTACTTTCACTCGCTTCTTCTCTCACTTTTGTTGGTTGTTTCCCCTTGCCAGTGGCCTGTTCCAGCCTGTGTGCACACTTCACTGCACAGTTCCAGCCGCCCTCAACCCCTGGAATCGAGCAGGCAGCCTCTTCCAACCTTCCGTATATATAGCTTCTGCTTTTTCTCTTTCGTACTTGTACACTTCCTTTCGTTTCATCTGAGACCCTGTCCGCGCCTATGTTAGTGCTGGCCTCAGCTGCTGCTGCCACAGCACGCCACTTCTCTGCGGCAGCCCCTCTGCGCCCGATTTCATGCTCTTTCTTTTGTCTTCGCTCGTGCTCTGCTGGCAGGCTATGCTTGGGGCTTCGCTACGCGAGGACCTGCGAGCGCTATCTCTGCGCCGCGTGTCCCTCAGCTCCGAGACGTATTAACAGCAGCGATGGAACGAAGGGAGCGAAGAAGGCGCTGAAACACACCAAGCCAAGCGGAGCCGCCTCCCCTTTCCTCCCACTCTTCTTCCATAGATCGCTGACTGCCGAGCGGTGGTGGCTATTAGCCCGGCCTTTCTGCGCCGATCCCTCTATCCAAGTTTCCTTTCGAAGCCGAGCTCTGCGTTTAATTCTTCCGCTGTCACTTTGTTTTACACTGGTGCCTTGACTGGGGTTGTCTCCAGGTCTCGTTTTGCTTGTTTATTTTTTAAACACTGCTTCGTTTGGTATCGATGTACTGTTTATGCGTTTGAATATATTCTTCGATGCGCTTTTTCTTTTTCTCTCATAGCCTCCTCAATATAGCACAGGACATAGCCTGGGCAGAATCTCGCATTTTTTAAACTGGTGAATATGTTCTTTGTTTTTGCTGGATTTCTTTTTTTTTTTTTTTTTTTTTGCGTCTTCGTATACGCTCGCTTTCATTTTGCTTGGACGCTAATCTCTTCGTCCCGAGAATGCACCTGCCCAAGCAGCGGTCGTGATGGCGCTGCGTACAGCCCTGCCTTCATGTCTGTTTACGGTATATTTCGAGTCTTTGTACATTTATTATGCATAACGCCAACGCCACTGAGTCGAGCTTGGTTTCCTGCTAAACATCCATCTCTGCACGAGACGAATCGATGCCGGGAAGATTCTTACCATCGATTTTGTGCGGTGCTAATGTTTGTTTTCATTTTATCATTAGCATATATATACTATACACATAGCAGGCGGTATACCTTGCTTGAGCGCAGTGCCAACCATGTACTATTGTGATCTATAGGTACATAAGCTGCATGCAATGCACTAGGGAATGTTAGAAAAATGCAGAACACGTTAACAGTACTCAAATGAAGGCTGCGGTTATAAGTCGTTGCCTTCGGAGTGCTTGCCGTCATCGGCAATGATCAGCGGCAATGTAACGATGCATGTATGACAGTATTTTGTGCCAAATTTTTGTAAAACGGAACATAATAATGATTAGTCGCAGCGAGAAGTGAATGTTTTTACATTATCTTCGAATGCTACTAAATAATCCATCTGGACAGAGGTGTGCAATAGCTGTGTAAATAAAGTTGCATCAAGTACATTGTGTGAGCTTCATGGCATCAGTGGCTGTCATTGAAAGAACAGTTAGGTCACACTTCCATGACGTCACGTCGCCACGAGGTATGCAAGAAGCTTCACTGAGCACAAGCGGCCAGGCACATGACGTCCCATCAACCATTAGTTATGCTGTAAACCGACATGAAACCCAGTAGATACATAAAACGGTCGAAATTGCATTGGTTATACAACGCGACACACGTTCCCTGCCTCTATATATAGTGTTAAGAGACTCACGACGATGCGGCGACGTATAGGTATGCTTACGCATCTGGAAAGTTGTGACAGAAGTACAGCTTGAAAGGCTTCTCACTCACACGGCTCGGCAGCGTCTAGGACTGTTCTGCGGAATAAGCATCTGGCGCTCACACTTCTCATTTTTTTTTTTTTTTTTTGCAAACAACACATGACCACTGGTTGAAGTTCACGTCATCAAACAGGGAGCACACGAAAATTTTCCCATGAATATTTGGTATATGCGCATATATTCATACTCAATAGCACACCATCAGCTCGAGCTTCATGTACAGCAAGTTCTCGCAAAAAAAAAAAAAAACTAATAATGCAGAGAAAGAAAAATATCTGTATAAGTTCGCTCTTTGCCTTTGATTCGCACAGCCGGGTGTCCTCAGGAGGAAACGTAATTAATGGCCAGCGGGGCACGGGAACCAGCGTTTGGAAAATTAGCGCTCTGGGAGGAGAAGAGCCCGTCCCGGGGCTCTGCTCCTTCCTCGTCGCTTGCATTAATTCCTGCGCCGGCCACCGCGTCCCGCGACCGCTGACGTCGTCGACGTCGCTGTCCATGGCCAAGCAAGCCTCGACTGTCGCAGCCTCTCCTCCCCCGTTCTCATCTTCTCCATCCTGCGCTCGTCCGGTCCACACCAGTGGCTGGCTCCAGCGATAAGGCCAGATGAACGGATGAGCGGCGGCGAATTTTTACCCGCAGGCCGCCGCTGTACAGCTCTCTTTTCTCCCTATTTTTTCCCCTTTGTCCCTTCAACACACAGAAACGCACACACAAACACGCATGGGACTGGCCGACGCTTTAGGCCGCGCTCGCCACCACGTTTGTTTCGCTGCCTGTCTTCCTGGCTGCGCTCACTTCCTCCTCCTTTTTTTTTTTTTTTTTTTTTGTATTATCATTGTTCCTTGCTGCGAGTCTTCGGCGGGCCTCCTCTCGCTGGGAGCGCGCGCTCGCTGGCGGCGCGATCTTCTTCCGCTTGACGAAGCTTCTTCCCCTTCGGACGACCAGAGCTCGCTTCCGAAGGGAAAGCGCTCCAACGATGAGGACGAAGGAAGGGATCGCTTTTAATTTTTCCAAGGCGCCCCTCCAGCCTTTCTGAAGCCCGTGGCTCCCGGAGCCATTCTCTTCGGCTCCTTGTCTCTAGCTTGCATCGAAGGCCCTCCCTTCCCACCTACATCGCTACTTCCCTTTCCCTACACTTCCTTCCTCTTAGGGGCACTTTCTTTGTTTCTCGGCTTTTTTTTTTTAGTGCGGAGGCAGGCTGATACTGCGGCTGTTTTGAAAAGAATGAGAAGTATAGGAAAGTGAACAGGGAAGCAAGAATATAAAAAGTAAATACACAAAAAGGGAAGCCAGCGAACACAAAATTCGACTCCAGGAACAAAAACAGCGGGAAGGATAGATTAAAAGAGGAAGTTCAAGGAGGCGAAGCTGATGTGAAAATAGCAAAACTGCGCGGGTTTATTTTTGTTCCCACTGCTTGCCTTCTTCTCCGGCAGCTCAGGCGCGGGCGGCAGCGGCGGCCGACTGAGCTTACATCGCGAAATTAAAAGGAAACGCGCGGACCGTCTCCCCGAAAGCGACGAGTCTTCTTCTTCGCCGTGCACGCGAGCCGAACGTTTTATGCGAAAACAAAGCGCGCTGACATCGCGCGCTTTTCAGCGGGCACCACTATTTCCCCGTTATTTTACTCGGGCGCGAGATTTTTTTTTCTCCGCGTCTTTCCCCAAAGTGGGAGAAGGGAAATGGGCGCGACGACCTAGAAGGAAGCGTTATTACACCGAATAGTGTGTTCACAATGCGAGCTATAATGTAGAGACAAGGGCTATACGCACAAAATAAGTGCCTCCCTTTAGTTTTTTAAGGAACATCCTTGTTTTCTCTTTCTAGTTACTTGTTTGCCAAAGTTCATGAAATGGCAATATAAAATACAATGAGGAAATGAGCAGGGGGAAAAATCTGATGCAGCTCCGCGAGTATGCGCCTCCAATCTCTTCTCTGCATTTTTTTGTTCATTAGCCTTAGTTCTTCGTTTATTATTTGGTTTTTGTCACTTCGTCTTAGCGGGATTTCTTGGCTACGCTCTAAGGCGGTAGTACCGTCGCATATCCCATAGATTCCGCCCCATCCTCTCCCTTTATACTTAACATTGGCTACAGGCTTCAGCGATGAGGAACCGTCGCATTTTCTTTCTGCAATTTCGCCTTCAGTCTCCCTATTATCGCACCCTTTCTCTACTTCTTGCCGGCTATGGCATCGCACGCACTTCTAGCGCCGCCGAAAATAAGTCGCAGCAGCAGCGATTCCCTAATCTTTTCTTTCAATCTCCGCAGCAGCGTCCCCGTGTAAAGCACGGCGCGCGATTCCACCGCCCCCCCCCCCCCTCCTTTTTTTTCTTCTTCCCTCCTACAGTCGAGCGGCGCTACCCTTCCACTTTCGGGATGTCTCCCCCCTCACTCCACTGCTCCCTTGTTCCCCGCGCTTCCCTTTTTTTTCTGGTCGCGGGATCTATTTCGACTGTCGCGTCTTTCGTCGCTTGCCAAGCAGCCGCCAAGCTCCTCACTCGCTTCGTCGCTCGCGTCGTCTTCGTCGCCATCTTTGGAAATAGCTTTTCATAATGAAAATCCTTGAAGCCTCACTCCCTCTGTATGCCTTGCTCCCCGGCCTGCTCTTATTTTCACTTTCTTCCTCCTCTTGTCGGCGTATATGGCAACGAGATTCTTTTCTTTTAGGCACGACGGCTTCGCCTTTCGTCGCCCTATAAGCGCGCGCTCACGCGCCTGCGAGAGGGCCTCGCGCATAAAGGCTCGCCAAAAGGACCGAGGGAGGCCCGCTCATGTATATGTATCTCGGCTGCAGAGACTTGACGGTGCACCCGGCCGGCCGAACGCTATAGCGCGCTTATAGCGCTCGCGAGAAATAAGGGTGCTGCTGCTCGCTTCGAGCGCACACACGTATTCACACAACGGTGAAGCTGATTCGCCGCGTTTTTCTTTGCTGCACCTCTGCATTTCATTAGGGAACAGGGAAAGCACGCGCGTGTGCGTCGTCGTATAACGGCTGAAGCGAGGCGAGGGTTGGTACCGCTATTTCGCTCTCGAACGGGCACTGACGCACGCACGGACACAAGTTTGGCGCAGAGCCGCGCGACGAACGAGTGCTAGCGATCTTTTTTGAGGGGGCGAGGGTGGAGCCATTTCGGAATTAGTGTATTCGGAGAAGCGAGATTCCTTCTGTGCTCTTTTCTCCTCCCTATATCTTCCGGGGAGGAGCGGGGAAGGGGGGTGCTTCTTCCGACGTATGGCAGCGCTTACAGCTTGCGCACAGCGTTTAGGCTCCTGCATTACTTACAAAAAAGAATATAAGGGAGATTAAAAAAACAAGAGGGCAGCATATACCGTAAGCAGAATAAAAAAAAATATATAGTTCGTTCCCTTCTTTTCATGCGAGGCAATCGAAATTAAAGGGCATTTCACGCGCCACGGGCTGTACGCTTGGTAAACACCTTGCACCACGCATACTCGGGCGCGTTTTGTCTCTGCGTGCTGTTTTGATCTTCTATCAACGAGAGCGTTGATACGTGTTTTTCCCAAGCTGGCTGCCGAGATTCGTGTGTCTCTCTGCGCGATTTAGTTTATTGCGCCTGTGCGGAGTTGTGCCAGAGACGGATAACAAGCCTGCCGCCTTTGCCGCACGCAGATTCCCTTCTTTGTAGCTTTGATTATTTGCTTTATTCTCCTTAGTTTGCTGACGCATTATCGCGAGGAAAAGTTTTCTAGCTTCACGACCTGCTTCGGGATGCTTCTGGCGTAATAGCCGACTCGAGACGAAAACTTCTCACGTTGCCTGCTGCCGTGGGTCCCTCGTCCCGGGCCGTGTTGTCGTCTTGTTGTTTTTTGTTTTGTACGCGCCCGCTGCGGATGCAACATTCGTTTGTTGGAAATCCGCAAGAGGCGCTGACAAATCGTTGCGAAAGAAGTTTCGCACGAAGTGCACGTGGATTCAAACTGCACATAGGACGGGGCGTTTGGTTTCGCCGTTGATTAAAGTTTGATCGGAGTACGATGGAACTTCGGGAACGAAGAAGGCGGCAAAAGCATCCGAGGAATGAAGAGCTCAGCAGTTATGTCTCAAGTTTCGTCCTGGCAGATCGACTGCGTATACAATTCTTCTTACGTTCTTATAACTATAGATAGTTTGCTCTCTGTGGGATATTTTTTTTTTTTTCATGCATATACATTTCTTTTCATTTTTACAAGGCAACCTTGGGGTCTTCAAAACCGACAACAACATCGTTATTGTGCGAACATAAGTTGGGAAAATGAGATTAAAATTACCTATATTTTTGCTCATAAATGCATAACTATGCACCTATGATTCAGGATTATAGTCTGAATACGACATATATTCACTGCCAAGACGAAAGTGATGAAACATATAGTCGTAGTGAATTTTCATAGTTTGGTTCCTTCCGGTAAGTGGTGATAAGCGGCGATGATGATGGAAGACGACGACACTTGATGAGATAGCAAAGGGATTAACGGAAGTTTTACACAAATCTTTAAAATATATACAGGGGTAAAACATGGATCTGGCTAGCTCGGCCTAGCCGAAGATGACGCGTTAAGCCATTGCACAGAACGCTCGATTGGACCATCGGGCTCCAGTCCAAGGCATCCGTGTAAGCAAGAAGAGTATGAAAAACATCAAAAACATTCAAAACGAAAGTGAACACACCGACTGCAATTGGCTTGCCAAACTACCGGCTCTGCCACACAACTTTAACCTGTACCCGGGCCCCCCTTGAGAGAGGGAACAACAAACAACCAACCAACCAACCTACCAAACAAACAAACAAACAAACAAAGACAAGAACGCAACGTTTCCTTCCGCCCCGTGCCGCATTGGCGTTGACACCGCGCACCTGATCACTGACACCACGGTTGTCAGCGGCTAATTTGGCGTGCACTCTTCCCGACCTTCTTGGTACGGTGGCTTGGTGCCATGCACAGCGATAAGTGGCTATCGCTGATAACCACTTATTGGACCCTTGGGCTTCATGTGCAAGGCATCCGTGCAAGCAAAAAGAGTATGAAAAAAAAAGTAAAAACATGCAAAACGACAGTGACCACACAACGTGACCACAGAGACGGTCCAAGATTGGACAGTCGGTCTTCCCGAAATCTGCACCGTCAGTGACCTTCGTATTTGCGAGCGCGTTATTGTTGCAGAAACGGCCGCAATAGACTCCTTCCAAGGAGGTGCATCTCCCTTTTGTCATAGATGAGCTTCTTTGTCCCAACCTCGACTCATCAGTCGTTAGACACTGTTACGCCTGTCAATAAAACGCCCTCCTTCGATACTGTTCACCTATAGGACAGTGTGCGAATACCTCAATGTCAACAAGCCCCTTTCCAATCATATGTACACGCAAGTAGGAACCACTGCTACCGGAGGCTGACGCTTGACAATATCCACCACGTTGCCGCTTACCTACACTGACCTTTACAGTTATGAAAATGAGCAATACACGTGTTAACATAAAGTCCTCCCGCAAAAAGTTTTCTTCCCTCCGTCTCCCCTTGCCACCTGACGACTACACCGAATAAGTCAGCCATTCCAGCAACACGGAACTATAGTGACGCTCTCGCATAGAAACGTGCTCTCGAGCTCGGAAGTGACAACATAAAAAGAAAACCTAAGAAAAGAAACGTCCACATTTACGACTAGCGCATAAGCAACCGCGCTCGAATGACTCGGTGCCTTCTCTTGACTTTTTTGCGAGCCTCGACACCAAGGAACGCCGTCAAGCCTTCCGACACACGCGGCGCTGGCATACAGGCGAACTTTCTTTCGCACACGCCCTATAGCAACGAGCAGCCGGGCATGCACGCGTCGCGCGCAGAGACAAGAAAAGTTGGCGCGAAGGCATTCGCTCACGTATATACGCATATACGACACACCGTGCGGCTCAGGAATGTCTTTATTAATACCTAGCGCGTGTCGCTCGCGAGATTAAGAAAGGCGCAGCGGCGCCGACGACAGTGTCAGATGTTCGACCGGCTTCAGGGTAAGCTCGGGGCGACAGACTTGTGTGTGGCAGCATAATTACCCCTTCTGCTGACAGAGACTCGTTTGCACAACGCAACCTCGGGCACGCGCGCTTGGCGAAGAACACTCTTCCCTTTCTTCCCAGCATCCCCAACCGGCCTAGCTACAAGCACCGTTGCCTGAGGAATGTGTGCGCACTCCTTCGGCCTTGCGTTGTTATTAAATTAAGACAAGAGCTCTCCACCCGGACCAAGAATCGGGCATAAGCTCCGCGTATTCAGAGCGATCCCTAACAGTACCGGCGCCAACGGCAAGGCACGGGTGCCACCCCGCACATTTCTTATTGCTGTTGTTTCTCCACTGGCTGAGCAAGTTCTTCCCTTTCATTTCGACGCTCGACTTAAAACAGACGTAGTGTGTGCCCACGTGAAAGCCCGAGAAACAGGGCGTAAGGGCCGGACGATTTATAACGCGTCCTGCCACCGGTGCCGCTTTATCCTCGCGGCCTCGGCTGTCTGCGGCAACAAATTTATGAGATGTGCGAGAAATCCTCTTCAGGCTTTTCCAGGGCCTTGCTTGGCATCATCTGGCGGCTAAGTGGGATTGCGCCAGTCAATTTGTCACTCATCCTGCCCCCCCCCCCCCCCCCCCCCCGCGCCCACTCCTCCCCTCCCCCTTTCTATTCTCTACTTCCCACTGTTTTCTGCAGTCACTTTCCCTACGGTTTTCTGTTTATATTTGAGGTGACACATTTTCCCTTTGCTTTGCTGGGGTGCCTGTGTGTCTAAATGTTCCCTTTTAATTCTTGTCTTTCATTATGTATGCGCAGCAGCTTGTTTATTGTTCCGCATTGAACGGGTTATCGTAAAACGAAACCAAACAGCATGTCTACAGTTTCCATGCTTGTCAGCTTCTGATTTGGTCTCTTTGCATAGGTTTGAATGATTTTATGCGTGCCTTGGTTGCTGAAATAATTACCGCGGTTTCTGGCACGTAGTCCGCATCTTGTGCTTAGTTGTATAGGAGCCAGCTGTACATGCACTCACTTCATAGACATTTGTAAGCAAATGGTCATTAGTATATGATCCGGGCTATGAAATATATAAAGAAAACCTTGCGTCTCTACATTGAAAGTAAAATCGTCATTCTCTTTGGTACCAATTATTTGCTCTCATCGGGCGCAGTAGCACACACGCCGGTTTTAGCGAAACTGCTGGCGACAATTTGTCAAGACACCGCTTTCAAAAGTATTAATATACTTGGAGCCGCAATCTAGGTAGAAGCTCCTGCCATTAAGAATGGGAACAACCAGTCGTTCTGTGATGGCCGCAGACGCACAGTGCAAGCCACAAAACATTGTGATGTAATCACTTTTTGACGTTTAATGCTTTAGTGGAAGTACTGAAGGCAATGCTGGATAATCCGCAGATTCAGAAAGTCAGCGAGGAGAAACTGTTAACCTTTAAGCATATGAAATCCCCCGACATTGCACCAAGAAATTACGGTATTACACTTTTTCAGGCCCACATCTGTTCACGTGAAATGAGTTTTGATGCACTTCCGATTTAGTTTCGGTAAGCTGGGATTTCTGAATGTATACGCACCAGGGAGCAGCTTGAATGTATATGCCTACGTATTAAGTGCTCGTAAGAGGACCTATCTTACCTATAAACTGTCCTTCGCCTCCTCCGGAAAGTTCTATACCTCTACGAAGCCCGATATTATAGACTTCCTTTACTTCTCTCTCTTTTCTCTACTCTCTCTTTCCTTTAGACTAAAACACGTGAACACACCCGCCCCTCTTCCCTCTTCCTCTTTCATGTTTTCCTTTTTTTTTTTTTTTTCGTGATTGAAACGAATACACAAAGGGAATAATAACGTCATGATCAAGTTGTAAATCTCGAGGAGAAACACGCGAATGTTGCAAAAGGTCATTCTCAGCGAGACATCCGGCAGAGACCACGACAATGCAGTGCGAAGGTTTGACGAGTCACATGCCCCATATACTGCGTGCTCCTAAAATTCCTGCAACCTCAGCGATTGTTCTAATTTTAACCGAGTGCAGCGCTTCAAGCACTTTCCCTCAAAGATGTAGCTTCACGTATTGATCTATATCTATTTTGCTCCTACCTGTGATCCCTGGAAACGCTGCAATCAATCAATCAATCAATCAATCAATCAATCAATCAATCAATCAATCAATCAATCAATCAGCCAAATAATGAATGAATCAATCAGTCAATTTTATGCGGTGTCATATGCATCACGTAAATATATCTGAGCTCAGACAAAAAGCCTTAAGAATGGACTGTAAAAGGCTCTGTATGTAATAAGCTCCTTCTATTACATACAGGCTTCATGGTTTTTGGAAAGCCTATCGGCTGGCATTATTGAGCTTGCACATGTAGCCGGCAAAGACCGAAAACGAAATCACATCGTTTCACGTTATAATCACGGTTTTTTTTTTTTTTTTTTCATGGCATACACACTTTTTACGAAGACTAGCAGAAATCGCAAGCCGCCGCCAGGCGTACTGTCCAAGATGGCTGGAGCCACTGGTGGAAAGGGGAGTGGGCATCAAACTGTCACTGCTGAATTGTCTATTCTAGAGCAGTTACAGCGCTCCGAAATGAAGCTGGAGACTTATAACAGGATTACGCGGTTTTGCCCAGAGGGAAAGCAACTTCATGACAGGTTTAGTAAAGCGGTCTTAGCGTATATACAAAAGGAGGCGGGTGTTCTGACAAAGCAAAAGCGCGGGCTCACTTTGGGCGAGCACCTGAACTGCGCCGAGGGGAAAGGGTAAACTCATTAATAAAGGGAATGAAATTCAAGTAAAGGCAGTGCTCGGGTTAGGAGAGGGGGGGGGGGGGGTGAAGAAAATATGAAAATCTATAAAGCAGGTAGGTGAAGCATGTCCAGCTTTTGCGCGTTATATAGCATTTAAAAAAGTAACGTAATTTTAGGCTTCTCCTCATAGCACGATAGAAGTGCGGAGTAGTTTCGTATCAACGCCACGGGCGGCGCGATTTCAGTTTTCCACTGTTTTCGCCCATATATTAATCTTCGTAGTCGAATGTCCCCAACAACGCTCCGTGGGTCTTGCTTAGCTGATATTTATTTTATTTTTATTTTATTTTTTTTTAATTAGCGTTCCTGCACTGAAAATGTCTTCTAGTCGTATGACGTCCTGACATCGTGCCCCACACGACGCTGTGCGTTGTGAAGAAGCTTAAATTACTTCGTGTTTTCATTTGTCGATTACGTCACCACTAAAAATGCTTGCCCTAAATTCTTCTCATTCTTTGCTGGTGAGTTTTACATATTAGACTCTGAGCTCTTTGAGTTCGAAAACCTCTTCGGTTATAGAATTCACATGACAAATGGGAACAGCAACTCTGCAGCACGAGAAGGTTTGGTTTGGTTTGTGGGGTTTAACGTCCCAAAACAACTCTGGCTATGAGCGACGCCGCATGCAGTGGAGGGCTCCGGAAATTTCGGCCACCTGTGGTTCTTTAACTTGCACCGACATCGCACAGCACACGATCGCCTTGCCTTTCGCTTCTATCGTAAAGTGGCCGCCGTGGCCGGGATCCGATCCCGTATGCATAGGCACAGTAGTCGAGCGCCCTAACGACTGCACCAATGCGGCGGAGAGAGCGAAAAAGATTTAAGTTGTTAGACGCCGAGACAAATCACTGACCAATCAACGCAACTGTTTGGCCGAAGACCCCATAAGAACCGTACGCCAGTCTGGAACTCTTGTTCTCACTGGAAAACCGCTGGGTACAATGCGGCAATGGGGATCGAACCCGGGAAGACAGCCGCGCCGCTTGCCCTTTAAGGCGTTATCCGATCCACCGTACAAAGATCAGTGACTATAAGCTATGTCTCCCGAAAAACGTTTCTGACGGAACGCAGTGTGGCTCCTATATTATAATTATTATTTTTATGCAGGTGTTTTGTTACTGTTGTTGGTTGAAATAGCGATTAAGGCTGGTGAGAGGAAATGCATCAAGCAATGTCGGAAGCCAATATATCAGCGCCCATACACCAGAAGCAAGCAGTCGCATTGATAGGTATTCACCTTTTAAAACAAGTATGCAGGTAAACTTCTGAAGCAGCAAGAGTCTCCCGTCATAAATGGATGCATAAAAGGACCCTCCCTTCTCGAAGATGAGTGGAGCTGCTTGGACCGTATAACGAGCTTTTGCGTGAGCGCTCTAAGGACTGGAGGTGGACACCAGATAAGGTATGGAAGGAAAACCTTTTGCGCCTGTCGAGGTGATTGCCACAAGCAAAGCCTGAAGCGAGGAAACCGATTCGGGTGCGATGAAGAGACCTGCTGCTCCGACGGCGGTGACTGCAAACACTGCGGGTGGCCGACGAGCATACAAGCAGAGTACATATATCACTCTGCGTGTGCGTGTTTTATGCTTATGCGTATGAAGCATGTAGGCTGAAGAAGCCGCGAGGGGGCTACATGCATGTAGCATGTAGTATTCAGTGCAGAGGTTATATAAAGAAAAACACGGGGGAATGTATCGGTTCGTGAAGGAAACATAAGTTCGGCAAGGAAGCCTCTCGAAGCATGCAAAAACGCAGGCATTGAAATGCGGACGCAGCGAATGGGACGCAACCTTGTCAGTGGTTTTTTGAGGAAGACAAGAGAACAGAAATGGTCTATAGGTCGAAGAACAAAGAAAAGAGAGAGAGAGAGATGAAATAAAGCTGTGCACTTATACGACCAAGTGTGCATTGCTTTTGGATTTTCTTTTCTTCAGGTAACGGGAAAGGGTAAACCCTTTTGTAACAACATCATTTGCGTTATGCTATATAAAAGATAAAAGTTTCCTCTTTCCGTCTTCTCTTCGTCGATGCGCTGCTTGCCTTTTCTCGGGGTGATTCCTGTCGCTTCATGCCGCCAAAGAAACGGGATAGACCGGCCGACACACGGTCAGACCTAAAGCAACAGGGCTGGTACAACGAGGCGAAGACGTTGCTGAAACAAGAACGGGAAGTGTAATAAAAAGAAAAATAATAAGGAGTCAGGGGTGTAAGTGACGGAAGAAAAAGCAGCGATACAGATGGTCCGGAATAAAAAATAAAGCCGAAACATGTGAAACGAGAGAGGTTTAGAGATGCTGCACGTAAAAGAGGAAGAGCCGCAGAAGTATGAGGGGAAGGGAGGAGAAATCAATGAGGTATCAGGAGTTGGAGCCTGGACGTGAAGAATCGAAATCAAGGTATATCGCTCCTAGCCAGGGAGGGTTGCTTGGTGAAAAGAAACTCGCGCGCCGCGAATCTCGAACCTCCCTCCAACGTCGACGCCGCAGGCACACGTTGCGCTTGTGTTGGTGGGAGGTGCGCACGTATATATAAATATATATCATCCCAGCGATCGAGTCTCGAAAAGAAGAACAAAAAAACTGTACAAGGGTTTGCTTGGTTGGTTCCAAATGTAGATAGCATTGTTCAGCCCGGAGGCGCAAAAAAATAAAAATAAAAATGAACAAAAAAGAAACGAAATGGAAGAGGAAAGGAGTCACACTTTGCTGAGCTGTTATATACGCGCGGAAATGTTGAGTGTGGGCGTCTGTCCCTCTTCGTCTTCGCGTTTACCGCCCCGGATGACTGCATCGGCTTCAGGGCGCCGCTGGCTGTTGATGCTGCTGCTGACGCCGCGCGCCGCTGCGGTTTCAGATCTTGCTACCGTCCGAGAAAAAGCGATGGAGGAGAAGGAGGCAGCGGCTAAAGGAAAAAAGATACGCCTCCCCCCCTCTCCCTCCCACACACACACTGGCCGGCCGACGAATGTGAAAAGAAAATGCCTTCTCCTCACGTCTTTACCGTGCCTGCTGAGCGGCGTCGATATGATTTATAGTCGGTTTCTCTTGGGATTTCTATAGCGTCACACGGCGTCTTTGCCACGGACCCGTTCACACATAACCTAGTGTATATACCTTGGGGTGCTTACGAGATTTCCGCGTGCCAGTCGTTTTCCTCCGCACACAACACGCTACACGCATTTTGTTTTTTTTATATATTTTTGTCCGCCAGAGAAAGCCACTACACATTGTATACCAGTATAGTCTCGCGTATACAGACTAGGTCCGGTGAATCTACATTCTCGTCTCATGTTTTCTATTTTGTGCAGATATAATAAATGTCGCCCTGCTTCCTTGTCGTCGAGAGAAATGTTATAATTGACAGTGTCCCAAAAGTTTTTCGTAAATGCGATCAGAATGTTCAAAGGAACCCAGCAGCCAGCCCATTGCACTGATAAGCCTAAGAATTGAAAAACTGCTACAAAAATAATTGAAAACATCTGGGAATATAGCGGAACCTTCTCAGGCTACTTAGTAGAGGCTCACCTTATAAAACGCTGGTGTCGAGAATGTTTGCAACCGTAGTTTATTTATCCCAACGCGTATTGAAGTCTGGTGCGCAGTTAATGTATCCCAACTATTTTAATCTTTCAAATATCGGGAATAGACGATGTGTTCAAGGAACGTGAAACCAACTGAGCGCTGTTCATACTCGCGTTATTGTCCCAGTTTAAAAATATTCCTTTCCTTCTGCAAAGCTAGGAATTTAGTCAGGACTAAGTATCTAACGTGTTAATGATTGACTCCGAGGAAAAGAAGTGTAAATCCGGAATTTGTACAGGTCATATTAATACAGTACTTCGAAATGAAATTTGCAAAAACGTTGTTTACCAGCTGTAGGAAGAAAGATCGGCCACAGTTAACCAGTTGCTGGCGCATATCTTGCGGCCAGGCCACTCCAAGCTCAAAATTGCATGCGTTGCACCGGAAGTGAGCGGATTTGCAGGGTGCGCGTCTTTGGACGCAAATTAAACCAGCAACTGTTAGGTGGTTACGTTTTGTAATTCGTTTGCTTTTTTCAGAAACTGGAAAAAATTCACGTAAATTGCCATCATCATCATCATAATCATCCGGACTATACCCACTGCAGTGGGAAGGCCTCTCCCCTACTCCTCCAATTAACCCGGTCCTGAGCTGCATCCACTAGACCCCTGCGAACCTAACCTCATGCGACCACCTAACTTTCTGCCGACCCCTGTATACGCTTTCCTTCCCTTGGAATCCAATTTGTTACCCTAAGCGGCCATCGGTTGTCCTCTCTACGCATGCCCTGCCCATGTCCATTTCTTCTTGATTTTCACTAAAATTCACGTAAATGGAACCTTGTAAATATTTCAGGGAGCTATATTTTTATAGGGAGCTATATATATATATATATATATATATATATATATATATATATATATATATATATATATATATATATATATATATATATATATATATATATATATGTGTATAAGTGCGATGCCATTTGTAAAGAATCAGTATACACATGCCCTGTTCCCAAACATATTCAGTTTCTTATCAAGCCCTGTGGTTGTGCTGCAAATAATTTATGTAAGTGATCGGGGCACTAATATCTTCGAATATCATTTTGAAGCTCAAACTTGCCGTGGCCATCACGCAGTTCATCAGCAGCAGGCGGACAGCCTGCATTATGGTGAGTGTTGATTGCCAGAGGGAAAGTAGAGCATATCTGTACAGAGCTAAACGCGTGCTAAGCACAGCTCTATCACTGCTGTACCAACGGCACGTGAAGAAGCGTTTACTTGGGTCTGTGACCAGAATTAGAGCTGTCTGGAATGTCAATACTGAAGACTACCTGTGTTCTTCGTGTGTGCCCGCTTCATGGTTTGATGCTCCCTGTAAACAAGAGTTTCTGTTCTACCCTAATGCTTCTTGGCTGTCTTTCTCTGCAGCGGTGGAGCGATAATGTCACGATGCCAAAAATTCGGATTCCAGCAGGGACAACAACCATTTTTGTCTGAAGGGTGCAAAGACGCCCGCGTGTTGTACGACATCAGTGCACGTTAAATATCCCGAGACAGTTGAAATCAACCCACAGCCTTTTGTCCCAGCATCTCTCATTACCTATGCGCGCGGCTTAACGTCATTAAACCACGAATCACATACCAACATCAAATCAGAATGAACAGTGATTAATCAAACATCGAGGTTTCCTTTCAGTAAATCTCGCTCTTGTTTTCTGTCGCCGGCGTTTCATACTTCTATGGAGAGGCAAAAACACTTCCTAAAAGCAGAATAAAAGAAGCGCGAAACTATATGGACGCAAGTACTTGGCACGCATCACTTGCGTGCCACACCTCATGACAGGAAGCGAGCAGAGAGACACAGCAGGGCTCGTGGGCCGACGTGATTGCGAGGCGCAGCGCGGTTATAGCTGGCGACACGCATCCGTGGATGAAGACAACATCTCACTCTCGTTCCGCGTTTCCAGAGAAGACAGATGTTGACGCTCGCGAAAAATAGAGGCTACAGAACCTCGGCAGTTTGAAATCTGCCGCTATGTAACACGGAGGCATGCCCCAAGTAGGGATGGAAGCAAGGAAGACGCCAGAGAACGAGAAAGAGTGGGAGGCGAAAATTTTCGGTTTGGGCCCGACGCGCGACAGAGGGTGACGAACGGCAGCAACAGCAGCAGGAACCGGGCCCGGTGCGCGCTGCTCGCCTCCCGGTGAGGCGTCCACACTCTTCTGTTCTCAGGAACCCCGAGCGCGTGGCTCCGCCCCTTCGCTTTTGTGTTTCCCGGAGGCCTCGGGTGCGTATGATAATCACAGACAACTTTCAACAAACGCCCGGGATCACCACTGCATATATCCACGCGCGAGGAAAGGAAGCGGCATGCGTTCATCGCGCACGCCAACGTCGGCGCTCCGAAGCGCTGCGAAGTCCAGAAGAGAGGAGAGATGCGTGCGCAAGCAACGAAGCAAGCAAGAGAGCACACGGCATATTCGAGACGCATAGAGAAAGCGAGCCCCGCGCTCCTTTCGAAGCGGGCTTTTTATATGCGCCTCCTATGTGTTGCCGCTTTCTACCAGGCGATGAGGGGCAACACGCACGCACAAAAACACAGCCGTCCGGCGTCGGCGACTCGTCCGTCGCGCAGCCGTATAACTAGAGAGCACGGCAGAGCGCGGCACACGACGCTTTCCACTGCCCCCCTCCAGCCCATTCCGCCTTCGTCTGGCGTCGTCGTCTCCAACGCCGCGTGTTTGGGGACTTTGATTATAGGGATGCGAGTTGGTTGCTGTTCCGCAGTTCGAGCCTCAAACCCGTCATTGTTGTCGGGGGCGTGGAGCCCGGAGGCGCGGATAGCCGTGACCCGTTCCTCCGCCAGGCAGTCGCCGCAGCGCCAGCCAGCCAACGTCGTGGTATATACTATACACACGGAGTGGAGAAAAGGGAGAGGAGTGACTATAAGAGCAAGGAAAACAAAAGCGCGAAACAAAACATACTGAGACGAGAGCGGCCGGGATGACGGCGGCGAGGTGTTGGCGGGCTTTGGCTGCCGCGGCGGCGTCTCTCTTCTGTAGCTGGGACGACGAAGACACTGGGACCAGAGCTCCCCTCTCCTCTTTCGCGTCCCCGTCGTCCCACAGAGGGCTGGGAAATAAAAGCGGCTGCTTGTGGACGGAGCATTGCAGGGGCAGGAACAAATAAAGAATCGGATAGTAGTTTGAATGCGAGTTTCGTTGACCTGCCGCCGTACACACACAACGCGAGAGAGCTGTGGCGAGGAGGCTAGGAGAGGGAACGGATAAGGGGGTTGTGCGGATGGGAAAAACATGGGCCGGAAAATCATAGTGCCCGCCGCGTACTGCCGCCGCCCGAAGAGCATTGCGTCGGCTCTTGAGGAGCGGGTGTCCGCTTCCTTTTCGGGGATGGACGCCAGTTCTGCGGCCACGCCATGCACACGGGCAAGCCCAGAAAAAGAAAACAAAAAAACATATATATATCGCTGGGGGAAGGCCTTGTTTTCGGCGTATAACCGCGTGACCGGGCGCTTTACTCTCTTCTTATCTGAAGTCCGTCCTCAGAGGCTGACTGCTCTGATTTTTTTTTTTTTCTGAAACCGGATTGTGGCGCCGTCAACGCTGTCCACTGGCGAGATGAGAGGGCGTCCGCCTACCGCAACGCTTCGCGGCCGGACCGATCGCTGCAGCCCTCGTGTGCGGCGTGAGGGTTTCTTTTGTAAACGCAGCTGTCGCATCTGTATCCGCGTTCGCTGGGGATCGAGTAGGCTTCAAACGGAGTGCCCTCTCGTTGTGCGTGTGATTGTTGGTTACTCGTCCCATCCGCTGGGAAGAGGTGGGGGGGGGGGGGGGGGGGGGGGTGAGTCGGTTGCGGTTGGCTGCGCCTTCTGGACTCTGCGGTTCGGACTCGCCACAAAATGATGACGCCCGGCGCCAGGGCTGCTGTGGTGTTCCCAATTCGCCCCCGAGTCCGATGGTGGTGACTAAGTAATAGAGACTGCGAAGCATGTACACGATATGGATATCATCGATTGAACGATGCTCTCTCTGCAGTTTCTGCCGTGTGGGAGGATCGCGCTGTTTTTTTTTTTTTGTTTTTTTCAGTCAAGTTTCAAGTTTATTTCGTATATACAAGAAAATGGATACAGTAAGAGTTGTACAGAAGGAGGTTCCGTAGTACAAGACTGTCGGGGGGACCTCCCAGAACAAAGCAAGTGAGGTAGAAATGTGAAACAAAAATGGGAAGCAGTGTAACAATTAGTGTAAAAGTACAGCCTACAAAACAACGTTTAGAATATGCGCCAATGAAACTAAAAAAGATAAATATACAGATCATCAACTTCAGTGCATAGAACAGACAAAATCGCACATTCAAAAGGGAACTATAACAGTCGGAAGAAAATTAACTATGTAGCATGTTTATTCCAATGGTTATGGCAAAGATTTAAAACATGTGCGGACACAGTCGGGACTTCTTTTCTCAGTATGTGGTCTGCCAGTGTTCAGCATAGTGTGAATGTTCCGTCGTGGTTCTACAGAGAGTCAACAGTCGAGAACCAGAACTAGCCTTGCGTGCTGAACGTGTGACAACACGGGCGTGAACAAATTGACCCCGGATCAGTTGGCAAGAGATGAAGAGCTAAACACCCGTCAAGTTTGCAGATCTCGCCGTATATCAGCTAAAAACCTAATTTCATAACTGGTTATTTTACGTAGATAATAATTTGCGCTGTACTTAAGGCATATATCCAGGAGAGCACGCTCTGCAGCTCAAGCCTGTGGCTGTCCTTAGGAATATTTTTGCCTTTGAGCTTTTCGTGACTTTACTATGCGCTAGCCTGTAATACAGGAAATCTACTAAAAAAATTTCGTATTTCAACAGTGACCAAATTCAGATTCGTCCCTTAGCGAAGTAAAGGGCATGCAGGGCTTCTAGGAAAGTTTTCAGTGCAGATTGTGCGTTGCTTTTTTATCGTGAATCGATCACATGCCTCAGTCACGCCCCCCCCCCCCCCCCCCTTCCCCTTCTCCGCAAATGAAAGTAAAGGAGTTACACCGGAGCTCCCTCTGGCGTGGGCTTGAAGCTTTCCATTTCGTCAAACGTGAGTGGTTTCTATATAGCTCATCCTTCGTAAAGTTACCTGCAGATCTCGTAGCCCCGCTTACCCCCCCCCCCCCCCCCCCCCCCCCCTCTTCCTTCGGCCTTTTTTTATAGACCTTCCTGTTAGGCGGCGTACGCGCACGAAAATTAAATTAAGCTTTTATTTATTTATGCATGACGCGGCAGCGTTAACGACTCATGCCTGCGTGACCCTTGCGTATATCCTCGATCACCGACATGTACTTATCCACCCACTTAATCACTAATCCCTTATTTTTCGTCTCCATTATCTCGCGAATACTTAGGAGCATAGTCGAAAACTACCACAATATGAGAAAAACCACCCGACGTGGATATAAACTGTACTTAAGCAAGCCATAGCTGCTTGGTCTACGGACTTTGCAGTTCAAACACGATTTAACGAAGATGACGGGAGCCGCGAAATATTTCGTTAAATCGGTCACCGTCGTTAAATCGAGGGAGGCAATTCTCGGTCACTTAATCCGATACAGTTGGTTATTACATGGTATCGTGGCATCAACGAAGTACCGCGGCATCATATTTGCGAAGCGTAAATGCGCTGAAAATGAAGTCGTGTTTTGAAAGGACGTAACAGCCAACCGTTAAACGAAGGCCCAAAGAAGCTGTACAGGGGTTAGGGCGCTCAACTTCTGTGCCCAAAGATGCGGGATCGAATCCCGACCACGGCGGCCGCTTTTCGATGGAGGCGTAAATCAAGGTTCCCTCATGCTGTGCGATGTCAGTTCACGTTGAAGAACCCCATGTGGTCGAAATTTCCGGAGCCCTCCACCACGGCGTCTCTCATTGCCTGAGCCGCTTTGGGACGTTAAGCGAAATGAATAAATGAAATTAAATGAAACCGAAACTGAACTGCAAAGGCATTATAGCATGGCTGACTCAGAATGCGATGGCCCTGAAAAGTGCGATTTCGCTCACCCTCCCACATGAATTCAGAAGCCCAAGTTGGAAGTTCCGGCCAAATCAGCCCTCAGTGACGTGGTCTCGTGGCTAAATCAGACCTGTCACGTGGCCAAATCAGCTTTTGTCACGGGGTATCGTGGCTAAACCAGTCCTGTCACGTGGTCTCGTGACGTGAGATAGCCCTACGACTAATGAGTGCCCAGCCATGTCAGATGCCAGCTGCCATCATGAAGTATGCCCGTGATTTTTTGCTCACAGCGTCGGAACGCTGGATTTTCTGGGCTTTAATTCAGTGCCGGCGCGTTAACGTATACGTTGCGGTCTCACGGAGTACTGGTATATCAAGCTTTGCAGGCCTGGTTGACTGAGTCCTAGATCGCGACTTAAACCCAGGCAACCGTTAATTCTACCCGCATTTTGATGTCCATACTAAGACCTGTGCACCAGGTAGCAGCGAAATCAATCCGATGCCCTCATGAAGTCACACGCTGCAGGAGCTTCGGAACGTGTAGCATGGCAGATTAATTCCTAATATTGCGATGTATAGCACACGGGGAATTGCGCCGCTTCAATCAGCCTATACTAGTAAGCCCACAACACTGATGCAACAGCGAAAGGGCACACTGAGGATAAGGAAAAAAAAAAAAGTGTTTGAGGAGGCTTGTTGCAGCATATATTTTATCAGCCCATATGTAAAGCGCGTTACACTGAAATTGATACTATCCCCTCGTACATGTGGAAGCAAATAAACGTTTACACAGCGCAAAGAGGGGGAACTGGAGATGTAGGTGGAGGAGAGGTCTGGATGGGCAAACAAGAACACATAGCTACAATTTGACAGGCAATTTGGTATACTATACACCGACAGTGGCTGCCGGTAGGAGATGCCACGGTGTATTTTGTTTTTCTCGGGCAACAGTGCGTGTGTCGGGGGGGGGGGGGGGGGGGGGGGCAAAATCTTGCGAGTAAGGGAAACCACAGCGATTGCGGAGAGTGCTTCCGCGCAGGCCGCGGCAGCGAGCCCACGCGAAGAGTATTAAGTCGACATTAATCATCGTCCGCGGCGGCGCGCTGCCCGCGTACCGCCCGTGCAAGCAGCGCGTCCGCGCCTTTCTTTATCGCCTAATTATCCTCTCTTATGCCTCGAAAACAGCCACCGCTTTCTTCCTCTGTGGTCTGTACTTTCCTGTTGGTAGTCTGCAGGCTTTCGACAGGTTCTTTAAGAGGCCGGCCTGCCTGCTGTTCAAAAAAAAAAAGAAAAAAAAAAAAGAGAGAACGCCGTACTTTACACGTCGTCGAACCGCTTGTTTCTTGACACGACCGAAAATTAAGTACCACGACACGTGGTACGGCTGTGCACGTGTGGCGAAATTCCTGGAATGGATGCGACGACTCTGGCGCGTGTTTCCGACATGCGTGGATGTGGGGCACGCGCGGCGTTGGCATAAAGTTCCTTATAACTGCTACCGCCCTATAATCGAATTTGCTCTCCCGTTTTTAAACGCATTCTTTTTTTTTTTTTCTTTTTGTAAAATTGTGCCTGATCGCCGCTATGCCAGTGAAAGCTTTATTTTTGGTTACGCCAGCTTTCATCTCAGTAAACCTTTTACACTGGACCCAAAACACAACGTAATAAACGTGAAATCGTGTGATGCATTCGCAGAGACCTTAATTATTTTCTTTTGATTCCTGTAGGAGAGGGGTAGGTTTTTTTTTCTCTTTAGTTTAGGTATATTCTTTCAGTTAAGCGGCTAACAAACTGATTCATGATTTTTCGAATACAACAAGATGTATACAATATCTGAAAATATGTTCCATTGCTGTTTTTGTTATGTGACCTAATGTCAACTTATCACTATCACAACGGGAATACATTACTGTGACTATAGCCAGCGTTACTGAGTGCACTGCGCTAGCCAAATCCTCATCTATAATCCGCTTGCCTCGTAAACCTGCCTTTTTTTTTTTCGTATCAATATCATCTCATAAATCATTTTAAAACTCTATATGAGTATCAACAGGTCAGGCACTAACAGCAGCGGAGATGAGTGTCTCGCGAAAGTCGCCGACAGCTCACGCGATTAGGTTGCCGCTCAGGTATAAACAGCATCTCGAACAGAACCGCTTAGCGCTCTTGCCCTCTTTAGGAAAGTGAGCAAGAGAAACTTTGTTAGCTGGACCTATCATACCAAGTATTTTTCTCAATCTCCTGCACACAGAGAGGCCTATCGATTTCCAAATTTCTAAGGGACTCAAACCTGGACTCAAAACGATGTCGACGGCAGTTGGCTATTGTTGGTGAGACGCACATGGCGAAGCAAACATTGCCTGGTTACCGATCTGTGTCTTCATTTCTGATTGCAATTAACATGTCAGTATCGCTATCTGGAACAGTTGCTAATTTCATCCGCGTATATCCGAACTCACTTTCTTTTTTATTTTGTAATTCGACACACCCGCCTATCCCGTAGACATTTGGAGCCGATTGCATGCCCCCCTGCCCCTCTTTCCTCTTCTGTAGCAAGAAATTTTTAGCACATTTAGCACTATCTTTTGGACGATGAAAGGAATGTCTGCTAGATAAATCTAGAAGTGTAGATGAATAGAGAACATGTTTGTCTTATACACCGGCTTGTGGTATGAAGGTTATCACTCGGCGCAAAATTTATAGGACATCATCGTAAAGAGTTCTTGATCAATGCATCGATTTAATGGTTGTTTGTCTGACAGCGCGGCTACAGTCGCGAGGAGACTTCAGGAAGTACGCGAACCGAGAGCTTCACACAGCCTGAACAGAGAAACGCTTGAGCAAGGCACCGCGAACAAGAGCGCACTGTCGGCGTATTCTGTTAGTTTCCCAACTTCGCCCGACAGCCTGCTCGATGGCGCTGAGAGCTGTGGCAATATGAATAAATTATGTTTGCACTTCATTCTGACAGGCCTGCTCGGCGTGCCGCTCTTCACAGCCGAGGGCACCTTTGATTGGCTGCCTGGAGCGGGAAGACTGACGCCAAGCATTTCCATAATACCGGGACCTGTCAATCAAGCGTCGGTTGCGCGCCCCCTGCCTCTACTACCGCTTCTTCCCGGCAGCTTTCCTCCCGCTGCGACGCACTCTCTCAGCTGTCACTCAGCGAGCACGTGGATGGAAAGAGTGAAGAGGAAAAGAAAATAATAAGCAAAAAGGAGGGCGCGGTGAGAGAGTGGAAGGGGACCGAGGGCTTGCTTCGCCTCGTCGTGTGAGCTGGGAGCCCCAGCCGACGGCCGCCTCTAGCCGGTCTTCTTCCCACGCTAAGATGGCTTCCCCAGCCACGGCGACGACGTTCGTGTCTGCCGATTTCGTGGGGCTGTCAGAACGGCAAACGAAGGGACAGTAGTAGTACTTGCCGCTTCCGGCCGGATAGCACAGAAAATCGAGTCGACAAGGAAGTTGCTACATGTGTTTAAGCTGACCAAAACTCGGGCGGCGTTCTATGCATGTGCCCATAAACACGAAATATTGGTGTGAGACAATTTATCCTTTGCGCCGAGAATTAATGCCACAGCCTCAAATTCTTGAAGCTTATGCATTACGGCTTCCACTCAAAAGCTTTGTTACCCTCTCGGTTATTATCACCACGATTGTCTTCCTGGTAGCCCTGCCGCGGAGATGAGCATTTGCAGGTGAGGAACGCCAGCAGTTATTTTAAATGGACGCTTCGTAGAAATAACGGGGATTCATGAATTTAGAACGCCGTTTTGCTGTATGGTGACACCGGAAGATACTCGGCACACTTTCCTATATACGGCCAATTAGCATACGTGTTCGTCGTAGTACGATGCGGAATGCGATTTTGATGTCGTTTATTTTTGACAAGTGATCCGTACTATAGCCGTTCTTTTGCGTACCCATCAGCTGCATGTGACGGGCTCCATTTCTTCACCAAATGTTTATGGCCAATTACCTCAACTCTCGTTTGCTCAGGTAACCCTGACTCTGCCCTTTGTGACGTCTTTCGCCTATACAGCCACCACTAGCACATACGACGCCGTTTTCGGCATTGGTTTTCATTTTATTCATAAATACAATGAGTTGCTTAGAGACCTTCATTTCTCGCTTGCAGTTCTTCAACAGGATCACCGCAGTCGTCAACCGCGAGCTCGACTCTCGCGAGAAACTGTCATGACCCCAGTGACACAGGCATTCCTTCTCCCTCTCAGGGTAAGAGACACGACGTTACAGGCATGCTTCCCCGCCAGCTTTCGTGTTTCATCGACACCCCAAGCACCGCCGCCTCGGTAAACAAGCACGCGGCGTTAGGAGGTATGGAGGCCAGGCAGGCAGCCGGAGAAAAGACCTCCGCTACGCCTCTCGGGGCAACGGGGTTGAGGAGAAATAGGAGGGGGGATCTTCGGCGTCAGTGCCAGCTGTGGCAGGGAACCCGGTCGCATGTGCTGCGGGCGGCAACTGAAGCCGCTGCACCCGGGGCCCCCAAGCCGGAGGCTGCGTCGGCCCGGCTTCAGAGCGAACATCGCTGGCTCTCCTCCTTCCGAAGCGCAAGCAGAGCTGCAGGCAGACAGTCTAGTCTCAGCTCGCGCCACCGGCGACAACACGTGCGGATCGTGGGGTTCCTGGAAGGAAAGCGTATCGTGGTCTGGAGAGCGTTCTCCTGCCTCCATCTATACCTGGCCGCTGCCGAAGGGCGGGGGGCAGGGTGCCATCGCCGATTCGGCAAAAGATGAAGCGAGCTCTTCGGCGACAAGAGCGCGCTGGCTCTTGGAAAAACGGCGCACAAGTGGACCGCTTTGTGCATGGGAGCGCGGCCAAACACGGCCGACGCTTGTGTGTGTATGCCGCGATGTTGCCGCGTATATGGTTATACGCGCACTACGGAGACGGCGGCCGGCATAGGCTTCACGAAAGCAGCGGCGACACCATGGCTAAGACGAGACGCCAGCAAAAGAAGAAACCTTTTTCGGTTGCCTTCCCTCCCCTACTTCCTCCTCCTCTGTGACAGGCGGTCCAGATAACTCGCCCCAGAGAAGATGGAGGAGAAGGGGTCGATGCGAAAGGGGGGAGGGGGGGGGGGGTTGCTGGTGGAAAGACATAGATAGGGAGGACTAAAGCAGTTGAGGGGATCTAGTTTCGGACCGCTGTTTGGCGCGCGCGCCACGAGCGCGGGAGATACGCACCCGCTTGCGCGGCCGGCTTCCCCTCACACATGTCCAGAAGGGGAAGCCCCAGATTCAGGCAGCAACAAGGACTGCCCCACCTTTCGCAGCAATATATCGCCGCTGTACCCTTCGAAGCTCCGCCGCTATATAGCTGGAGAGCTGCCTCCAAGAGCAGCCGTCGCTGAACCGTTTGTATGCCGGCGGAATCGCTATCTGGCCGCGGCCGCGCGGGCGGGAGCGCGCGCACCGCGGAGCTGAGAACAGTGCACTTGTGTGACCCGCGTCTGGGCGGCGCGCAACTATTCCTGGATCGTCTCCAGGTGACAAGTAGAACGAGGAGTCGGGCCGTCTCTTTTGTCGGGCTCTGGCTGCGTGGAACAAGGCTCGTCGCTTCTTCTCCAGTCAGTGCCGCGGTGGACGCGCAATCGGCGTGGCGAATCTCGCTCTGTATACGCGTCCCGCTCCGACGGCACCGACAAGCGTCACTCCCGCGTTCTGCGCGCAGCTCTATTTCCATGCTTGAGCTCTGTCGAGGTTACCGTGGTATCGTTTCTTTTCGGAGAGCTGCGCGGCCGGGAGGGGATGTCTAGTCGACGCCCTCTATATATACGCTGTCTTATATTCCGCACCGTCGGATACACAGTGCTTGAAGTCCAGGATCTGGGCTGTATAGTTGACCTAACTACACAAGGCCCTGTGCATTGACCTAAAGGAAATTAATTACATGCGCAATATTAACAATGTCAATGAGCATTCTGTTGTGCTGTTTTTCTACTCCTTGATTCCAGCTCTAATTTTGCCTAACAAAAACACAAGGACGGCAGGTAAGTCGCAGGGAGGGCACCTGGTGGTGCTTAATGCACGTATATAGTTTCAGTTAAATTCATCGCTATACTGTCAATGTCGGCAAGACTCCAGTACTTCAGAAAGAAAAAACCCTGAATACTCTCGTAGGACATTCTCTTCCGGGCGCATTCCGGTAGAAGAAAAAGAATGGAAAGCTTGTGGGCAAAGATGGTGCTTTGCAACTCTATGTTGAGTCGTTCAGTACCGTTGCGACGCACTCAGGAATGTCTGCTACATGTGCAGGAGGGCAGTCGATCAGAGCGTACTTGTGCACGTACACAGCAGGTGCTGCCAAAGATTGGCTCGGCAGTGCAGTCTACCAGAAGTTGTACACACCACTTATGCCCCCGACAGTGCTTTCTGGAAAAGAAATTCCTTCGGCGCAGACGTCTGCGAACCTCTAACGCGCAGAGGAGGCATTGCCGTCAATATGCGCCTTCGTCAGCTTAACTATTCCCACCAACTGGCACATAACAGTATGTAACAGTATTCCGAATGTGCCTCACAATTAGAGGGTGCAATATAATTTTGCAATTAGGGATATTGCGACGTTGTTTTACACTCTTCATTTATCGGAATTTTGGCGTAGTGAGTCCTCGACATCTGCATAAATCTGCACTCCATTTCTAAAACAACTTACTTAGACTTTCCAAATGCTGATGATTCAAGCATACTTAATTTTTTAATACTGGAGTTTGAATAATTTGAAGAACTTTATAATTGTCCAGGCACAGATATAGATACACTATAATGGCAAAGCTTCAAGGCCATTGTATCACACTGTGTCAACAAGTATGTGCAAAAAAAAAAAAACGAACAAATAGACATAACCCATGGATAACACGTGATGTTATTTACTCGAAATGCAAAGTAAGAAGACTGAAAAAATCTTTAAAGATAAAAAATGACTCTCAAATAAAACATAGGCTTACGAACGCCATCAGTGAAAAGAAAGCAAATATTAGGACAGCTAAAAGAATTTATTTTTCAGATACGCTTGCTAATTTCGTGAAACATTCACCTGGAAAATTCTGAACGTACCTTAACCCCCAAAATAAAAAAAAAAAAACACTTTCAGTTCGCGGGACCAAAACGAAAAGTTCGCCAACTCTTTAAACGCCTATTTTCACTCCGTGTTCACAGCTGATAATGGCCAGATTCCGGTGGTTGAACATATCTGCCATAGACCATTAGATATGCCAACGATAACTGAGGCTGGAGTACTGAACCTGCTACTATCAGTTGATACTAAAAAAGGAAACGGCCCTGATAATATTCCTAACACTTCACAGATATGCCGAAGTAAACGCCAAATACTTGCATCTATAATGTTCTTAAATTCTTATCCACTTGTTCTCTTCCTGAAGAATGGAAAATTGCGAAAGTAATTCCTATACACAAAACAGGCAGCAAAGATGATGTTTCAAATTACAGACCAATCTCGTTAGCATGCACGGTAGGAATATTATTAGAACACATTATGCTAAAACATATCGCTATAGTTGCCTTGACCAAGAGCGCACACTGTCACCTGTCCAACATGGGTTCCGGAGAGGACTTTCCACCATCACTCAATCACTCGAATTAACACGTGATTTGTTCCAAAGCATTGATAATCAAAAAAAACAAATTGATTTAATTGCATTACACTTTTCTAAAGCTTTTGATAAAGTAACTAAAAAAATTAATTAGCAAACTTAGAACAACTTTAGGCAACGGCTCCATCGTCAACTGGATAGAGGACTATTTAACTAACCGATCTCAGTATGTTACAGTTAACCATGAAATTTCATCCACTGCATCGGTTACATCGGGAGTACCCCAAGGATGCGTCCTTGCACCGATTCCTCATCTTTATCAATGATCTACCCACTAACATAAGAGTTAAAATCAAACTTTTTGCCGATGACTGCATTATTTATAATGGAATTAACTCTTCGAAGGCCCACAATGACTTAAACAACGCCCTTCAAGACGTGATAACACGGTGCAAGGATTGGCAAATGGAACTAAACATAGAAAAAACTGCCTTCCTAACTCTAACACGTAAAAAACAAGTGTCCGACTTTATGTACAGTATAAATAACATACCACTGACAAGAGGTAATCAACATAAGTACCTAGGTTTAATCCTCTCACATGACCTAAGAGGGAAGGACATATTAACAGCATATATCTTCTGCTTTGAAACGGTTGTTCTTGTTGAGAAGACGGCTTCGTGAAGCACCACCAGAAACTAAACTATTAGCATATAATACATTTATACGACCAGTTCTCGAATACGGTAACACAATTTGGTTCCCCTATACACAGCAGCTTATTAACAAAATCGAAGGAGTACAGCGAAACGCAGTTAGATTTATATTTAACAAATATAGGACCGCTGATTCGGCATCCCAATTGCTTGAAAAAGCCTCTATTCTTACTTTACAAAACCGCGCCAAACTTGCACGACTAAAATTACTCTACCATTTATTACACAATGCACTAAACATAGATAGCTCATTGTATATATCCTTAGATGAATGCAGACCTTCCCGCCATAAGCACCCACAAACTCTCAAAGAATATACTTTCCGTACTGAGTGTTTTAGATATTTATTTTTTCCACGTACAACTACCGAATGGAACGGTTTGGATCCACACACCACTAACAGCACATCATTGCCGAAATTTGTGACCCTTCTAGAAGAACAATACCACACAATACGTAAACCATTTCGAACCAAATATAACAAGCCAATTACAATACTCTACATGAAAGCTATTGTATTACTACATTATTTACCCTGTTTAACTGCATTATTACCTAGCAGATACGCTGTGTATGACATTGCTTATCACCTGCTAACTGTATTTTTTTCTATGTTCATGTATTTGTAACCTTTGTATTGCCATTATTGTAGTCATTGTTCAATTATATGCCCATCCTGTAAAAATCCCAAAAGGGACTGACAGTATCTGAAATAAATAATATTTTATCTCATTTCTGTCCGCTTGACGTACGGTACGCCGAAATTCTCTGCGTTATTTTCGACCCAGTTTGTGCACTTCTGCTTTGCCGTCGGTTGTTTCTGTGTGATAACCACTCAAGCAACAACATACATGCTGCAGCTTGAACCTGACAGCATAACTTACTTTTTTTTTTTTTTTTTTTGTTGTTGATTTTCACTTTTGTGCTACGGCGTACACATTTATCTTTATTTTTGTTCTTACCTACCCTGTCCTTTCTCCCTGTCGATCACCTCTTTGATTTCCTCTACCGCTTCCTCACTATCCCTTTATTTCCACCGCCCCAGTTCAGGCACTTCAGATAGCAGGTACCGGGGCTGGCAAACATCTTTTCCTTCCTTCTAGATATATAATAATAATATAACCACATACTACTATATTTTCACTTCGTGCTTGGAAATCTTGCTTATAAACTTCTCGGAGGACCTGGAAGTACTTTATTATGAATCGTATTTATATCCACAGGGCACCAGAGAGGTTGATGAAAGTTGATGAAAGCTGCAAAAAAACAAATGATTAAATTAATGAAAATAGGTTAGCTGATTTTATGAAATCCAAAAGTGCGCGATGATGTGGTCCGGTCCCCGAGTCCAGGCAATACATAAAGCAAGATTTCTCGGTTGGAGACCAGTTACCGTCAGGTGCCTGATTGTTGCCGGTCTCGAGCTGGGCAGTCTCACCGCAAGTGGTGAATGTCGGCTGCAATGTTTTCGCCTTCGCATATCGGACACCTTGGGTTGGGATATAAATGCCTTGAAGCATTTTTCTTTATGCATGGCGTTATATTGCAAATGCTTATGCTCTGCGTGACTGCCCTTTCATTTATATTGCAACGCCATCTTAGAAGTGCCGATTGAATATCGTCCCCTCCATGGCCCTCTGAAGCCCGCGGTTAAACTGCACGGCCACACTTTCAAATTGATGCCAACTTCGCCCCTACTGTATTATTTGTCTTTTTTTCTATAGTCGAACACAGCATGCACCAAAATTTCGAGCTTTGATGTTTTTGTTCTCTGTGCGAAGTCCTTGAGCGCTTACCGCTTTCTTTTAGCCGCATGAAAAATTGAGAGATTGTCGTTTTTTTTTTCTTTTCATTTAGAAGTCCAAAATTAATTGCTGCTGCTGATAACGCAAGAGATTTCGAGGCAGATTTCCCCCGATACTAAGATATGACACAGCCTCTCTCACAGGAAGAGTACTAGCAAGGTGCGGCTGCCTCTTATGATGACTGGAAGCAGAAACAAGAATAATAAGCACACTCCGTAACTTGTTTGGACGGAAGGAGCGAAATCGTAGTTGCTTTTCACTGACAGAATTAAGTGGGGAAGCCCGTTTGCGAAGTCTTACTCGTAATGCCAGGAGGCTTGCAGCTTAGCGTCATGGAAGGCGTTTGTTATATCAGTTAGTTTCGCTTTCTACGAAGCCTGCGAAAACGCGGCCCACACTAACATATATACACACAAAATGGCGATCAAGATGCTTGTCACTGGTGCATTTTGCAGTTTGTTATCCTTAATGAATACTGCCTTTTAACTAATGTCACGGTTCTTGCTGAGATGCACATGCCGTTTCCTGCCCAGTATGGAGCCTCCGTGTGAAGCTTGAAGAGCGCGCTTGAACACAATCGCAACACTCAACGCCTTTTACCTCTTTCAACCCCCCCCCCCCCCCCGCACACAGACACACACACCAGCTCGAAACATGTTCTAGTCTTCGCGGGCCCACACATACACACACACTCACACACAGAGACACACGTACCAACAGCTCGAAACATTTCCTAGTGTTCGCGGGCCTAAATATTTTCACTTCCGTTCGCTGACCCATTCGACTCGTTTTGACGAAATCATCGCATCGTTGAAATGGAACCTCATTACCGCCTTAACGACGTCGTTCATCACACAAGCGCTCTCGACTACGAGAACAGACGCGATTTGTCCACCACGCTTCCCTTTTTGATCATTTTTCATGCCTTTCTGCTTTTCTTGCCTTTGTGCCCTCATTAAGCCCCTGGCCCGCTTTGCTTCGGCGAACATGCTGCGCATTTTTCCCGGAGCTTCCTGCGCTTGTTTCTCTCTCTTTTGCTTTGTCTTTGGTGCATGGTGTGGTTCCTATATGCGTTCGAGATCGGGATGGCCAGTTTCACGCTGTGCGCGAACAGGCTCTACATAAGCTGGAGCACGTCTCGCGAGCCGAGAACTGACCATCGGGAACACGTGCGTCCAAAACGAAGCGTGCGTAATCAATCCCATCCACCGCGTCGAGCACGCTTCACGCGTCCTGCAGTGACGACCTGCGGCGCCTTGATCGAGGACGTCTTTAAAGTTGATGGCCGACTGGACGTCACACTGCGTCCTCTGCTTGTGTATACGCTGGACACATGTATATAGGAACTCTATGCTGCCTGCGAGACAGGGTGACTTTGCTCAGTGTGTAGCTGCTCGAGAGACGTTCGTCTCTCGAGCAGCTGCCAATGTGTCCAGTAGCTTCCACACGTGGGTCAGTTTTGAGAAGTGAGTGGTTTGTATGCGGGAACACGGTGGCTGGCACTTGGGAACGAGTGGCATTGTTTGGTTCAATGAACTTTGGTCAAGAGGTCAGAAGCCGTCTTAGCAGCCGCACTCGATCGGATTCTGTTTGTCGTTTTCCTTCTTCAGCTGCGTACGCTTGCTGGTGGGCAGGGTTTGAAGTCAGGGGGGGCCTCGGGGGGTTTGGGACCAGTCGCCAGTATTTAAGAGGAGTCTGAGACCCCTTGCGTTAGAATGTATAATGACTGCATGATTACAAAGCAAGCTGCCATTTTTTTTTAATTTTTGTCAGCGGTTTTCAGATAATTTCTTCTCTCTTGTTTCTGCAATTTCAATGTGAGTTTTAACAAAAACTCCTACCATATTTTATAAAACTCAAGACAGAGAAAAATAACTTCTCCCTTTTGTAAAAAATGATGCACGGGCGAAGCAGGCCACCAGTCGCTTTCTCTCTATATATATCCTTATTTCTATTTCCACCTGTGTTCGATTCTGTTGAGACCCTCCTCCGATGGCTCCAAACTTTAAGCCCTGTGTTCGTAGTCATGATGTTAGCGCATCCCCGTATTAAAACACCGCTGAATGAGCATACTCTATAGGCCGAATTTAAAACAAATTACAAGTCTTCATTATTTTACAGAGACCCGGCAATATATTTTCTCCAACGTTCGAGACAGCACAATCACAGGTGCTACAGTCGTGAAAGGGGTATACGGAGGACACTTAAGACGCTGCCGCGCTGATAATGGCAAAGCGTGCGTTATAGATTAAGATGTGGATTAAGAGATGTGGACGGGTGAAGGGGAATTGGTAGGAATCAGGTTTTTATTATAGTGCACACATTTATTGAGTATGTAATGGACCACTGCGACCACTTAACTGTCGCGATAACATTACGCCGATTTTTCGGGACCACATTTTCTGGACGCCACCCATGCCGCCGCCCGGTTCGTTGCTAATGGCTTGAGGCATGTGAAGCGTTCGCCTTACAAGCCTCTTTCTGGGCTACTTTCACAACGTGGGCTATTGCGTAAAGTGAGCATGATCAAAGTTGTACTGTTTTTCTCCTGTTCAGAAGTTCGGAAAAAGGTGGAAGTCAGAGCGAGAAGATTTAGCGGGGAAGCTAAAAATTATGCAAGCGTGTTCACTGTGCAGAAAATATTTTGAGCACTCGTTAGAACTCGTACCAGCTAGGGGAACTAGCGCACCTAAGCTATACATTTCATCGCGAAAGCTTTAGAATTTGTGTGTGCTTCAAGTTTTGTTTTTCTTTGCAACGGACATTTAGCAAGACGTAATTGAAGGTTAGAAATACAAAAAAAAAAAAAATATTACATCATGTTTCCGGCCCTAAATTACCTTATCCGAAACCTCGCAAGAAAATCGGTGACAGAAATTACCTTCGTGAACTCACGAAGACATGTATCATGTTACGAAATTAATATCCACAATTTCGGGTATTTATATACTTTTTTTGTGTGTGTTTTGAACAGCTGCTTAAAGAAGTCGCGAGCTTGACGCACTGTACTTTATGTCCATTACTAAAGTATACGCCCCATGGTTAGCACCATGCAGGGTTCAAATAGAGCAAACGCTTTTGTGATGTTCATCTTTAACCAATTATATAAGTTTGCATTTCAAAAACTACGAGAGACAAGTCTGAAATCTGAGCAGGTGCGTATCTGCAAGCGGACATCACGCATATGACAGAGTCGAGCTCTATACGATTAATAAGGAAAACTAATCGACTTCTGATTTATTGATTTTGAGGGGCAATAATGCCAAATTTAAGGCCGTCAACATCATCAGTGTGCCCCGGTTTTTGAACTTCCCTAATCGGCAGTGTGGAACCAAATATTTAACGTCAGAAATGCGCAACTGAAAGCTTGTTCGCTTTCAGGTATTAGATAAAAAAAAAAAAAATGGCATCTATGGCACTTCTTATGCATCAGATAGAGATGACGTTTGTGAAATTCATAATGTAGAAGAAGCTCGCTTGATTTTGCTGACATTACCGCTCTCAACGACATCATTATATTATTATGCCATGCAGAAAAAACATCTAATTGAGAATTAAAATACGCATATTTGATACACTTCGAGATCACATTGCCAATGAACAGAATTTAAAAACAGAGCTCATCTTCGAAGGCTTTAATTTCGTAATGTAATATTGACCATGTAAGCCTTTAAGAAAAGTGTTCACTAGATAATTTAGTTAATTAATTGCCGACTCATTAATGTCTACCTGGTGCATAGCAGCAACAGCTACACAGATTTAAGACATTTATCTCTCTAAAGGTTTAAAATTCAACTTTGTAAACGATAAAAAAAAAAAAAACAATGATATATATGGCACACACGGGTTAGATATATCTGTATCATATGACCAATTCAACTACTGTTAGAACTCGATTTAACTAAGTTGGGGGGAGCCGCGCAATATTTCGTTAAATTGCGAACTTCGTTAAATCGAGGGAGACAATTCTAGGTTTTTAAACCAATAAAATCGATTATTATGCGGTGTAGCGGCATCAAGGAAGTACCACGGCATCATAATTGTGAAGCGTAAACTCGATGAAAATGAATTTGCGTTTTGAAAGGACGCAACAGCGCAACTTATACGAAGAAACAAGGAAATTGTACTGTTACGTCTTCCGAAATGTAATAACAGCAATTGCCCTCTGTGCTGTGCTGCTACATTGAAATTGCGGTCTACGTAGAGTGTAAGCTAGCGCATAGGAAAAGACGCAACAAAAATTGAATCTCTCAAGAATGGTGCCAAGAACTACAAAATTCTTTCCTAGCAAAGAAGTCACTGATCTTTACTTGCTTGCAGTTTGTAAGAAAGAACTGCATGCTTTTTCGTGTCTTCTTCCCGCAGACTTTCGCAACAGATCAAGGGCATCCAAAACCTGACCCGGTGTCGGCAGCGGTGCTGCAATCCGCCATCGGGTCGGCGAGCAGGCTTTTTACCGTTTGCAGAATCCTATGAATTCAGATCAATAAATCTCCCGTTTCGCGCCGAGCAGTTTGCCAAAAGCGGTACGAAGTTTCTCCACAATGTTACCTTTGGCACGCAGTCATTAGTTTTTACGCGTTTTAAACAAAATAAACCACAAATATAATTTTTGACCTTCATTTTTCGACAAAAAGGTCTTTTAATCGGGACAGAGAGTGAAATCGGTTTCATTATTTCGAGTTACTCAAAGCATTGGACCATCGTCTGAAGGGGGATAGGAATATCTTTGTTAAATCGAGACTTTCGTTAAATCGTGTTTCATTAAATCGAGTTTTGACTGTAATACTCTCGGGCATTTTCTTGTCTGTGCATTGCTTCTTTGGAAGAACGAAATACGCCTGTACTTCAAGCCAATTTTGACAACTATACGAATAGCCTTGAAGCGTTTCAAAAGTTGGCAGCTCCCCAAAAGAATCATTTTTTTTTCATACAAAAACAAAAACAAAACTAAAGTTTTGAAGGGCGGCATGCCGGGGAAAGATTCTAAGCATTGCGTTAAGGATTGTAGACGATATTTCTGAAAAGAGCCTTGTATGATTTTTTTTTTTTTTTAGGTCTTTAAGGACAAGTAGGTGCAGGGATCGTTTTTCTTTTTTTTTTTTTTCCGCGTCGTTTCACCGTTTGCGCCTTAACAAACACGGCGCCGTAATGACACAGATGAAATTCATGGTGTCTTCGTCGGTATTTTTTTTAAAGTTATCCTGTCTGCAACCTTTGATTACAACTTGCCGCCCTTGCCTGGTCCCTGCCCTGGACACTGTCTCTGAACAATAATGGGCGCTCGCAGTAACTTTACGCTATCTCATTGAGACACACACTCTCTTGAATTCTATATGTATGACCAACGTCATTATTGAGACCAACTTGCTCCATTTTCACCTACTTCAATCTGTCAATTTTCTTTCTGTTGTACACTATTTCTTTTTTATATTTATTTATAACCGCAGCATGCCTACTCTGAGGAGAATAGCGTCTCGCTCGAGCGTTAAGGAATTTGTCATATTTGTCTCAGGAACCTGTATGAAGGGCAAGAGGCCACAGTCAGAACTGGGCATGGTCTTACTGATTGGTTTCCGATCGAGAAAGGAGTGAGGCAAGGCTGCATACTGTCGCCCTGCCTATTTAACCTATATGCAGAGTGCATCATGAGGAAGGCCGGTCTGGACGAGTCGTCAGCTGGAGTGAAGATTGCTGGAAAACGTATCAACAACCTTAGATATGCGGATGATACCACTTATGGCAGAAAGTGAAGTGGAACTCAAGAGACTTCTGATGCGCGTACAAGATGAGAGTGAGAAGTTTGGGCTTAAACTGAACATTAAAAAGACAAAGATCATGGCGTTTTGCCCTATCAAGACCTGGAGCATCAATGGACAAGAAGTGGAAGCTGTGACAGATTTTCTGTTTTTGGGCTCCAAGAATTACCTCAGAAGGAGACTGCAGCCATGAAATTAGGAGACGCCTGCTTCTGGGAAAGAGAGCAATGGTTAGCCTTGACCGCCTAGTAAAGAGCAGAGACATTAGTCTGCCAACCAAGATCCGTATAACTCGTGCTATGGTCTTTCCAGTTGTGATGTATGGATGCGAGAGTTGGACTGTGAAAAAGGCTGACCGCCGAAGAATTGACGCGTTTGAATTGTGGTGATGGAGCAGACTCTTGAGAGTTCCTTGGACTGCCAGAAGATCAAATCAGTCGATATTGTCGACCATAAACCCTGACTGCTCATTGGAGGGTCAAATTCTAAAGTGAAAGCTCAGCTACTTTGGTCATCTGATGAGAAGAGAGGAGTCACTGGAGAAGGATTTGATGTTGGGAAAGGTTGAGTGTCACCGGAGAAGGGGTATAGCAGCGAACGCGATGGTTAGATGGCATCCTCGAGGCACTGCAGATGAAGTTATGTGATGTTAGGAAGATAGTGAGAGACCGGAAAGCGTGGCGTGATATGGTCCATAGGGTCACGAAGAGTTGGACACGACTGAACGACTGAACTGAGCAAGAGAAAGAAGGACGGCGGGCGCGTACATCAGTGACAGGCAATCCATGGCAAAATCTTAACCACTCGACCACATCGCGCTTTCGGCGACTATCACAGGGAACGCAAATGAACAGTCAACGAAATAATAATATCAGTGATAAGCACACCTTTTGCTGCTTTTTTTTTTTTTTTCTGAGCTGCCTTCTGTGGACATAAAATACAAAGAAAACTGTTTTGGCTTTGCTGCAAAATAATAACTACATCTGTTTTTGGGTTCAAAATTAGATTTCTTTTTCATATTGGAGCCAGCTGCATGTGCGGTCGAACCTCGTTGTTTAAGACACGAAGCGGGAGGAAAATTTGATCTAATTATGAGGAGCATAAATGAAGGCTGATTCGACAAGGTCAAATAGTTAGTTTGATTTAAGCGAGAATGAGCCGAGGTCCGGTGTAATTTCAGAAATGTATACTGTGATTATAGCTAGGTTCAACTCGGGGCATGCCGCATTTGCGGAATGCTCACTTCCATCATAAAGGAATAACAATTTTGCCCTAACGTGCCCAGAACTTTCGGACATTAAAGGGGAAAAAAGATTTTCAAAGCATTTTTTCTGATGTTGCATTACTTCAAATTTACAATGCAATATACTATTCGCATATCCTCGCGCGACAGGCTTCTGTTGATTTTTTTTAATTAATTTTGAAAAGCGCGCCCCCTTTTTTTTTTTTTTTTGTGGTATAGTTTTAATCATTGGTTGTGAGTGCAGTACGAACCTCGAAAAAAAAAATTGCCTCCCTTAGGAAGCTAAGATCATCTATATTACTAAGTTCATAAAAGTATCTTACAACATTCCACAGCTCCTTAGGAATTATTTTCAGAAAACCCAGCCCAGTGGCTTTCCATGTTGTAGTTGTATACCGACTCCCTGCGAGCGCAGAGAGAATCGTTGAAAGCAAATCCTTGTATTGCATCGAAATATTAGACAATTCACGTGAACATGGCATAGCAGTAACATCACATGCGATATCCCAAAGGTGCCTCACAATTAAATGAGGTCCCATAATCATGAACCTCACAACCCTTGTGCATCCGCACTTACTGATTTTGCCTATTCGAACATGCCATTTTGCCTAGTATGTGATTATCCTCTTCATCTATATTGTAACAGCTTTGCAGAATGACCTAATGGTGGGCGACGCAAATCCCAAGGCAGTGAAACCGTAAAGTGTTCGCTATAAAAAAAAATTAAAGAGAGGAAAGGAAGAAAGAAGAGGCGCTACGTATGTTTTTTTTTTTTTTTAATTTCTAGCTGATCTTAATTTTTTTTCTTCTTTTTTTTTTTCTAAAGAAAACTGCAAATGGTTCTTCTGCGGGTCGAGCGCTTATGTCTCGAATAAAAGCAGTGAATAGCTCTCTGCTTCTTTGTTGAGAATGGTTACTATAATTCAAACTTTGCCCATGCGTTTATATCGATACCCAGCTTCTTGCGTATATTCACCTTGGACTTGGCCAGGCAACCACACAGTGACGAAGGTCTCTGTGCATATGATACTCCTGGAATAATTGCAGCCGAGCGCCATGCATCTGCTGCTTCTGCACAGCTCCGAGTCCATGCACGCTCCTGATATTCGATGAGAGGACATAACACGAGTTCGTTGAATGTAGTCCCATTTGTTTGTTTGTACACAGCTCAAACCGCCTCTCGCAAGGTGTTTAGTGAATCACAATGCCTTCGTGGGCATCTCATGAGAACGGCGTGAAATTTTTGCTTTTGTGTGTGTGTGTGTGCGTGTGTGTGTGTGTGTGTGTGTGTGTGTGTGTGTGTGTGTGTGTGTGTGTGTGTGTGTGTGTGTGTGTGTGTGTGTGTGTGTGTGTGTGTGTGTGTGTGTGTGTGTGTGTGTGTGTGTGTGTGTGTGTGTGTGTGTGTGTGTGTGTGTGTGTGTGTGTGTGTGTGTGTGTGTGTGTGTGTGTGTGTGTGTGTGTGTGTGTGTGTGTGTGTGTGTGTAAATAGTGCAGTATAGTACGAACCATGTCAATAATAACGACTCGAATTATGGACAATTTTTTCTTGAGACCAAACTTTAGTGTACTTACACTTCGGTTAAGCGGAACCCTGCTGCTTGGACGACTGGCAAGTAAAAATGTACAGAGCTCATTACGGCCAGTGCACTTTTGCCACGTTAATATGGAGAGAAGTGAGAATAAAAATTTTTATTGCTACCCCAGCTGCAGTTGTTTCATGTTCTGCATTTTCAGTGTGTCACACTACAAGAACGCCGCTAAAATATGTAAACGGTTGAGTGATACCCATTTCTTTAGTTATGTCACGTTTCCTACTGCCATGTTGTCCAATCGATGCACCTTACCATTTTCTGCTTCTCATGAATGGCGTTGAAGAATACTCTCTCTGCCACTTATTAATATCATGTAGAAAGCCCCATCCATCACTGCAGCATTCAGCCGACTGAGTGCCGATATGTAGCAACCTTTAGTGTGGTGGGAAAAGTTGTAGCAGAAGCTGAGTGCTTTATTCATTACACGCCAGCAAGTCTATCACATATCTTTATAGATTAGAGCACGAAGGGTGAACTTAACGCCGCCATTTTGAAAGCGCTGTAGCGCCTTTATCGGCACCGCAGCGAAACGATGGTTCTGGACTGCCAAACGAGGTTGCCACGGATGTATACGCCGCGCTCGCACTTTTACGTTCCTTTGAAGTTTTCGGTGCTCGTAAAATCGTCTAAAGTTCATTTCAGCCTTTCGGTAAGACTGTCTTGCACATCTCGCGACGGCAGGGACATACAAAACTTCCATAAGTGGAGCGGATGGTTCAAGTAAGGGCATGATATCTTTCCATACAAAACAGCTGCTCCTCTCACGTTTCCAATTTAATATGCATGCCCAATAATATACCAGGCACTAGCCTATGGAGTAAGTAAAATATTACACCTTCGCGTGATGTCTGTAAAAATCTGTAACAGCCAGCACCTCATAACAGACGCAAAACCACAACTAGCTGCGTACAAATTCGTCGCATTTGCGCTCATCCCCTGATGTCTCCATTTTTCCTTCAGCAGGGCAAAAAACAAAAAACAAAATGGGAATTGATATTGAATGAGCTGAGTTGGAGCAATAAAGCGTTTTCTTTTTTTTTTTTTTAACAGCTGCCGGTTTGCGTTCCGACTCTGCATGTTATGATAAGTAAGATCAAACCGTGACGCGGAGTTCCGTGACTGGTTGGTGTTGGTGATCATGACAGAATCGGAATGACATGCCGTCAATGGTGGTCTAAAACATGGCACTTTTTCTTTGCTCTAGGTCAACTGATCTAATGCTATATCTCTTCTTTTGCCTGCTGAAATAAAAACGAAGACGTCAAGGAATGAGCGCATATGCGACGTATTTTTTTCGCTCTTGCTGCATTGCGTCTATTTGTGAGGCGCAGGCTATTTATTGCAGGTTTTCGCAGACACCCCGCAAAGGTATAATGTATTACATACTGTAAGGGCTTTGCTCGTACACGGCATATTATTGGGCATGGATATCAAATTGGGAAGGTCACGGCCGTAGTCGAATAACATGATCTACCGGGCTAGTTGGTTGCGATCCAAAGTTAAAAGTTCAGCGCTCTGTCCTATCTCTTTTTCTTTTTTTTCTGATTGTGTGCGTGCTGCTGATGCAAACGGCAGTAGTAAGTATTTTTGCATAGAAAGGTACCGTGGCCTTACTTGGACCTCCCGCTATGCGGCTACCGTTGTTTCGCTGCGGTGCCTATAGATGGCGCTACAGTAATTTACCCTCGAAGAAACCGGTTTGACCGGGCTGTTAATGGGGGCAGCCTGTGCTACGAGAGGAACCCAGCTATGCTCCCCAATATGGCACTACCCTTCACCCTTTTGTAAAATCGTGTATAGACGCGTCACGTTGCGCCATATCATTTCAAGTATATGACGATGGCCAGGATAAGGGGTTTATAGTTGTAAAAATAGCCTGATTTCTCCTTCAGTGACCACTGCTATTCGCAAAAGCAGACATTAAGCATCAACAGTTTTTTTTTTTCGCAATATTTTTTTCTTTATGATTCGTTATTAGGGACTATTCGCTTTATGAACAGTTTTGCCCTCGAATCAAAGTGTCCATATAAACGAGAAAAACTAAATATTTCTACTTTGCCATTTATTAATGGCTATCACTATATTTATAGTTCCCCTATCTGTCATCTATCTGCACCTCTTAATTCTGCTGTCCGCATGCTCCGATGACTACGATAGTAGAGATCAGTCGGCACAGCCATTATTATATTTATTTTCTTGTTTCCGTGTCATTTGATGGCCAGAGAATTTTATCCTCAAGTGCTAGATCTTTAATGCCGATATACTGCTCACCTCTATAATTCTTGGATTATAGCGTTCGCTATAATTTTAGTAAAAGTAGGCGTTATATTTTTCCTTTTTGTTTCCAAATCTTCACTCTGCAGTGGTCAGTACAATGAAACCGGTTACTAAAGTACCTAAAAAGTTCCATCTCTCCTTTTCCATGAGATTTCGTATCCTTGCTTTCCACATTGCGTACATATTTGTTGCTGCCTTTTTTCTGCACTATGTGCAGTCAACAAGCTCTACGGATATTAATATGTCTCGATTATGCAGCAGCGATCCATAAACGATAATAACTATTACTTTTTCGTGTAGTAACGTGAAGATGACATCGCGTAATCACTGTATCAACACCATAGGGCTGCAGCAGTACTGTCGCATTGGGATTCTGACGTAAAATATTGCATAGAAACATGTATACGCCTTGATCCTGTGTGGCCGCAGTCTAAGTTTATATACTGTATTAGTCTTTTTATTTTTTATTTTTTTGGCGGACATCAGCTGCATATGTTTGTGAATGCCACCACTGTTCTGTGTATGGGGCTGACGAGAGATTCATCACGGCGGGTACGCGTTACCGCATAGATGTATACCGGAATACCGCACATCAGCTGCGAGTACGCAGGGGTAGGTGTAATCGGGATCCGCTATATGCCATGCAATGCACGTCTACGCTGATGCCTCTGCGGCACTTTTAAAGTGCCTACTTATGCACCAGAAGGACGTAAAAGAGTGTACGAATGAACTCTGCCAATTTTACTCTTGCACACAGGACACACTTCGGGATTCCTATGGGGACGAATGATATACGATTCAAACTCAGCTTCATCGCTATCCAAATCACTGAAAGAATACTGATGATATGGTATGTATACAGTTTAACGCCCCAAAGTATCGACAATCAGGGGCGAAGTACAGTGCAGAGCTCCGGTCATTTTGACCGCCATGGTCTTGGTTAACCTGTAATGCCATCGAAAGCGATGCTGAGTAAGGCTATTTTTTTTCGATTCGAAACCAAATTATACAGAGAACTACGAATATGCAAAAGCAAAATCATAATTTATTTATATATTTTCATTTATAAACCGCTCACTGAGCAGACAAAACTCGACCCGGCGAGCACAGTCAGCTTGAAGAAAAAAAAAAAAGAAAAAGGCAGGAGGCACTGATTACTGTACACAGCTTTCAGCGTCCAAGAAATTACTCCCGACGGAGGAACACGTGCTGAGATCACACAGGTCGATAAGCTCTTCATCGGCATATGTCGCCTTATTGCCACCACTTTTTCTGTAGTCTTCCCCGACGTCGCCGAAACTTGATACATTCAACTCTTGGAGTGCTCGTCAGCAGACGCTTTGCGCTAAGCATTTTAAGTCCTTTGCGCAGATACGGCAAGAACACTGCCGGCTACGTCACTGAAGTGCATGGTCGCGGCTCGGTTGACGTGGACGCGCCATTCGGCCCCTCCATCCAGGCGCTTGGCGACGTGGCGGAACATTGCTTGGATTTACTCGCAACCTCAGTGCGTCAGCGGGGTGTTCTTGCTTGTGGAGGACGAGACCCATGGACGGTTGTGGCAGCCGCAGCAGGGAATGCTCGACGGGGCAGGGTTCTGGTGCAGCTGGCCGTGGTTGTGGCCGATGCACTGATGCCGAGAAGAGGCGTCGAGGGCTTGACGTTGCTGCATTGGACTGACGCCTTTGAGCAAATGCTGCTTGTGAGTGAGCTGCACGCCAGGTACGAGGCAAGAGGGATAGCTTTGGTAGTAGGCACTGCGAGTATTGTAGAAAGAGAGGAAAAGAGAAGAAGCAGTAATTATTTCTGAAATTCCAGAATAGATGAACAATGCTGAAGCGCTGATAAGTCTCAGTCAAAATTGTTCGAAAATATTTAAGGCTTTCAAATTGCGCACCAATCACCGGTAAATCACCGCATGTTACCGCGTGGCGATTAATATGTTGGTATAGGCTACGCTATAGCAGAAGTGGCTTGTTTGTTTCTTTTTCTTTTCTTTTTTTTTTTGCAAGCAGTTATGTATTTCGAAGACCAGTGGCGGCACCAAGCGGAAGTGAGCGAATATCCAGGACCGTAAAGGAATTCTGCCGAGCGCTTCGTTCAGACTCCGATGTTGCAGATACCTCACGGTTGTGAAGGCTCGCATTGCACTTTTGAAGCGGCTGTCATTCAAATTTTGTCCATTTATTTTTATGATTAGCGATTCCTCGAGATATGCATCACGCTTGTCAAACGATTCATCCCGATTCCGTCTTTTTTCTCCCTAATCTTTCTACGTGCCACGAATGTCTCGGCATCTTGTTGCAATATTAATTTTGGGCAAAGTGGTAGAAGCTCTAAATGTTTGTCGTTTTCCGTCCTCTAGTACCTCAGATGAGTATGATGCCTCAGGAATAGTGAATGAACGCCGGCATGCGGGCTCTACTGTGTAACGACGACCCCAGCTCGGTGAAACCAAACTTTCAGACAGAATAGAACAATAATCTGAAATGACACAGGCGCTTTCGATTTCAGCTTCCTATAAGCCCCTCCATAACTTCCCTGCGTAACCTACAATATTCGTTGGCAATTTTTTTTTATCTCCTCTCTGAAAAGTGAGCTTGGCTTTAGTGCTTTTGTGTATATTCCGTTTTTATTTCTCACACATTATCAAAAATCTCTGCTGTAAAGGTGCCGAGAAACTTATCGGAGCAGCGAAGCCGCAAAGAAACGTTTGATATTGTTATCAACCGCCACGAAAATGTGGGATAATGTAATCGTGCGGTAAGGTTTAATTTTCCCATAGGCGGCTTGTAGAGTACACTCTTCAATTTTAAGCACCCCCTGCAGGGAGCGAATTTGTTTTTGCCTTTTTGGGATATTCCTTGTCCCGAAAATTCTAACAGGCCCTTTTGGTCTATAGCTACTTTGCTTTACTGGCCGGACCAAACCTAGCTTATTTGCATTTTTTTTTTTTTTCATTGCAGCTGGAGTACGCCGCAAGTATATCGGTAGGTGGATGTGAAGCTAACGTTATAGAGCAAATGACGCTGGTTCTTTTTTTTTTTTTTTTTCCCCACACTGCATTATAGAAGCAGAGCGTCCTCTCACCTTTCGATGTTTGTGGAACTGCTGACGACGGACGGAGAGCCAGGAGAGTTTGAGGAGAGTGACGAGGCGTCCTCGTCCGGGGGCCACAGGCCCTTTGCCCTTTGCTCCTTCTTGAACTTCATGCGGCGATTCTGGAACCAGATCTTGATCTGGCGCTCGGTCAGCTTCAGCTCTTGGGACATCTGCATGCGGCGTGGTCGGCAGAGGTAACGGTTGTAGTGGAACTCCTTCTCCAGTTCCAGCAGCTGCAACCGCGTGTACATAGTCCTGGGCCTCTTGCCAGACAGGAGCTCTTCGCTAGCCTCGCTCGTGCCGCCTGTGTTGGACAGACAATATAACACAACAACATAAGACATATGACATATTTGCCTGGCTCGATCTTTTATGCTTGTATACCCACAAAGACTATTATCATTTCATTTCATTTGCTTCAGTTCATGCCCTGATGTGATGCAGTTGATGTTTATTGTGTGGTGCAACTTTTATTGTATATTGTTTTTGTTCTCAGTCCTGCTTGGAGTCATGTAGAAACTCTGCAATGTTGTTAATAAATAAATGTGAGCACTGCTGCAAGAGCAAAGGGAACCAGTGAAAATATAATAAATATACGAGGCTATAGTTTTTACAACCAAAAGAGGGCATTTGCACACAACAGACACAAATAAAACAGTGAACCACACTATGCACCCTATTGCTATAGCGTGCACCCTGCAGGGAGCCAGATATGACGAATGTGTAGTATGGTAGAATGAGCAAAATCTCTTATGTGATACTAAAGTTATATGCTGACAAGCAAAAAAATAAAAAAAATAAATGAGTGCTCAGGCAGCCATTAACGGAACCACGAGGAGGTCAACTTGAAGTTAGTTAACGCATTTCAGTGACAGAGCCGCTGCTGAACTAAAAATGGAGCTGTTAAACGCGAGTAAGACAGAGAGAGAGAGAGAGAGAGAGAGAGAGAGAGAGAGAGAGAGAGAGAGAGAGAGAGAGAGAGAGAGAGAGACGAAACTGCGGCTGTGGTCATCGTCGGCCGATTTCACAAGTTCACAGAGGCGGGTCGATCGAGCTTTTGGTGCTCAGAGGCTGAGAAAAGCACCATCCTTATCTTCATAGAGGTGATAACGGAGTCTTATTGATATTGACGTCATGATAAAGTTCCGATGAAATGGAGGCTGAAATTTTAAATGCAATTTTCTTAGTAAAAAATGTATCTTTTTTTCGGGTGCAAACGTTAACGTATAAATCGGAATTTGGAATATGCAGCAGAAATCAATTTTAACTGAAAGCCAAAACAGGCTGGTTCGTCCGGAGGTGTCTATCAATCATTGGCAACATGTTCAGCATTTTCCACTGCCAAGCGCGTAGAAGGAAGTAAGAAAATATATTAATCGTTATGTCGCTCGGGTTAGCTGTCTCTACCGTGTAAGATTATATATCTGCTCCTGTGCAAATTTCCGTATTTTCCTTGCTTTCTTCTGCATACAATAGACGCTGTTTTCATTTTCTCTGCTCATTTTCACTCCGGGGAAGCTTTTCTTTCCTCGTGTTTTCCTTTTTATATGTGTGGTGGAAGTTTTAGTCAGGAGGACGAATTCTAACCAAATAGAATCGTGGCTGTGGGCTGACTGCGTTCCGAGTTTTTTTTTTTTTTTTTTTTTTTTTTCCCCGAAGTCATCATGGCAGTGCGGGATGGGACGTTGCCAACTTGATGCGCTTTCATTGGCACCATTGCTCGAGCCTGATTGTCCAAAGGAAGGAAACCTTGTTTTAAATGCTGGGTAGGAAAAGCAACGCTACGTCTTGGCGGACTCAAATGCAAGGATTGGATGTCGCCATGAACGGAGGAGCATTCAAGACCGAGCGACTGCTTGTGTGGGCTCTTCTTTTTTGTGTAGTCGAAAGCAGTATACCTTTCCCACTTTGACCTATTTTTTGCGTACGCACCAAACTTCAACGAGCTCAGATTCGCTTCTGTGTCTTCCCTTTAGATACTCACGCAAGGCTCGGGGCCCCACATGCTTTCTTCCCTCCTTTTTCTTTCTTGTGTCAGCCGCCTGGTTTGAACTTAGTTGTTTAATTCATTCAGCGGTGGGTGATTAACCGTTTTGACTCCGGTACAAAACAGCGTACGAGAGCAGGCAGCGTATATATATGGGATCCCGTTGAAAAGCTCACGTTAGAGCCAGGACAAGCGGATAGTCCGGACAAAAATCATTAAGAAGCAAAGGGCCTTGGTACCTATTGCTTATTCAAGCAGGAATCGTTTAATTATGCAGCTCCATTCAAAAGTCGGGGCGAGAGTAGGAATTGTTTTTTCGCTGAGACATACTGACGCCACCGTGTGTCAGGTTCGGCCCTTTTATATATATGTCACTGTTGCTGGTATACTTTTGAATTGTAACCTCACCAAGCGCCGGGCTCTAATCGTTAGCCGTCTGATTAAGATGGCCCCTGTGCCGTGTTGAGCGGAGAAACTCTCCCATCGCAGATCCTGTATAGCCTCAAAGCTTCTCGCTAATTGGCAGACACAGTCTTCGAGCGAAAATGTCCGTGAAGGATTTTACCTTTCATCTTTTTTTTTTCTTTTGTTCAATTTCTTGGCAAAGACTGCTTAGTTTTCTGTTAACCCTCTTTACATTTTCGCTCGGCTTTTTCTTGAAGGCTGCGCTCTCATTTTCCTTTCTCTCTTCTTCTTTCATGTAACACTGAGCTTTGATGATTCCCTTTTATCGGTTCAGGTTGTCACCATTTGCAGATACACAGGCGGTCCGGGTGTATTCATGCAATATATTCCTGTTCCGATTCTTGGTATTGGTTGACATGGTCACACTCTCCTTTTTTCTCTCTCTCTCTCTCTCTCTCTCTTTTTTTTTCAGCATGACATTTTTGTTATCTCTTTAATTCTCCGATTTTGTTTTTTCGTGGTCCTATCTTTTCTCGTCTCTCTATATAAATTCTATCTTTCTATCGTGGAACTCTGTGAGCGCACTGTGTAAGTCTCTTTCACCCGCGTGTGTAACAGCGAAATGCCATTATGGCCGTAACAGCTTGGCGTGGCCGGCATCTCAGGAGACGTAGTATCGTTCGGGGTGCAAACTCATTTTGTACAAGAAAGTTTAATTAGAAAACACTTTTGCTAGCGCGCGGGTTAAACGGCCATAGATAGAACCCCCCCCCCCCCCCCCCCCCATACGTGTCCCCCCGGGAACGATATATATTAAGAACGGAGCGACAGCGCATGCGTTCTTAGGGAGAATTTAAAGAGCTGAATACCCTGCGGACTGCCAAAGCACGATTCTTGCTCGTGAGGTTTGGAACGGGCATCCACAGGGACGTTGGGTGAATTTTTTCTTTTATTTCTCTACAGTAGAAGTTAATAAAATTAGTTAAAGGAAATTTCAACTGTCTCCGTGCAGTCATTTCACTCTGAGTAATTAATCCAGATCATTTTCCTTATATTATCCGATGAAGAAAAGCAAGGCGTCCGTGTGCTGTGCGTTGTCAGCGCACTTTGAAGAACCCCAGGTGGTCGAAATTTCCGGAGTCCTCCACACGGCGTCTCTCATAGCCTGAGTAGCTTTGGAACGTTAAACCCAAACCAAACCTAAGCAAACCAACTGTTGTCATTTATCATGATTAAGAGTAAGTCATAACTTTTCCGTCCCATGCTTCCGGGGACTTACGTTATAGACTACGTGAAACATATTCATGGGACTTTCATAACAGCGACATCCAGTATATTAGCAAACTGATCAGTGTGTCGCATCCACTCCAGCTGTTAAACTTCAACGGGCGTCTCCTTGTAGAGCACAGTGGACGTTTCAAAACCCCCGGCGTAATAAAAGTGAATGCCGACGAGCCTAACGTCATCGAGGTATCTCCATATTTCCTTATTTCCTTTCCATCCCACGAACTAAGGCAGCTCTGGACAGCCGAGTTTTTTGTCGTCATGTCCCTAAGAGGGATGCTCAGCTAGAAAGGAAAGAAAAGGAATGCTGGGTCCCGGCGCTCACTTAATAGCCGAGAGTGGTGCCGTTGCTTGCATGACGCTTGGACTGTCCCAGCACCCAAGCTGCTGGGCTGCTGCACGAACACCCATTTGCCCGGGCGGCAGACCCGAAAGCAGCGCGCCTCGACAACCGCATTACTTGGCGCGCGGGCACAGAGCGGAGGACTTGCTCGGCGAGCATATTTTCGGTTAATTCGATTACCTAAAGCTGCACCACCCAGACCATCCTGCCGCACTGCTCGCCGCAAGACAAGCAACCGCCCCCTTTCCCGCAGCCTCCGCCGTCGCCGCCACCGCTTGTCTTCTCTGGCGAGACGCGAAAGCTGCCACAAGGCAACGGGTTGTCAGGCCAGACAACATACAACTGGTTTGCCGCCGTCGCCAGCTGCGAGCACCATGCACACGCCGAAGGCCGCCGCTAGCACACCAACGCCAGACTCGAAGACTGGTTGGTGGACCCGCGGCGCTGAAAGCCTGCTCGAAAGAGTCGCGCGCACGCACAAACACTAGCCAACAGACTCTCCCATTGCACAAGCCACGAAATGCCAGCAACGTTGGGTGCCTCTGTCCCTTTAATTCCATTTCCAGGCGGAAATTTATCTTCTGGCTGCACCGGCTCCTTCCGCGGCGGCTCTCTAATCTTCTTCAAGAGAGTACGCTTTGTTTTCATTAGGCGCGCGCAAATAAATCCTGCCTCTCGTTCGCGGCCTGCACTCGAAATAGTCGTCGTGTAGCCCTATTACTACCACGCTGTGGCCAAAGCTGGAAGGCTGTTCTATGAAGGGGGGGCGACGCTGAAGGCACTCTTTTCATCTCTCAGGGTCTGTTTTCGCTTGAAGGGGAAAAACGGTGGAAGAGGCTGCGGCTGGTTTAGTGGTCGGCTGCAGAATGGCGGCCCGGATGGGAGACCAACTCGGGCGATTGGGGAGAGTCGCACACCGCACGGCTTAGTAACGCGAACCAGTCTGAAGGCGGCTATGAATGCATGGGCCCGAAGCTTTAGTAAATTTGTACGTCTGGATTCGCGGTCTGCTGTCGATTCCACAAGGAACACCCACTCGTGCAAAGTTCGGCTTTATTTGCAGCGGAGTAGCTTGGTCACGCCATTTGCTAAATTGAGAGTCGAAATCCGGGCATGTCGAGCTCGGTTACACCCTGGCAGCTAGAATAACACCACCAGTTTCATGTTTTTGTGTAATCAAAGCATGCATGTTATAGCTTTCGATGACGCTTTACAAGATATTGAGGTACTTTATACGATTACGGAGTGGCTATGTATTATGCCACGTGGAGAGTTTCGCAACGAAGATGTGATTTAAAACTTAATCATCCGTCCACTTGACCTGATTACATGCATGTGATATGCTCGAACGGCTTTTCAGCCCAAGTGGAATTATATAGGAAATATGGACTCTTTTTAGTTATGTATTCCTACCAACTCGCCCAGATATCTGTGTTGAACAATATAATCATGGTTGTTTTATCCTCAAAGAAGCCTTCAGACTACACGGAAAAGCCTTATCGACATGTTGTGAGGGTCTCTGGTAGCGGTCACTTTTATTTCATTTCCTCTTAGGAAAAATTAAACAAAAAATTTCTTCATGTTCTGTAATAGTAGAAAATATAGGTGAAAACATAACAGTACTCATAATGACCCATGAGTCATAACACAATGAAAGCACAGACCTCTTCTTATTTGACATTTAAGTTAGAAATACGAAGTAACACAAAAAAAAAAAGAGAGAGAGAGAGAAAATGTCGAGCACTCCAATCTGTCCGGAAATGCTGCAGCACCGCTGTGAACTGGGCAGTGTGGGTGTAACTATATGGCACGCTATTTCAGAGGGAACTGAGTGTTTCGTCTTCGCTGTATCCGCACATGCCGGGCATCGCTGGCGCTTTCGGGATTCCTGGCGGCACTTCACCGGTAATTAAGCACGGACGAAAAGATTAATGCGTCATTTGCAGAAGGAAGTCGACTGCTCGGGGACTCCCGCAAAAGAAACGTATATATGCGTCGGGTTTGTGCCCGCGTTGTGTAACGAATAAATGTAAAGGTGAAGAGAAATAAAAGTGAAACGCTTTGCGGCGGCAGCACCCAACGGGCGAACGTATAGTGAAACCCCAGTTGGGGACTTGGGAGCTTTCACCGGCGCGCATTCCTCGCAGGCCAGCCGTTCCGGCTTGTTTACCTCGTTAAAATCATTCTTTTTGGCGAGTCTTATCTCACATCTCCCCCTCTTCTTTTCTGTACTTATTATTCGTCACTGTGCGTAAGTCTGTAGGAGGCTAGGTTCGAGGTGTTCGCTGGCAGCTGGGCGACTGCTGTATTTTTGATGCATGCTACAGCAATATTTTATTTTCTTTTTGTCTTCCGCAGCGGTAAACATAGTCCCAAAAAATGCACCAGCTAGTCGCTAACAGCAAGTTTTTCTTGGCAACCTTTCTCATACGCTCGCCCTTTCACACACTCAGTTTCGTTACTTACACCTCGAAGAAATACACATTTTAGGCGGATTTTGTCATTGTGTATTGTCTAAAGGTATATACATTTTCTCCAAAGTAACATGTCAATTTTGGATCTTCAGCTACATTTAGTTGCTCATGAGTTAGAATTACTTAACGCAGTTTGCCCTTGTGCGTAAGAACAAATAAAAATGTAGATTGAAATGAATCTAAGGGTCCTATAGTGAAGCGGTATTCAGCAAGGATTATCGGGGCCTAAGTCAAGCTCGTAATCACCATTATCGCTTTAACAAGGGTTGAGACTGCTGCAGCAAAAAGTCCCTTTCCAAATCGCAAATTAGTAGCGCATGACATCAACCGCAGTCATCTTATTCCTGCAATTGTCTTGTCCTCGTCATTTCATCAGACTCTTAATTGGCCGCGCTTGTAGCTGATCACGACCAAAATCACGAGAGCGTTATTATTTTATTATTTTTTTTTCGTACGCGTTATCAAGAAAGGCTGTCCATTATGAAGTTTGCGCTACGGCTTCCCTGCGGTGGTCAGTCACGAACTAAACAGATTTTAAAACATTTATCCAAGTTGAGGACTCCACGACTGCATCATTATCGCACTGTAGCGGGCAGAACTATTTGCATAGTTTCACCTTAACGCGGAAAGACCTATCTTTATACATTTTGTACATTTGTCTGTTTGCAGCACGTATATTTATACACGAAGGGAGGAAGGTACCAGTCCACTTGTAACATTTAGTCGTGGCATGATCAACATCGATATGGGGTTTCAATAGAATATATCTCTTCGACAAATAGGTACCCCAGTAACTTTTAAATGCTTTTCATTCAATAATGTGCCTGTGCATTCCACTATAGTTTCTCTATGGGCTTGCCTTATCGGCAAAGTCTGGGCTTATTTGCAACAAGTTTTTGCCGACAATCTCAAATATAATTGGTATATGCTTTGCTTATGCTAATTGTGAATCTCAGATATACGATTCCATGAGTCGAGATCATTCCTTGAGAAGGATTACAATTAATCATTTTTAATCCGAGAGCTTTAAGCCCCTTTCACCGAATATCTGGCGTCGGATCCGGCTTTATGAGCAAAAAATCACGAGCATGGCATGACTGCTCACTGATTGGACGTAGGACGTCGACTCTTGAATTCACGTTATCAAATTAAATCAAATACTTTTATTCAAACATTATAAGCTGCTTAGGGGCATGGACAAAAAGCTCTAGATGAGCTTGCCGCGGTCTGTGCCCCCTACAAGGCATGCACTGGAAAGTGTTGGATGTATAGAAGAACGCAGCTGCTAATAAACAGAAAACGTATAAAAAGACAAATATGTGATGCGAATAGCAAAGGCACTGTTCTAAAATATGGAACATGAGATATGGTGAACAAATATGGAGAAACAAAAAATGAGAGGCACTGTTGAAAGGAGTCACACAAAAGAACTAACAATGTTGCTGTACACACTTGTCCAGAAATATATTACGCAAATGTCTGAATGAATTGTCAGTGACATCTCTGTGCCATCCTCTCCAGAAAATTTGTTCAGGAGAGATGGCAACTTTCAACATTTGTGCCTCATAATTAGTGCAGCAAACATCACGTTTCCATCTTTCTGGATTTGGTAGGCAATACACAGGATGGTTCATTTACAGTCTGGCTAGTTCAGCTAATGATTTTTTTTTTCGTTTGGTTATTTCCGACCTGTAATAACGGAGCAGTCTATAGGTGTAAAAAAAAAACAACAACAACAACTGTACCCTTAGGTCACGCAGGCACGTTCATGCGGCTTGGCTAAAGCGGGGCTTTATTGTGAGCTGGTAGCCTACGCTATCGCGTCATGCCCTTAAAGGTTCATGGAGCTTAAGTGTCCTCCTTACTCTTTGGCATCATCATACCATCCACTTTAGTTCAGGCCTATCTTGCCGTTGTTTTTCAATCGTACCTGCTACTTATTCTCACGTCATTAATCAAGGAATATTCCAAACACAACAATATGAAATCAATATCATGAAGACACCATTTATAAATAGATCTTTTGAACACCCGTCATTGAAGCCCATGAACCTCAACAAGACTCCTCCCCCCTCCCCCCCTCCCCTCTTTTTTTTTTTTTTTTTCCTCGCTAAGCTTATTTTCGCTGGAAAGCTTACAGAAAAGGCGAATAAGCCTATTAGGATATAGCAGCAATCTTTCGGCGTTGTCCACATCTTGCGTCAACGCGTTGAGCGACCTGTGTAAGCGTAAGCGGTGCAGCGACGTCCGTGACGCTCTTCTAACGCAACGCCACTCGCTTTTTCGGGGCAAAGAACACGGTTGAAGCCAATGGCTCGCGAAGGAAAGACTAAGTGCCCTGCTGAGCGATTCGCCGCCCGATCCTGCTCCCGAGATGGATGGACCCGGGCCGTGACGGATGGCCTCTCGGCGCAGCCTCGCCTCCTTCGGGGATTTCGGTTTCCTCTTCCTCACTGCAGCACATATACTGCTCGCTGATGGCGACCTTATAAACGTCCGAACGCTGCGGGCGTTCTCGTGCCTGTATAGTGCGCTGGGAATAGGTGTATATCAATTTGCACGACGCCTATACAACCACGGAGCTATTCGCTCTGTCTTTCGCTCTACAGGTTGCCATACGGCCGGCAGACACACTGCTGCCGTCAACGTGGGCGAAGCCTGTAGAATGTCCACGGGGAGCTTGAGTTTTACTCATTTTGATAGATTTGGCGGGTAACTGTAAAACACCTCGCCTCAATTTCTTACGCTTTGCTCCATTTTTGCTATTACTCGGTAATTTATCTATTATTTTCTTTATATTGCTATTGACTTTCACTTCATCTGATAACTTTCACGCTTTGAATATCTCGAGACACCCCCCCCCCCCCCCCCCGATTTCTATTGAAAAACACAAAGTGTCTTCCAATAAGAGGTTCACACTAATATTTGTTTTGTTGACGACGTCGCGTAAATAAATGCAATCGTTATGCTGCATGCCTTTCTCAAATGCGCTGAAAGAGATGTAATGTAGTTGTTCAATGCAAAGTAAGTAGACTCCATTAGAAAAAAAAAAGAAAAAGAAACACAGTTTTAACCACTGAGAGTGACAACAACTTGCAATAATATTGCTGCTTTCTTTGGCAAAACTGGAACGAAATTATGGTTAAGAAGAATAGAAAAAAAAAATACAGTTCAGTGTAGAGGCATGCTCTTTGCAATTTCTCACAGCTTGTACTCATCAATCGGCTGTGACATTCCATTGGTGCACGCACAAAGTCCTCACAACGAGAGTACACAAGTAACGTGTTAATGAAAGCTGCGCGTAAATAAGAACAGCTGAATTAACTAGCACCCACCAACACCGCACAACCAATGTCCGCAACAACAACTTTCAACTCCGCAAGACTAACATCTGGAGACAGAAAGAAGAGATTCGCGACAAAGAACTAGTAAAAGAGAGCAACCAATTGGGATATCCTGAAAATAAAGCACCTTCCATGGTCATAGTCCCATGCACGTGCGAGTACATATACGCAAGTAGACATGCGCTCAAACAGTCTAGGGACGGAGCAGCAGCGATGTAGCAGCGGGCCCGACAGAACAGTCAACACGCAGTAGCGACCATTAATAACAAGAGCGGTTCTCCCCTCCCCCCGGCGGAACGACAGACGGCTCTCGCAAACGCGCGAGGGGCGGTGGGCAGCGGTAAAGCGATCCTCCACGCGGCCACTGTCTTTCTAGACGTCGTAAAAAACGGAGCAGGGACGACCCGTGGCCGACGCAGGGGCGGGGAAGGCGCGCGACCTTTCAACCGCCGGTCACTAACGTTTACAGGCGTTTAACAAATGGCGCAGCGATCGGGTTTTGGCCTCTTCATCGTGCTTCCTATCGCCTTGCTAATGGATGTCGGGAGCACCTTTTAAGTGGCCTCGTATATATATCAGCGCCCCGTTGCGCTTGTGCGAGGGGGTAAGCCGAGTGACGGCGCGTGGACGGGGCAGCGAAGTTCGCGAACTAGGAGACCAAGAGGGAGAGGGAGTGTTGTCGGAGAAATTTATGTATCGCACCGTGATCGACGCGCCCGGCCGAGGAAGGAAGAAAGACAGGCAGCGGGAGGTCGCTTCGCTTCCTTACCTTGGGGATCGGAGATGTTGGCCGAGGTTCCGTTATCCGGCTGAGTGCGCATCCAGGGGTAAAATTGCACTGTCCTGGCGCCGTTTGCGACTAGCTGGTGGTGGCAGGGGTTGGCGTTGTTCGCAGGTAGCGCTGGCACACTGCTCGCCGCAGGAGGAGTGACGCATTCTTGTTTGCACTGAACGCCGTAACTTTTGAGACAAGATCGTGGCTGGCTGAGCGGGACGTACCAGTCCACTGACGGCAGGGTTGCGTACGCGTCTTTGGTGAGGCGGTAATCGCCCGAGTTTGATATTCGCTGTTGCGTCACCGCTTCCTCGTTCGCATTGACAACGGACGTCGTGCCGCACGCAGCGGGAGGTTGACGATAGTACATTGCAGAGGCGGGCGTGACCCCACTCTCGTAGGTCATCTGACCGCCATTGCCAAGGGTCGTTCCCGTTGTCGTCCCGTTGCCGTAATAGGTATCCTGGAAGTCGAGCATGTTGGGTCCGGCGTCACCAGTGTGCAAGTCGCCAGTCCACTGCTGGGGAGGGAAGAAGTCAACGTCGAGGTCCGTGGCGGCCTCCGCTGACTCGAAGGCGAGCTTGTGGTGATGGGTCATCGATCCACGGGAGCACGCTGAGTGGGATCCGAACGGGCAGCCGCAGACTGTCGATGAGGGGCCTCTTCGGGAGGACGAAATTAGTTTCATTCACGAGTGAGAAAAAACGTGCTCTCCTGGGGAAAGGATGTGTCCAGCGGGGGTTCCGTGGGGAGACGAGGGGGGAAGCGTCACGTGACGAGAGGATAGCGTCCAATGGAGTGGCCGCCGAACGTTGACAGATCGTGGGGCCCTTTCGCGAGGCGGTCAGCGAAAGGGGGAAGTGAAACCGCCACACTAACGTCTGCGTTGTGTTGTTCCCGGTCCGGGAGGGTGAGTACGCGTTTGCAACGTGTGCGACGCGCGCAGCTAGCGAAGAGCGATGGATGCGCTGTTAGCAGCCCTGCCGACGGCCGTTCCATGTAGGCGACGGCGCGCACCCCTCCTTTTCTCTACGGTAGCCCACCACTCGGCTGGACAGTAGAAAGGACCCTACCTGCCGGCGCGGCTAATCCTTCCACACAATCTAGCAAAGGATAGCCGCCCGGGCGCGGGCGGCTCGTTTCGTTTGAAGCTGGCCACTGTCCTTCGTGTGGCGGTAGCGTTTGATTTTTTTTTTCCTGGAGTGGGTACCACCGACAAAATTCAGGGAAGCGGGCTATCTACCCCTATGGTACAATGGCGCCTACTGGTCGGTGACCCCGTCCTTTCAGGAGCAGAGAACAGACAGATCACTCTGTGGGGCCTGGCTACACGGTGCCATAGCGAAGACGGTGCTCTTTGCTGACGTGTCTTAAGCTGCGTCGACTCCTTCTAGAGCTTAGAGGACCGCACCGGTGATTCTGCGCCTTGCCCATGGCAGAAACGTAACACCATGGTGAACACGCCATATAGAATGATGCCCTTGGGCTCACAACCGGAAAAAGATTACTGTCTTTACAATGAAGGGGGAAACAAAGCTTGCGTGTCGGCGTTCACACTTCAAGGCACTCCAGGTGACCTAAACTTTGGGTCAGTTGAAACGGGGAGTTGGGGAGGAGGCTTTAAGGGCGGTGGCCGTTCCGGCGTTTTTGGCGGAATGAAAGGCGGCGCACTCGTCCAAATGATGTGTTATGCGTCGCATGTCTCCCGAGTCGGGCGCGGAACTGAGACGTTCGTATTGAATTGCAGCGCTTGCTCTTACATACTCTTTTCATAACCCCACAGGCCGGTTTGCGTGGCCGCCTTTGGTTTAAAAACAAGGAAAGAAAGTAAATATGCAGTAGATATTCTACCAGGCTGTTTGTGACCCAGAACGACAGTTTTTTTTTTTTTCGTTTTGGTACAGGAACTGAACTTTTGTTCGTATTCATAGCCGTAGGGTGAGCGTCTCCGGACAAGGTCACTCGTTTGAATCCATTTCGACTGCATTACGATGAAGGTGAAGTTCAGTAACGTTCGTGTACTGTGGTAGGGACAACGACAAAAAAAAAAAAGGGGGGGGGTGCTCAAAATGTTTTGCATCCCCCCCCCTCCCTCCTAGATATATACTTCAGCGCGAAAGTTCATTAATTTTTGTGTGTCTCAGAATTTTTGTGGCTTTCTACGTCAAGTAAATATTCTTTCCTGCCCATCCTGCCCAAAGGAAAGTAAACGAGAGAAAAACGTTTAGTTAGATTAGTTCTATACTCGTGCACCCTATAGGCTGCACCATTCTGCATAAAACTGAAGCAAGCACTATCATATCACTATAGAAGCCGACCTTAACGTGCCACGAGGCATAGGAGGAGGCATCACTCAGGAGCAGCACGGTCGTAATAAATCTTTCAAGCTTTTCTGGTAGCAGCAGCGGGACCCGCGGATACCGCCCCATCCGGCGCATATTATATGCCCTGTGCGTTCTTCTTTCTTCATTCATCGCCTCGGGCCAGCTGATGACATGGTGTACGGGATGAATATTCATCGTGTCCAGCCTCCCTTGGCGCAACAACTGGGTCGTCAACGTGGTTTCACCACGAAGACAGCCTGCACGATACGGCGAAAACAGAGTGACGTGTGCGAGCATCTCCCGACACCGATGCAATTGCTCCGTATGAACAAGACATGCGGCGTCCTCCTCCCTGCCAGCCTGACACTGAGATGAAGCATTCCTGTTGTTTCGTTACGAATGCCACCACTGTATTCATGCGGGGGAAGGTTGCCGGGTCCTCGGCGGTGAAGGTCTTTCTCCTCGTGTGAAATATTTGTGCAATATATGCATGAGTAATAAATAACAAATACTCTGAGAACACGTCCAGGATTCAGTTGTTGCTCGCTTTCTTCTCTTTCTCTTTCTCTCTCTATATTTTTTTTTTTCGCGCTATACAGTAGATATTATTTAGCACGTCTCGACTGCTGTTCTTTTCTGGGACAGCTCCTGCGAAAGCCTTGGTGAAGCGTCGGTTTGTACCGATTGAATGTTTTCAAAGAAAGGCAGCCAGGGTTCAAATTAGCCGTGGCAAAAAAATACCCGAGCATACGGATGTGTAGCTTAACCTTCTTGGACAGGCCGACACATAGGTCACGTCACATTATTGGTTGCAAGCGCAAACACGACGGGAAAACTTCACTGAAATTGTAACAGTAAATTGAACTCGAAAATAAAGGATTAAAAAAAAAAAAAAGAAAGGAGCAGCAGTGTCCTGGAACTGCATCAGAAATTTATCGCTTCTTAGTGTTAGTAGAGCCGTTTGACAAAACAACAGTAATTTGCATTCATTGCACACAATCGACAAGGTTTCAAGTGACATGTTGTCAGACAGGATTGGAGGTGGGTTGGGGGTGGGGTTGAACCTCAGTCAGGAGACACTACACCGTCCTTGCATCTATAGGATGCGCCGATGTCATCGAGGATCCATATATGCAGGTGCCACTGCCTCCGCTCATTTATACAAGGCCCCCCCCTCCCGCACCGTCGTTGCGTGCGCTTTAAATGTTTGTTTCCGCGCGTTGAGTGCGTTAGTGACATCTTTTGTTGCAGTCTCGACGCGAGTAGTTAACCGCAGGAAGCGGTAATTAGGTGCGTTGACTCGCTACCGAAAGGGTTCGCTATCACAGGAGGGTGTAACACGGGCCGGGCCCCCTACACGTGGTAGACTGTAAAAGGATGCTCCGTCGCCTCCATGTAGCTCGTTCCCTTTTCCTTCTCAGTCACCATTGTTGCGTGACCGTACCGGCCGTAAAATAGAGACCCTTCCCATAGACAGCATGAATTAGAATGCTGCAGAAAATGATAGAGATCGCGCTTTGGATATCTGATATGGTCAAAAAAGGTATCCGACATCAAAGGGGCACATAACCACAAAAAGGCAATTTTGAAAGAGCTTGCACAATTGGACCAAAAGTTCGTAATCCAATTACTAAGTGTTACGCTCCAATAACGTCTACTACTACTACTATTTTCCTTTCGAGAAACTTCGTGTAAAAGTGTACTACGTTTTGTTAATTCGGGTTTAAAGTCGTGTTACTTAAGGGGTACGTTAGGAATACGTTGCATAAATACGGATCTGCGCCGGATTCTGTCCGGGTAGAAAGCCGAATGTACTCGAACGCACAAGAGGGCTGCCAATCAGTCGTCTGACCGCATAAATTAAGAATTTAGTAACGTTGTCCTATGGGCGCCTCTGTGCTACTGTCTCACGTTGTGAGTGAATTCATTGGCACAGTTCTCTTTGTAAGTTTCTTATGTCAAATTTAGAGACTGATATGTCGCTCCCGTTAAACTTCATGTCTTTCATCGTCTAGGTAATTATTTTATTTATGCATTTATTGCTCGTCTATAGGTAATTATTTTATATATGCATTTATTGTTCGCCATCAAATACTTAGCTCGGCAGAGGAAAAAACAACAACATTGACATAAGATTTCAGCTGCTCAGAGACCCGCAAGTCAATTCCAAACTGCATGCGTACAGCGCTCGGCTCGACGAGTTTGAGGACAGAGCTCTACTGAAAACTTCTCCGAAAAGAGCGCTAGACTGGCGGCATCGGCGCCTGCACGAGATGCGGCTTGGCGCGCAAAACTCGTCTCCCGCGCTGGCAGGCACGGCGCGCCCATACTATCAGCAGCTCGGCGGCGCATGGATGGCACCGAGATAGGCGGCCAAAATAAAAGTTGCACACGCCGATGGCGGGAGAAAAGGGAGAATGGGGGGAAGGAAGCTTGCAGTCGGAGAAGCCCGTCTCGACGTCGCGTATAGTACGGGAGTAGAGAAAGGGAGGGCGGCGGAGGTTCGGAGGAGACCGAACAGAGGAGGGCGGCAGGGTTTACTTATTTAGATTTTCGCAAGACTGAACCCGCCTATTCCAGAGCTAGCGGGCCCGTGCCGCTCGCTCTAGTTCGTCAAGTTTCCGCTCTTGCACACGGCTTCTCCTTTACCTCAGTTCGCTTGTTCCTCACCGGGTTTCTTTCTCTTATTTGTTTCCTTTTCCCTCTTCATTTCATCTTACTGGTTCCTTTCTCGACGGCACAGGGATTTCTCCGCCGTTGATTTCAATTTTTCTTTGTTTCTCCCTGATCCAGGAGAGAAAAAGGCCCGGAGCCTTTTTCTCCCTCGTCACTTGCCCCGTTTTCCTCCGGAGCCCCTCGCTCCCTACCAACGCTTCCTTTTGTCCCGACAGTGACGCGCCGTTTTGATTTTAAAGGAAATCAATGTCGGAATTTACGCTCCACGAAAAGCTAGGGATGGGGAAGGGTGTGAAAGGGAAGTGCGTGCTGAGAAGAAAGCCCCCCCCCCCCTCCCTTTCCGCAGGCGCGCGAAGTCGGGACCGCCGCCGAACGAGTTGCGTTGGAACCCGACCCGCGCTAGTGTGCTGCCCCCTCTCCTCCTCCTCATCTTCCCCTACTCCTTTTCCGTGAGCCTCCCCTTTCGTTATCATCTTGCACTTTCTTCCGCTCATGCCCCATTCGTATATTCCTACTTTTTCAGTTTTTATTTTTAATATGCGCTTAGTCCTTTTTTTTTTTTATCGCTATTCGTTCTCATTCCGCTCCGTCCCTCCCGCCGTGTCTGGGCGCATTTTCTATTTCACATTTTTCATTCTGATTTGAAATGTGCCGAGTTTTCCCGAATCCTTCGTCCCTCGCCCCTTTGCTGGTGCTGGTGGAGGTGCCGAGGTGAGCGGGGATATTTGGACGTCACAGTGTGTGTGGTTCCGTTAATTAGAGTTCAGGACTTGTTCGCGGAGGGGAATGCTGTTTGTTACCTTTTCTTTCCCTTTCGGGTCGCCGCGATATGAGGAGGGTGCCCGCCAGGGACCGTTTTCTGGTTGTCAGCAGTCGTGTTTCAGGTATGCCTTCACGAACCAATCATCCGAGGCAAAAGCGATATAGGGGCCCTGCGTCATTCCACTGTATCCGCTTCGTTATCCCGATTTCTTTTTGGGTACAGCTTTTTCAGCGTCATTTTTGTTGTGAGCAGGTGAGGAAGATAGACTTTTTCAGTCCACAATCATTGGATGTACTCGACAGTTGCTGATAAAGCATCGGATGATTAGTTAGTCGCAACTTAGATTTAAATCTCAATCAGTTTTCACACAGCACTTTTCATCAGTTTTCATCAATCAGTTTTCACACAGCACGACACAAGTGGGCTATTGGAAGATCAAGCGTGCGGTGTATTGAAGCATCATTGTACCCCGAGTAATTTCGACTTCATCTCGTGCTGTCGACTCCTGCGCGCTGAATTTGACTACGATGCGCTCAATTTTTTGTTCGATATTTTAAAGAAGTGAAAAATTAAAAAAAAAATGGCATGTAAATTTGGCTTCACCGCGGCCCCGTTTATTACAGCTGACAGCGAAGGAGCAAGCTGTCCCGTCTGTTCCCGCTTTCGCATTGTTCGTCTTCCTGGAACATTGATTGTACCCCTATAGGCAGACACTCTATCCTGGAACGTTACTGTGTACCCGAGAGCACAACACACCAGCACGCACAGGCTGCATGGCGCCGACTTTCGCTTTCTGCATGCGGCCGTGGATCCATCCATTCCACCATGTGTCTCGTCGCCCTCCTCCTAGCCGTTCAAGTGTATCGCGTACACACACACACACACACACACAAACACACCGGGGAAACCCAAACCACGGTCACGACGAGGGGTTGCACGCTCTCTGGCAAGGAAAACTCCGCGGGACGGGACGAACGAATCTCTCGGCGCGGGGTCCGCGGCTGAGTTCGCGCTGTGGCAACTGATTGATCACTCGCACAGGGGTCGAGCTGTGTGTCAAACGCGAAGAGTAGAAAAGAAAGAATAGCGCGCCCAGCGGCGGTGGTCTTTCTGGCGACTGCCATGACTCGCGGGGCCCTCCGCAGTGCAGCGCGCGCTTCTTCACCATCGCATGCGCGTCACACGATCCATCAGACGACGCTGCCTTTCCAAAAAGGGCCCACAACGGGGAACTGAAAGAAGCACCAGGCGCGGGCTGAGGGTCCGAGAACAACGACGAAAACTGGAGATCAGCCGCGTATACGGTGAGGTGTGTGCGTGCGCTGTGCGTCAAGTCCGGCGTGTTTAGTCAGATTGAGACCTGACCAGTGATCTGAAAGGCTGGAGCTTCGGGTCGGGGAGTCTCAAAGAGCTGGACAAATAATCCCAGCGGGAGCGGTTTCGCATTGTTTGTATACTGCGCTGCTAGTAAGCACAGGTCAGCAGCGGAAGGATCTTATCTGACTGTTGGATCTTCGGCGCGCTGCCTTACGGCAGAACGTCACCAGCACACCAGTCCCGTGGAGCTATAGCGTTTCGGTGCTTCGCGAAACTGACAACATATTGATGTGTGGCATCGGGTGCGGACCGCCCGGTGTGTGTACGGGTTATACCGTTTTGTCAGCGTCCTTGCACAAAGATGTCATCCAGCGAAAGCACAGATACACATAAAGAGACCCACGTGACCAAAAACGCGGGCGAGTAATCAAGGGTGAATAAACGGCGCGCAGCTGGGTCGAATGATCGATCAGCGCAGATCAGCGGTGTCGATAAAAGGATAGGCCAGGGTGTGTTCAAAAAGGTGCGCCATCTATAGGCGGGAGCTGCCATTGGTATGTACCTTCCGGAATTAGCTATAGGCACAAAAATGCTGTTAATACATTCATTGCGCGTTTGGATAGTATAATAACATTTTTTTTTTTTCGTGCGTCCTAGCTCAACCAGGCAACAAGAAGCCCGAAATAACGTTTTGTAGATTAAACTGCGAATCTGTAGCGTCCCTTGCCAGCATATGCCGGAGTTAGGACAAGGCCCAGGAAGGAAGAAAGGTGATTTCTTTGTGTAATTACGGCGGAAAGGGCGCAATTAGCAAAAAGTAAAGTATCGGCTGTTTGAAATTAATTTACAGCCCTGCCATGCACATGTGTAATATCCCGGTCCCTCATTCTGTAACATTCATCATTTAAAACGGGGTATATTTAACTCGCTAAAGTCATCACGATTTTGTAATGTTTAAATAAACGCTGTATAAATCGATAGCATTGCTTCATATTTTGCTGTAGAGTTATCCTAGTATATGTCATCGGGAGCTGGCTGTGGATATGGAACCGTTCAGTGAGCATGTGGACTCAGAAACCAGTGAAGCTAGAATGGTAACGTAGATGAAAGGTCATACGTGAGTGTGAATCGTATGTGAAGCCAGTGCTTAACGGTTGCTCCAACGGTGTTTCAGCTCGCTGCACTACGCGAGCGCGTTTTTATGAAGCGTTTATGAGACAGCCAGTCCGAGCCTTGACGGCATATGCAGCACATTAAGAACACTGAGACGGTGGAGCTAAGCATTAACTGGCTGCAAGCACTTTCTCACGGTGCTAACCGGCACACGGTACTTTTGGTTCCGAAGTCGTGGCTGCGTTCGCCCGAACCACTTAGCTGCGGAGCGGTGGAGTTCTTCACGGTTTTCTGTATTCATGAAACATACGTTCTTCGACCGCCGTCGGCACACTGCCTCAAAGGCGACGCTTCGTGGCCAACCTGACAGAAGTCAAAAAAGGGCCGGCCGCTGCCTGCGAGTACCTTTGGTGCGGCATCCTCACTAACCTACGCAGTCGTCGTTGTCTTGTTATCTTCACCATCAGGCGTTCTCCTCGAGAAGCGAGAAGGATCTCCAAACCAAAGAGCACCCCCGATGTTTCCCACGTCGCTACAAAAACGAGCCGCTTTTTTTCCAGGTATTTAGACAAAAAAGGGGGACATGAGGGTGACCGCTGGTCAACGGTTGATTCTCACGGTGTGGTTGACCCCGCGAACCCTCTCGACAGGCACCCAAAGCTCGGTTTCAAGGTATTAGTGGCCGCTATAGGCGCCGCTGCACATACTCTCTCTCTCGAAGGGACGAGGTCAGACTGCTCGCTACAGTTAAGAGGCTTATAACCCTACTCGTGGCGCCAGTCAGACTGCGAAGTTGTCGCTGCGGGGACACGCTATTCTTCCAGTATAGCGACGAAACCATGCACAGCGTGAGCTAAGGTCAAGAGTGTCCACACTGTCTGTCTCCCCCACTCAAACAGGGAACTTGAGGAAGCCCTTTGCGTGTCAGTGGCACGCGCCACTTCTGCAGCTTCTTTGGGCCGCACTATCGTCACTGAGCCAGGAATGAAAGTTACAATAATAGAACCGTCAAACTCATGGCGCTTGAAATCATCGTCGTTTTTTTGTTCTTTGCCTGTTTGTTTTTGGCAATGATTTCGGGAGCGAGTTAGCTGCTTTCTTAGGCGATGCAATTGGGGAAAGTGCCCGTGATCAGTTTTTTTCCTCGTAGTATGGCGTGAAATAACTTGGTACACATTCTGGCAAGTGACACAATTTTGCCTGCACATATGTTCTATCTTAGCCCTTGCAAACTGAAAGCTTAAAAACTTGCGTTTAACAGGTCATGCTTGGTAAGTCGCGCTATGGACTTGTTCAAGGGCAAGGGCTTCACGGACACCGGTTTTATAGTTAATGCGACTAACGGCAACAAGGAATTCTGCAGGAGCTAGGTCTCCAAATGGCTGTCCGAAAACAATAAGAATGGGAGCCTTCACCGGTTTCAGCACGAAAACACCTTGCATACAGTAAACCCAAATAATGTTTTTGTTCGAAATAAAAAAAAAATAAATAAAACGTCGCGCTTGCTACTCGGCAAATTTTTTTTATTGGCGACTCGGCGACGAAGACTGTAGAGAAATTGCCTGTGTAAACTTTAGTGTCGAAGGTAGGAATTTATACGCTTATACAAAACATTCAAGTCGAGAGAATGAAGTGATCTAAAAAATAATAGGATGATGGTAGATTATGCCAGCGCCGAGACTGACAGTGCGCAAAAATGGGTAATAATGATTTTTTTAGCCGGTAATTCAACAACTTTCTTCTTCGTTTCTGAATTTTAAATATCCAACCACAGTTCTCTGCTGCGTAGTGAATTAAAAATTAGCCCTTTAATTACGCAGCTTGGTTGCTGGCAGCCGTCCTGTCGGTGTAGGTGAGACGGTTGGATTTGACTCGGATATAATACGAGATTCTCATACTACTTCTACTGTACTACTATACTAAAGGATATCCTCCCTTATTTTCCCCAACCAACACAATGTTATTTGGCTTTGCGGTGTCATCGCCTGATATATAGCACAAATGATATATATTGCTTGATCTATGAAAACTACAGCTAGCAATAGTGTGCGGAATATATGACATACTGTACGTAATTGGATACTTGTCATATTGCGCTAACGGCTTTGAAATTCACAGAACTGCTTTCTCACGGAAAGCTTGGTTTTTAGAGCGGTTACATGCTCTGTGCCACACGCAGGTAGTGCAATTAATTATTTACCAATTGCGCAAGAGTATTTCTTCCCTAATTTGATCTATCATGTGTTTGTTTTGTTTTTTCAATACGAACAATGTATGCAGCAATTCCACGCAGAACGCTGGGCTAAGTGTGCATCAGCGGAAGTTTTTACTTCGTTGAAGTTTCATTTCATTTCGTTTTATTTTCGAATCCTCGTGGGAGTATATTCATTATTTTTGGAATCGATCAGAAAAAAACATGAGCAATAAAAATGGAAGACGTGCTTTAGGCACATGGCAGGTTATCCAAATTCTGAGTGAACGTCGATTGACAGGTGAATACGAGCTTTGCTGGGAAATCAGCCCCATGCATCCTATAGGTGCAGCGTGGAAATAATGATGTCAACAAAATAAACAGTTCGGGCACCTGCGCGCGTATTTCTCCTTTTTTTTTTTTTGCTAAATTATCAAGATGTTCACAAAGCGTGACAGGGTGTGATGGCTATTCTTGGTTTTTTTTCTTCTCTCAAGTAATGTGTACGTTTTCATCGAAGTACGTATGACAACAATCAGACACTGCATAGCAGGTTAAATTTGATTAAATGCTATATTGGCATCCTGCAGCGAATTTGCTGATACATGTGACGCCACCTAGCGGCCGACGAGAGTTTGTTATGAGGCATCCCAGAAGCAGCCGCCGTGGATCTTGCGGCCGCTGTGTTCCTTTTGCGTTCGCTTTTATTTATTTTTTTAGCCCATTGAGCGTGATTGAATCATTTAGTGGCTTAACTAAGCACATGCGATGCTTCGACTGCTACGGCCTAACGCGAACAATAATTATAAGAATACGCGCGGGGTCTGCTGTGTGAAAGATGGCCACAATCGCGAAGGGGACTCAAACCCGTTTGTCAAGGAGGAAAAAAAAAAAAACAAAAAAAAAAGCGATGATGAGAGAAGCGTCGACAGCGGCTGTGCGAGAGTCAAGTAAGAGATATTCGTTTGATTATTGGGTCTGTGGCGAGCAGATTCCAAGGGGGGAAAAAACTATTGCTGGTTGATCGGCGAGAACAGTATAAACTTCCAACTCGGGCCGCAGCACACTTGTTGGAGCACTCTCTACAGTATACGTGACTCACGCTGTAAAATTTGCCGTCCGAACGGTATGTGCTGTGCAGGATCGAGTGGAGTGCGTCTTTTAAAAAGCGGAACGGCCAGACAAGCAACAAAGTCGTGCAGTCGCAGTTTCGAATTCCAGTCGCATTTCATGGGACTTCTACTGCGGTGTCTACTCGGGACGTTAAACCTATAGCGTACTCTCCCAACATGGAAGAACAGATTTGGACTTTAGCACAATTCTCGGTAAATATAGTTGTTAAGGTGCTAGACAAGTCGAACTGCGGTCTGTGAATACATTCGAGACCCTGCAGTGCGCGGAGCAGGAACGCACCAAAAAAATCTTGCACTAATTGTTCAATTGCTTCTCAAGAGTTTCTCGTCCCAGGCGATAGAACGTTTCATCATTAGTAAGTAGCAACCACCCAAAATCATACTTCTAACGACCTAGCGACGCTTTATCGTTCAGTGCTATATATCTTTCCCCACGCTTGCGGCGCGGATGTATACAAGATATATGTGTGCTGGCTTCCGCTGATGAAGCACGGTACACAGCCGCACAACAGTGCTTACAACCGCCACGACATCCGCAATCGGCAAATGCATCTGCCCTTGTTCTGTCACATCCGCGGCCCTGTTGAAAGCAGTGCGCGACGAACAAATGTTCTGCATGATTTGAAACTGTTGAGCGAAACCGCGAAGAAAGAATCCTGCTGCAAAAAAAAAAAAAAAGAAAAAGAAAAAAAAAGCAGGCGATAAATTTATTGATTAATCTCTTCTCAGTTTCATTCTGCACTATCGAATGTTTGGGCAAGAGGCGTACACGTAATAGGTAAATGAAAAGTGAAAAGCTCCGTGTGACTCACGCGAAGCTGAACGTCGTATACGCGCGAAACAATTTCACCCCGGGAGTTTTCATATGGTTTCGAATGTTGCTCACAAAAGTTGTCCAGCACGCATTCATGCTGTAAGGCAAAAGCTTGTAACTTCTCTCCACGCGCTTCGTCAAAACGCATCAACGCCCTCATAACCTTCCAAATGCCTGTTCTACAATATTTCTTCCAGTTCCATGGTATAGAAAGAATTCACTTTTTGACATCATATACCTTACCGGAAGGGCCTTACAAGATCCAGGGCAACGGATGTGGAATGTACAGTCGGCGAATCGAAGCATGGAAGAAGTTTCCCCTCAATGAGATAGTTGCCCTTTGGCATCGGCTGGTCACTGTTCTTGTACGCAGTTTACCAATATTTTGAATGCTGTAGAGTTTTACACGCTGTCTGGCACAAGGCGTGAAAGGCAGCGAAATCTGAGTGCACAAAAACATGCTGCGCCTAGAGACAGAGAGGATGTTGAGGGATATCAAATGCACTCTCTCACTGGGTGATCGAGCACTGCGGCAAAATACGAACAGTCAGTTCGTGTCACTGTTAGTGGCGCAACAGGCACGCAGTACTAGGCAGAAGAAAATGTGCTGTTAAAATGGCCCTAAAAAATTCTCCTAGACTTTCTAATTTTACAAAACTCGAACAAGGGCAAGATGGTGCATAGATTTTGGAAAAAAAAAATAGCGCAAAAAAATAATAACAGCAGAAAGACGCGTCACCTATGCCTTCTCGGCTTTGCCACGTGTGTGCTTTTTGTGCTATTATTCCTTCCAAAAATATGCTAATTGCGTTTGACAGACTTGATGGCACAACTGAGGGTAAATGTGCATCTTATGCTTACATTATACTGATCTATTCTGTACACACACTGGTGCAGAAAATGATGTTTCTTCACTGATGAATACAGGCTAATACTGTTAATCTATAGATAAAGACTTATTCGTAGCTGTGGAGAAGAAATACAGATGACGCAGAGAAAAAACAATCATATGCAAAGTTTGAGCTCATTTCTGCATATTTATTTTTTGTGTCTTAACTTTGACTTTAAGTGCAAATTATTCATACATGCCATTTGTCTAACTTGTCCCTATTTCAATAAAAAATAAAATCCTATTATTATAAGCATATCAGAAATTGAGCAGAAATTATATAGCTTGTTTAGATTTTAAGGGAGGAAATCTACTGAGTGCCTGTTCTCAGGTTTTAAAGGTCATTATACCAGGAAGAACGCTTTTACTTACAGTAATGAACAAAGAAATACATGCCACGGTCGTCCAAGGGTAGAATAATATAACTATGCCAAAATCAATTCCATTCCACCGGTGATGACATCAGAATTGCCTACCATGACGTCAAGGCATGACTTTTTGCGAAAACAGCCATTGAGATAGTAACAGGCACGTCTAAATGCTTTGCCGTGTTTTTTTTTTTCTTAACAAGTTTCCCATAAAAAGCGAGTTTATTGTTGAAGAAAATTCATTTTCTGAGAAGTTACTATACAATAAGATATATAATAAATTCCTGTGACGTCATACAGCGCAACCTCATTATGCAAATATTCAAAATTTGGCCGACCAATCGCCGAGTGTGACGACATGGAATCGTTTTCTGATGGAATAGAATCGCTATATTATTTTACCCCAGAACGGCATGCAAATTTTAAGATGCCCACATTTGTCATTTTATAAAATCGTTTTAGTCCTTTTTTATTGCGATGACAGGGATGGTGTGTGTGTGTGTGTGTGTGTGTGTGTGTGTGTGTGTGTGTGTGTGTGTGTGTGTGTGTGTGTGTGTGTGTGTGCGTGTGTGTGTGTGCGTGCGTGCGTGTGTGTGTGCGTGCGTGCGTGCGTGCGTGCGTGTGCGTGCGTGCGTGCGTGCGTGTGCGTGCGTGCGTGCGTGCGTGTGCGTGCGTGTGTGTGCGTGCGTGCGTGCGTGTGTGTGTGTGTGTGTGTGTGTGTGTGTGTGTGTGTGTGTGTGTGTGTGTGTGTGTGTGTGTGTGTGTGTGTGTGTGTGTGTGTGTGTGTGTGTGTGTGTGTGTGTGTGTGTGTGTGTGTGTGTGTGTGTGTGTGTGTGTGTGTGTGTGTGTGTGTGTGTGTGTGTGTGTGTGTGTGTGTGTGTGTGTGTGTGTGTGTGTGTGTGTGTGTGTGTGTGTGTGTGTGTGTGTGTGTGTGTGTGTGTGTGTGTGTGTGAATAGAACATTTTGCTCGGACTGGTGATCGGCTTTATCCATGTGAAATGCCTGAACAAGAAAATCACTTGGTCGCATTCGCTCTCCCTTTGTGGAAAATCTATATGGGCGAGGGAGCGGAAACCTTGCTCGGTAAAAATTTCACGACGGCACTATATAGGAGATCAAACCTCGCACTTTCCGTGTGCGTAAGGCCTATATGCCGAACTTTTCGCCTAGCTTCAACGAACATGCACGAAGTTACCGCGCTAATTTTATGCCTTGTTCATGCTTGAAATATTTCGCATAAATGTATCGAGCATATACATACTATATTTGGTTGCAGACTGAAAATATATGTTTTATGGAACAGCCTCAAGTAAGTTGAAGTCGCTTTTTATTCTTGCTGTTTAATTCGTCGCCCCTGTGCCTTTATCCCCTGTGCCCCGTCGCCCCTGTGCCTAACAGCTGCCTTTATCTTGATAACTAAATGTGCCCGATCATTCTGACGCGAACGATCTAAGCTCTTTACAATGTATTCCACTTACGGATGTTCCACCGCGTATACCATTACTTCCTGCTATATGAATAGCGTTCAGAAAGTTCGACGGCTGTCACAAAAGCAATAACTCTCGTAGAGAAAATATCTCCCGTGGTCGACAATAGGTTCTAACAGGTTTCGCCACCTATAGTGTGCTTCAAGGCTTCGCAGAACGTGGGGTCAAATCGAATTTGGAACGAACGAAAGAGACGCACGTGACTCGTTGCTGTTACTTGGATGCATAATGCAATGCACATGCAACTTATACGCAGATCTCAAACGCGCATTAGAAGCAGTATAAACAGTAATAATAACAACATCACAGTAATGTAGTATTGCATCATACTTTAAATCAACTTAAAATTGGAAAGAATGATTGATAACCTAGACAGAAAAAGCAAAAACGACATAGCCCCCGAATTAATATGCAGAAGACTAAAATAATATTCAACAACCTGGGAAGGGAACAGCAGCTTACAATGGGTAGCGAACCACTGGAAGTGGTAAGCGAATATGTCTGCTTAGGACAGGTATAGTAGCTGCAGATCCGCGAAATGGAAATAACTATCGGAGTATAACATTGGGATGGAGCACATTTGGCAAGTATACTTCACATTTTATGAGTAGCACTTACCAGTATCGCTAAAGAGGAAAGTATATAACAATTGCATCCTACCTGCACTCACATATGGGCCTGAAATGTGCGGGCTAACGAAAATGGTTTTACTGAAGTTCAGGACAACGCAGAGGGCTGTGGAGCAGAAAATGGTAGGTGTAACGTTAAGAGACAGGAAGCGTGCAGAGTGGATCAGAGTAATAACTCAAGTTACTGACATTCTAGCGGAAATCAAGAAGTTAGAAATGGGCATGGGAAGGGGCATGTAGTGCGAAGAGAGGATAAGCGATGATCGTATATAGGTAACAAATACAATTCCAAGGGACGGAAGGCGCAGCAGAGACGGCAGAAAGTTAGGTAGCCGGATGACGTTAAGAGGTTTACGGAGGTCAAGTGGATGCAGCTAGCACATGACCGGGTTAATTGGAGGAATATGGGAGAGGGATTAGCCCTGCAGTGAAGAGCATATATACTCCGGCTGATGATGAGGATGCATCAAACTCGAGGTTGAAAATTATCCAGTAATATCATCAGGAAGTTCTGTTGGAATAATCGATCCCAAAACTCATTCATTCATTCATTCATTCATTCATTCATTCATTCATTCATTCATTCATTCATTCATTCATTCAGTTGAGTGCGTTCTCTTTTATCGCAGTTACTTCGCCCTGACAGCTGGGGGTGTCTTTCTAACAAACACATCCGTCTGTTCACTGGCTGACCCTTCCGTCCGCTTCGTTTCATTCGTTCGTTTCAAAGAGCCTTCAGAATCAATGCCTTAACTATTACGGAAACAATCTCGCTGCTTTATTAGTTCATCGAAGTAAACAAATTCCATTGGAGGCGCGCGTTCAGACCCAAGGCGATGGCATAGCGAAGAAAGCCCCCTTCCAAAAAAAAAAAAAAAAAAAAAAATGTGAGAGGAACCTGTTCACCGCAGCGGTTTGTTTGCAGAAGTTCGAGCTACGCCCCCTCAACCCACGATGCTAATCCTGGCAACCGTGCTTTCGCATCTATGTCGCGAGCTTAGCGCGGGTAGCAACAGGCACTCGAACGACGTAAATTGGAGATTGATGCCAAAGCGAGCAGTTCGACGGGCTTAACACCATCAGCCGCCGCCTTAACCCTGCGGGAGGTTGACAAATGACAAACGCCTCTTGCAGCGGTGCGCACCACAACCGCGCTCACCTCGGAGATCGGCGCTTGCCGAGACTATAGGGGAGGAAGTCCTCATCAAGGCCTGACGCCGTGATTGGCGGCATCGTTTAGCAATCAGGAGGAGCGAGAGGCACCTGCAGCAACCTCGGCACGGACGATAGCTCGGGGAGTGTACGTCGAAAGTTTGTTATCTGACCGAAAAAAAAAAAAACGGGAAAAAAATGTGCGGATTTTTTCAACAGGGGACGAATTGTCCATGCAGGTTTAAAAAGAACAGTCCCGAAAGGTTGTACTCCTGCACTGGGCGTCTTGTATAGATGGTAAAAAGCGCTGCCACGGGCTTCGCGTCCAAAGGTGGTCACAAATGTAAATTGTTTTTGTAAAATGTCCGATCCATGGAACATTCGCAAAGGAAGTAAACTTTATATATTGCTTTACGATGCTTTATGTAGTCTTGACTCAGTACCGCGCACTGAATATATTCGAACAGGCTTACAAATAAAAACAAACGGCGTCGGTGATTTTTACGTTTGGTACCCGTGGGAACTTTCAGATGTATACATACAGTTTTGGAGTTGTGTCTTCGTCCTTCAGAAGTCATGTGTTCACTTTGTTTCATCAAGTTTCCAGAATCAAGTCCAGCGGCTCGAATCCTCGGGCTACCCTCAGCAGTTAATTCTTAGTTCATGTGAAGGCCTTCTTCAGAAGTTAAAAAAAAAAAAAACTGAAAGGAAAGAACGATGCAAAGAAAAGATTCCCACAGTTGTCATGCCTTATTATCACTTTCTTTATCAATATCAAAAAGGTAGCAGGCAGATATATGGGACCCGTGTTGTATTTTCGGCACCTGTAAAGCTGAAAAACGTTTTCCCATTGCTTTCGAGAGAAAAGGAAAGAAAAGACACGGAGCACAGCACGTGCAGGATAAACCATCAGACCAAGTTCACCAGGTGTGCCTCCGGGGTTATCTACCAGATACCTCTATCTGGCGGCCGGGCATACATAGGCCAAACAGGCTGGTGCTTCAGTGAGCGGGCCCTTGAACAACAATAGGTCTATGCGCAAGGTCTATGCGCACCGGCACAGGTAGCAATTTACCCCTGCGTTGCAAAAGCTGCGGATGTGGCCCTTGTCTGGATAGAACCACCTTCCTCGGTAGGGCAAGGGACAAGACTGAAAGGGAGGTCATCGAGGCCTTCCTAATCGCCAAAAAAAGATGACGACTGCGTCAGTTCCCCGTCTGTATCGCTATCGAGACAGGAGATAGAGTATCTAGAAGGGCATGTTCGGGTTCCACAGTCGCTTTGATTCTGCCATAATGTGCTGTTGTAACTGTCGAGCGTTTTTCGCGATAGTGTTGAGAGGCTGTATAAGCCAGCTGTTTCGTGAACAAAACTAGTTTGAAGTCTGCGCTTTGTTTGTGCCTCTTTTCGTGCAGTTTTACCCGTTCAAACTCTATCTAGCAACACACTTGTTTTGTTTTTTTCATTTTCACTCCATTACACTGCAAAATGTGGGTGTATGGAATTCAGACACAGAAACCTAAAAACTACATGCAGATTAATAAGGCACTTGTGCATACTTGCACAAAGAAGACGAGACCAAATAAATAAATAGACGTGTTTCTTCGTTTCATGCGGTATTCTCCACGCAAGCATGTGCACCCTAACAGAAATGGGCCAACTCGGCTAAAACCAAAGTATTGATGCACTTATTAGGTCACTGCTTGCTATAAAATGTGAACTGTCAGTATGCTATGCAGGAAAGCAAATCAATATAAACAAAGCTATGGTAACTGCTTTCGAAAGTCTTAGAACTCTCTTGTGCATACTTCTATGAATCTTCAAATATATGGAAAACAAAACAGTGCACTGACCAAAATATCTAATCGGATTATGGTGGAAATTAAAAGATCTTGCATCGTATGGTGTAGATCGAACGCTGCGAGCTAAAAACCGGACAAGGAGCTAGAAACCGAACAATGGAGCTTGCGTGGAAAAGGGAAAAATTCTTACTAGTGGGCAGATGGAGGTAAATATCTCGTCTTTTAGTTATGTCGGCTTTTGAGAAAGGCAAAATTGCCCAAAGTTTCATTAATTCAATGTGTTAAAGTCTGAAATTTGTGTATGAATTACGATTCTCTTTGTGCTCTCTGTCGACTTGTTTGGAAGCCTGATTAAAGGAAGATGACCCAAATGTTTTCTAAAGTATGGTTTGGAAGGCAGAGGTGCTTAGAAAAAGGGAGGTTTGGCAGTGTGTGGACGTGGGCCTTGTGGTTATTGAAACGAAACCTGAATGGTGTTTCTGTCTGGCTGATGTATTCCATGCCGCACACAGCAGCTTAGCATGTATACCACATTGGCACTGTCGCAGTTCAAGGTTTCTTTAATCTTAAAGGTGAAATCAGAGAAGTTATCTTTTACAATGTTTGTCGCCTGCACATGATTGGAAACTTTACAGCGTCGTTATCCGCACGGTTTACATCCGCGGTTAGGGTTGTATGGCGGTCATTCTAGATTTAAATAAAACGTCCTTTAGGTTTCTAGAGCGCCGATACACTGCTTTCGGTGGGTGTTTTGAAAATGAAAGACAAGTGACTGCTTTGATGGATTATATTGAAACGTTTCGATATGATATTATTAACCCCTGGTATGCTTGAGAAATACTGAAGAAGGAGGTTTGCTCGCCTGTCGTTCTCATGTGATTTTTGAAAGCTAATTATTTTATTTCTGTCTAAGCCTCCGGCTTTCCCAATAGCATCACCAAAAATTGATTGGGGGTTATTCCTTTTGTTGAAGATTTGTTTTTAGTTGCTCCGCATGGCGGTCAAAGTCCTACAGCTTAGAGCAGATCCGTCGGAATCTTGGGCCTGTGAGTATACTCAGTATAGGTATGCTGGTTTACAGTGGTGTGGGTGGCTGCTTTTGAAATGTAGGTACTGCTGGTGGTCGGTGGATTTCCGGTATATAGGGTAGTCTTAAGCACGTTTTTTTTTTTTTTTTTTTTTTTTTCTGTATTGTAACGTCCAAGAAGGTAATTAAGGATTTAGAAATGCTGTGGGTGAACGATACGGACGGATGAAAAGAATTGTACTTTTGCATAAATGTTAACAGGTTACCTTCTGTTTGGGGCCAAATGAGGAAAATATCGTCAAGAAAACGTTTATAGAGAGGGGATTTCAGAGACTGAGTGTCCAAGAATTGCTTTTCGAGGGCCATATATTGGCATATGGGCCGGTGCCATCTTTGTTCTTATCGCCACACCGTCGAAGTTATTGTGATTAAGCACCAAGCTAAAAATAATGGAGAGGGTTTCCTGATCCAGGTTCACCGAAGGGTCCGTCCTTATGTATGCACCCACTGCCGCGCGTATGCCGCCTGAACGGGGGATATTCGAGTTCGGGGTTGTTACGTCCATTGTGACTAAGAAGCTTTCCTCTGGAATTTTGAGGTTGGACACGACCCTGAGGAAATGATTTGTGTCCTTAATGTAGGCAGGGATAGTTGGCATAATGTCCTTATCGAGAAAGTTAAGGACGGCGGAAATATTTTTGGTGATTGTACTGTTACTTGACACAATTGGGTGGCCGGGGCGGTTGGGTTTGTGAATTTTCGGAAGGAGGTAGAATCACCTGGGAACTGGTTTGATGGGCTTCATTTCCTTAAACATATCCTGGGATATATTTTGCTTTTGAAGCAGAGATTATAATTGATTGTTGATTTTGGTCTCAAAATCTCTTGTGGGATTGTTATCCAATTTAGTGTAAAAATGTTTATCTTCCGATTGTCGGAAACCTTCGGTTAAATATTCGGCCTAGTCCATAACAGCAATAGCGCCGCCTTTTTCCGCAGGTGTGATGATGATGTCTGACCACTGACTCCAAGCGTCGAGGGCTTGGCGCTCTTCGGGGGACAGGGTGTTACGAACTGTTTTAGGTTTTCATTTTGTATACGCAGCCAGGATATCCTCTTGAATAGCAGCGATGTACATATCTAAATGTTTGTCTCTGTGTTTCCTTGGTGTCGATGATTTGTCAGAGATGTAGTAGTAGTAGTAGTAGCAGTAAGTGGTTTTATTGAATAAAATAAAAAATAATAATAAAGGAAGGAAAAGATTTTGCCTGCCCCGGTCTCTGCTATCGAAATGAACTGAAGCACCTGAACTGGGGCGGTCGAAATAAAGAGATAGCAAAGAGACAGGTAGGAGAAATCAAAGAGGTGAGCGACAGGGAGAAAGGACAGTTTAGGCTAAAAGGTAAAGGAGTATAATAACTGAAATTCATTGAATTTTCCTGTCGTAGGACAGAAGGTTAGACCCCTAGAGAGCAACGTTCATTCCAAAGGAGGGAGCGGTAACTCGACACATTCACAACATTGTCAGTCTCCATGATAGGCTGTTTTCTAGTATAGACCCATAAGGCTGGCAAGGAGCTACTTTATCTTTAGGCACAGGTGGGGCTGATTTATCCTTGGCTACAGTCGGCGTTAAAGAATAGCTAGGCGTAGGGACCACACTATTACGGCTGAGTTTTTTTTAATTTTTTTTATGTTGATTTCCGTTGTTTTATGATCTTCAAATTCACTGAGCTCAATTATTTCAGTTACCGTGACTGATTGTTCGCGGCGGCAGCATTCTTCAATATTTTTCAGTTGACAGCTATTCGATGGCTGTGTCTTATGATTAGGTCCATTAGGCGCAGTGAGCAGTCATGTGAGCTATTCCACTGAGCCACTTCGTCGCCGTTTAGGGCTGTCATAGCCGGGATAGCTGTAGCCGCAAACCCTTTCTTATTATTTTTTTTTTTTTATTTTTTGCGATTCACAGTACTGCGCTAGTGTTGAAAGGTGAGCGCGGTATCGGATGCGTTTTTCTATAATCTTATGGATTTTTTTGCATGAGTACGTTTTTGGGGAGCGGGCCGTACCTGTGACGGTGGTGAGTCATTCGCTGCGCTGGCCGTGCCGTGCCGCCTCGCTGCAGGCCTTCCATGGTCATGTATTGGCGGCGGGATGCCACGAGGGGTGTCTCAGGTTCCTGAGACAGCGGGCGAGTCCCAGCTGCCTTCGTTACTGTCCTGCAGCCACCTGGAGTCCTTGGCGTCGGGTGTTGACGGGAGCTCCACCCTGTCGTCGGGGTCGAGGCGCCAAGTGTGCGTTTCGCGAGTTTGAAATTACCTGGCCATTAGTAAAAAGCAAACCACACACACACACACACACACACACACACACACACACACACACACACACACACACACACACACACACACACACACACACACACACACACACACACACACACACACACACACACACACACACACACACACACACACACACACACACACACACACACACACACACACACACACACACACACACACACACACACACACACACACACACACACACACACACACACACACACACACACACACACACACACACACACACACACACACACACACACACACACACACACACACACACACACACACACACACACACACACACACACACACACACACACACACACACACACACACACACACACACACACACACACACACACACACACACACACACACACACACACACACACACACACACACACACACACACACACACACACACACACACACACACACACACACACACACACACACACACACACACACACACACACACACACACACACACACACACACACACACACACACACACACACACACACACACACACACACACACACACACACACACACACACACACACACACACACACACACACACACACACACACACACACACACACACACACACACACACACACACACACACACACACACACACACACACACACACACACACACACACACACACACACACACACACACACACACACACACACACACACACACACACACACACACACACACACACACACACACACACACACACACACACACACACACACACACACACACACACACACACACACACACACACACACACACACACACACACACACACACACACACACACACACACACACACACACACACACACACACACACACACACACACACACACACACACACACACACACACACACACACACACACACACACACACACACACACACACACACACACACACACACACACACACACACACACACACACACACACACACACACACACACACACACACACACACACACACACACACACACACACACACACACACACACACACACACACACACACACACACACACACACACACACACACACACACACACACACACACACACACACACACACACACACACACACACACACACACACACACACACACACACACACACACACACACACACACACACACACACACACACACACACACACACACACACACACACACACACACACACACACGCACACACGCACACACGCACACACGCACACACGCACACACGCACACACACAAACACACACACACACACACACACACACACACACACACACACACACACACACACACACACACGCACGCACGCACGCACGCACGCACACGCACACACACACACACATATATATATATATATATATATATATATATATATATATATATATATATTATGAACACTACCATGGGCCACCCCTGATGTGACTGAAAGAACGGCCGAGCTGCGTTCGCCAATTTTAACGTCACTAGATGGCGCCACTGTATTTTGAACTTTTTTTTTTTTTTGATACAGCGGCGATTGTGGCCCACTAAAACGTCTATCGATGAAGCGTACGTTCCTATATCGTAACACCCCTTGTAAACTTGACGCTACTAGACAGTGCCTAATTACTGTCTGGCGGGTGGAATTATATTTGTTTACGGTGCATCACTTTTGCTGAAGCACTACTGTTTAGCAGTCACTACTCATGGTTTCCAGCATCGCACTACATAAAAATGGGCGCATGCGCTGATGAAAAAACTCTAGGTAAAATTTTTACACATTCTCTCTGGCAAAACCATCACGGCATCCACCGCTCTAGGCAGAAAGCTTTACATAATTGCGCGAAAAAATAAAAAAAAGAACAACCCTCAGAGTTCAGTGTTCTGTCCCTTGAAATAGAAAATTGTCTGCCAATCTAGGTTTGCTCTAAAAACATAAGCCTAGTGTGAAACTAAGACCTCTCCTATTTCTTTATAGTTAACCATTATATAGCTGTGCACTCACCTAAACCCTTTAATTTTCCCAATTTCAACTCCTGATATCATCTTTAACATCAACCATAAAATTTAGACTTGCTTCGAATCAACTCATTTAGGGCGAATTTGCATTCCTTTTACATTTACTCGACAGCTCATTCAAAATCTGTTTCCATGAAGAATATAATTACATATACAATTTATTCCATACTTAAATCCCTACTCCTGCTCCTCTAATTTACAACAATACGCTCCTTTACTCTAAGGCATCATACATGTATTTCTACAATATTCACTGAACTGCCCATGCTTATTTGTTTGTATCAGACATTGTTAACTATATTTCTTTTTCGTAGTTTCCTCCCCTCTATTCCTGCCTCTTATATTTACAACAACGATTTTCTTTTCAAATGATTAACTGCACTAAAATCTATTTATCACGACCCTTTTCACTGGCCTCTAATTTCTCTCCAATAGGTGAGTACTGTTACGCCATAACTATTATAAGCTTTCATCCTGATGAGTGCTCTTAGGCTCCTGGTTGAGCCGTGATCTGGAAAACTGCACTCCACGCTATCTTTAGCTCCTTGGTTATTTCACTATTAATGGCTGGATTGCATTGTCTAGGCAAATATTTTATTCACCACTTTATTGCTTTATGTCCAGTAGTTAACCGTTCCATTTTCAATATGGTATTGTAAGAAGCATCTGGAAATTATGGCCCTCACATTTTCTTAATCAGTTTTTGTGAAGAATATAAGAAATTCACAAAGAATACAGCCACATATCTCCTGTATCTATAACATTTTTCAATGCAACCACAGTCAGCGGTTATTTCTTTACATCACTGAAGAGCAGATGCATGCATGCCTTTTTTGTATCAGAATTTATAGTTAAGCAGCAGCCATCCCCTCTAAATGCAAATAACAATATCAGTCATTCTCAAAGCTATAGGTCAATCACACAAAGTAATAAATGAATGTGGTGCCATGTCAGGAATGGGAGGAGGATGGGGCAATATAGCCCAGCCCAATTGGGTAAGAGTGTTTGTTTTTAGGCTGCTGTGAGGGTGTACATTGTGATCTATGCTGATACTGTGAAGGAAAACTGGTACAAAAACTGCTCATCAATTCCGCAAAACCATGCAGTCTAACTGAAAAGGCATTAAAGAGTAATATAACTCTGGCAGACATGAGGTTGTAATATTTGCGAGGTTCGTAAATTTTGACTAATCACTGTTGAAGAAAAAAAACAAAATGTCGGGCACTAATTTTTGACTACTCGTAGCTGTCAAATATTGTTAGGCCCATCATTTTGTTTTACTTGTTAAGCTTCTTCATCCTGGTTTGCAGCTGGTCCTCTGAGTGATTTACTAAGAGAAGGACGAATTGGATATTGCTAATGTATTCACCACTGATATCTGTTTCCATTTTTTTTTATTCAGTTATCTCATGCCTGCTTTAAGCATGCCACAAATAGTGAAGAGAGTGTATGGCTGATACCTAATCTGATTGCAATTCAATCTTTCGCTATGGAAGACTGGCGGGCACAGTCACAAAAGATATTCTATTCACGCCACTTCAAGAGTCCAGTTGCCCCACAGCTCAGCCCCCATTTACTTTGGCATGAAACTGACACAGCATGCCTTAATAGTAAGGTTCACGCAAAGCTACTCTGAGAGCACTCTGACAGCAACAAATGTCAATTTCAGATTCTGGAATGAGCGCACGAATATGTACACTGAAGCTAACCAGAACATGTGAAATAATGAACCCAAGAGAACGATCAATATAAAAAACAATGCAATGAATGTTTCCCCTATGATTTAGCTGCATAATAAGCCTTAAGAAGAATTCCCAAGAACAGATTAACAGCAAAACAAGTAATATGTTCAATTAGATTATCGCTCATTAGTTTTATATTGTGCTTAGTCAACATTTCAATCTTCATAGCTAGAACTGTGCTCATATCCACATTCAGCTGTGAAATAGTTATGAATCTTCTAAGTTGTTGAAGTAACTATTTAAAATCATGTGAGAAACTTGCTCATCTGCAATTGTTCTTGCCAAACTGAATTACAACTTTCCTTCTTTTCACTTTTTGTTGCATTGTGGGCCTGAAAAATGTGGTTATTTGCAGCTTCATAATATCATGCAGACCTGCTCAGGGTTGCTTAAACTGAATGCTAAAGAATTCTTAAAAAGTTTGCAGGGGTGTACAGTTTCCTCTGAATAGACAAACAAAAAGGCAGGAAATGTTCGACAATATTGTTCCGCTGTTACTGAGTAGACATACGCGTACACTTAATAGAGGGAGGAAAAAGGGCAGTAACTGTTCTACCCTATACTGTTCCCTGCTGGTCAAAAGACATAACCGGGCACTACTGTTAATTTTGGGCTCTCTTTATGAACACTTGCACACACCTCTGACAGCGCTACTTGGGCGTGAACTATAACACAAGCTGTTCTGAAAATCAGCTTGGGTTGTTGCTTCAATTTTGTGTGCTTGTACGGCTAAGTTTTAGGCAGAAGTTTTAAATAATATTTCAAGATCATTTCAAGAGCAGTGTGCATGCTTGTGTATTGTTCTTCGCATTTGGTGCTTTCACTTCACAAGGAAACAAAGGCAGGAACTGTGCTGCTTATAATTACACATTAGATTCATATTCCACATTTTTTTAGTCAAACTAAGCACTTTCAGGTTGAGCTCCTTTTTTTGTTTTTTGTTTTTTTTTTGGCCTTGCTGACAAGGTCAGGATTGATTGCGAAAGGTGCACTGTGGTATAAATACCAAGAAAAACAGCAAACACAATCTTCTTAAGATTGAAACTGCTTAGAGGCACTGAATACAAAAGAAACTTTATCAGTAGAATAATGTGTCATGATGACATGAAGCCGACTCACGAAAAACTGAACTTTAATAAGCTACAAAGTAGTGAAAAACAAAAATAGGGGCACACTTAATCTTCGCCATTAACGTTATGACACGATAAGCATTGCGCACATATGAACGATGTTTTCCCCTGTTTGATTTTGTATTCTCTTATTCATCTAATTTTCGCTTTGGCTTTCCATTCTGAGCAGTCTGAGGTCTTTAAATGCATTTTTCATTTTTTAAACTTTTAAATTATATTATGAATCAATTACATACTCTAAATTTTCTTATTTAGCATATCAAGCACTGGCTTTTAATTCTGAGGATTTCGACACCATTGAACCACCTTCTCCCAAGTTTTTTTATTTCTTTAATTCACCAAATAATAAACTAGAACTTGTCAATTTGTCATTGCCTATTACACACATCAGTCAGTCGTAAATCACACCCGGACCTCATATTACTGTGATATATATACTTTTCACAACCTCCGATTATTTCCAACACATGGTGGCGACAGCTACTACTACTACAACGATGCCAACGGCTTTTTAGCCGAATGAGCTGTGTAAGTTATTGGTTAATAAAATGCAAATGTCATCATCACAAGCTAACCTAACCGGCAAGCTGCATTACATTAGAGCAGATTTTGAGAGCAGATCATAAAAGTGAGGCTTTGATCTGCTTCATAACTGTGGTCATGAGAGTCTTTATACAGAATTATAGTTGCGAGTTCGAACGGAGTGGCAGGAAAAGGTTGAAATTCAATTCTTTGCGCTGTAACCATACATTTTGCATGAGTAAAAACATGTCATATTTGTTCATGCCGCAGAATTAATATTTATGGGCAGTAACTGCATGTATGAAGTCTTAGTGCTGCTTTGAAGTGCTAGATAACATTATGTTCAACACAGTGCTGCACGCAGATGTTTCCAAAAATTTACAAGGAAATCTATAGGATATGTGTTGAGGCCATAGCAAGCACAGGAGTGCTTTTTTTAATCTCCTGACAACCTAATTAAAAATTAAATACCACCTACCGCAATTTTGCTACATTTTTAGATGAAAAGGAGAAAAGGAACCCCCCTAAACTTAATTTAGGCTCATACCTTTGAAAAAACTCCAGAGTCGACTCTACGTTCTCAGCATAACAAACGTGGAACACGAAATAACTTACAAACAGCATGTAGAATGCAGCTGTAAAATCTTCCAGCACTCCCGCCACATGCCGATCAATGAGGAGGAGGTGTTCTTCAAGGTTCCATATGTCATCACAGTGGGACCAATAAGAGCAGTCATGAAGTGATGATGCAAAAGAACAAGCAGTTATATTTTCTTTTCTGCGTGGATAGTACAATGTCCACGAAAATGAAGCTAATCTAATCAATTTCCACATATTGACTTAGCCTCTGTACGGAATGACGATGCAAGTCCTGAAGTATTTGCGTTTCCAAAATGTTCATTTTTCACCTATACAGCCATCCAATGCTGCAATAAAGATATCCACTTTGTTAAACTATGTTTAAATAAAAATCAAGCATCCAGGTCGTGGCTAAAAGGGGAGAAATTGATTGATTCTCTTCGACAAACTTCGCATGCAAGTAATAGGCAACAAGCCGTTAGCCATATGCATACTGGCAGATTGTTTGAAATAGTACTGGAATTGTGTGGAATCTTTAACATAATGTTAAAAATGCATGTCATCAAAAATGAATCTGAATGAATCTTTTCGTAACATTGAAGGTACCAGATCATATACCAGAAAACGGCAGATCTGATCCGGTTGGGAATAAATACATACCTGCTGCAATAACGCAAGACGAAAGGGGCAAGCCTGGCAGTTTTTCTATGTCGGTCGAAGTTAAGCATACCTGAAAGAGCAAAAGAAAACTTTTCAGTTTGCGCTTCAAATATGTACAAATAGCACTGCATCGAAAGCGTTTATCAAGGAACGTTTATGATAACGCTTTCGTTAAGGAACGAAAGCGTTTATCAAGAATGCTTCATGCCTTCAAGAAGCCACATTTCAGCAAGTAATTAGAAAATTTAGGTATCAGCAATTAAGGGTATACATTGTTTAAAAGAATCTTGGTTCCCTACCGAACTTGAATACGTGCACAGCCAAGAATTTTGGATAGGCAGAAGTAAACATTCACTCAGATCTGTCACATTTCCAGCTTAAAGTGCACGGTTGTTTATAGCTTTTTATATTATGCTGGCCTTACCTCTCTTTTCTGAACAAGGTGATTGACATCTTCTGCAAACCAGCAGGCAATATTCTGGATCAACCCCAGGAGCTCCACATTTTTGTTTTCGTCTTGAGCTTGAAGGGCTTTCCATGCCTCCATTATGGCTTTCTTTCCGTGCCGTTCCTTATCAAAAAAATTCTTGATGGTGCATTTTTTCTCTCTTAAAGAACGCACTAGCGTTTATTTGAGGTCTATTCCTAGGAGTGACTTAAAATGGCTGGGAACACGGAAAATCACGCGCTGGGAACAAGGAAGGCCATGTGCTCTTCAGGTTTAATATTGCCATGCCTGATTTTATGTCCTCTTGCTGTAGACAGTGTGGGGATTTCATCAGTTCACCTATGTATACATATTTTACGTAGGAAGAATTGTCTTTGAACATATTCTCCATAGTAAACTGCTCCCTCTTCGAATCTTCAGTATCTTTAGGTGGGGTAGAAGAAGAAGAAGCAACTGCTTTGCTCATAAAGCTTGATCTCTTTGCAGGGTTACCCATGGTCGCGTTTCCGGTTTTGGGAGTCTTCCCTTCGGACGTTTTCAGCACGTGCGACAAGGTTTACCATCGAAAACGTCTTTAAAAGATGCTGGATGGGACATCACTACTGCCTTTGAATGACAGCAAGCATGCTTGGGTAATGGAGAAGGGCACACTTTCCAAACACTGACGACAGTTATCCGAATAACTTTTCTGTGGTCTTTAGGAGCTGGACGTTTTCCGTCTTTCACAGCATTGAGTAGTGCTTTTGGCATCGTGTCCCATGGTATACTGAATGTCGCTGCTCAGTTTGGACTAATTGATGCTCGGGTACCACTGCATTCTTGCTCCTGCATTGGTTCCTCTTGGCATTTTGATCGTACTGCAGCAGGTTCCCCTTGCGCACCTTTTTCTTTTTCCACTTCCTGCTCTTTTTTTTTTTCTTTTGTGCACCTCCAAGGCCCCGGGAATCTATGCAGGAATGTAAACGTACATTATGCTAGTTTGCACTGTTAAAGAAAAAAAAAAAACACTCAATAGGCTGCTATTTAAAATACTATATGGTGCACTTATACAGCAGCTGTACCTAGCACAGGAGTCACGAAAAGACTAAAAAATGTGCTCCGTTCCGTGTTAACGCAAGTTTTATAATAATATAAGGGATAATAGTGAACATAATGAATCATCAAACTGATGCTTAAGCCTGTTTTTCATAAAAGGATAATGGCCTGGGCCGGGAGCCTAGAACAATAAAATGTCAAAAAAAAAAAATTCATTGAAATATGTTGCTAAAAATTAAGGCAAATAACTGAAAATATACTGCACTCAATGGTTTTCTTACTTCGTCAGTTTCATTATATTGCCCTGATTCTAAAATATGCTTAGTTTCTCTCCTGCTTTACCGTTTTGTCCTGAACTTAAGGAGATTTATGAATTCTGGCACTTTTCAAATGTACTTCAACTAAGTACTTTCTTCTGGGCGAGTTGGTTCATATTAGCAAAAGGAAATAAACTTGCGCAAAAAGTAGAAGAAAAAGACGCGACGACAGGACAGAGCGCAAACTTCCAAGTTTGCGCTCTGTCCTGTCGTCACGTCTCTTTCTTCTTCTACGTTTTGCGCAAGTTTATTTCCTTTTGCTACTTCAACTAATATATTTGGCTTTCTGTATTACAAGCTCCTAAGCTATTTATTCGAGACAGTCTGCGGCACAGCAGAATTTATTTTCAGACTGCTGGCCAGTGCTGCTTAACAAATTACGTTTGGACATTTACATGAATCTTCAATTGAAATTTCCAGACATACTGTATCAAGAACTATCGAACGCCCGGCGGGGTGCAGCTTTGTATAAGCATGAATCGCCTGGTGATGTCATCACTAGTCTTGACATCACCATAGAATGCCGTCATTGTCACACCCATTTCAAGGTGCGACATACTACACCACTGATGACGTCATCAATTTCAAGTCACGTACGACATACTACACCGCTGATGACGTCGTCATTTATTTCAAGGTACGACATGGTACACCACTACTGACGTCATAATTTATTTCAAGGTACGACATACTACACCACTGATGACGCCAGCATTTATTTCAAGGCACGACATACTACATCACTGATGATGTCATCAGACTAAAGCGTTACGGACGACGATCGTGGACGCGAGCATGAGCCAGTAAAGGCTTTCGCCCTAATATTTAAACTTCTCACCGTGAGGTCGAGGGTGAAGGAGGACAGGCGAAGAAGGGACGTTGAGGACGAGGGCAGGAAAGCAAGTTTTTTGAAGTCAGGGTAAAAGCGAATATGGACAAGAATTTTGAAAAATTAAGAGTGAGGGAGGGCCAGTGGTTGAGAAGTGAGGGCAAGGGAGGAAAAGCCAAAAATGAGGGAATTTTCCCATCTCTGTCAGTATAGTTTTTGGATGTTATATGAAGTCCTCTTCCAGTAGGCATTGTTAGCTTTAAAGGATTGATTGGTGAGCTCGGCCGCCATAAACGTAGTTAATATATCCGTGATAAGAACTTGGGAGGCACCGTGGCGATGGAGGATGATTTCAACAAATAATTTGGCGACTACTGCGGCGCTATTGCTGAACGTAGCTTTCACTTCGGCGTAAAGGGTCCAGTTGTCTGTCGAGGGAATGCTTAGAAAGTGCGATACTGTATTTTCTGCTGAGCAGTTAGCACTTTAGCTAAGAAACATTCTGTTTACCGGTATAGCATTCAACTGTATACTGATGGATCTAGCATTCAAAATTCATTCACGTCCTCGTTTGTTACTTCGCGTCTGAATGGACGATGAGTAATGAAAGTGGAGGGCATAAGTGGAGGGCATAACGAGCCATAAGTTTTACGCTCTTAATCCGGCTATGCATACAATATCATTGGTGCGATAAAGGCGTATGGATGGTAACATTTAGGGAATCGAAATTCCGTGTAAGGACGTGTACAATTGCTTCGATCCAGGCTGGCGTACACGAAGCACTTAAGAATTGTCAAAGGCTAGCAAAAGCAACATACAAAACCATTTTACTTTAGGAAGGTGGCACCATCTAGTGTTTAATCTAGCAACAATTCCCATGCTATAGACAGCGCACTCGTGTTCGCGGACAGGAAGCAGGTGGCACAAATCGGCATTTCGGAGCTTCAGCTTTCATATATTCCTTTCTTTTTCGCGTACTGAAAGTCAGTTCCTATACCAAGGAAAGAATAAAATCGTTTTTAAGATTGGTCACGTGGACGTGCGGAATTATGGCGTCACACATGGTGGACCAGGGGGTGAGCTCCACAGTATGGGTGGTCACGTGGTAGCTAAAACTTATTTGCAATGTTGTATCTATGATCACGTGACTTGGCCGCCATCTTGAGTCAGAGTGACGGAGAAACCGACGAGAAACCTTGCAATGTAAATATGAGCTAAAGGGTTTAAAATGTTACACTAGAAGTGCCCTGCAATGTAGAATGTTGGCAACCAGTTAGATATCGTAACCATGCATCGAGTGGGATTCCACGCTCCACGTTCTTTCATGTATACTTCATAAATTTCTGACGACTGAGCGGAAATAATTGTCTCCTATCTCTCGGATCAGCACATCACATAATTTTCTGGCACTGGTAGCGCACTGTGCTCATAGCTGAACATAAGCAAGACTATTAATTCTGTTGACCATCTTTCTTCACCTACAAAACTTTAATTCAGACCACGCACGGTATTCCTCGTAACTATAGAGCTAAGGTAGAGTTCAGGTACGTGCAGTATTTGTTTCCGGCCTTGGTTAGTGCTCATAATACCTCTGCAACACGATACTGCATCACTCAATTATTATGCATGCATGCGCAGGCAAGTGCTATTACGCTGCATAAGAGCTAAAAACACAGACAGAAAAAAAATGAGTAGCACTAACAATACACTGTTAGGTCAAGGCTAGTTGGCGAATTCAAATGACTGCCCCGATGCACGCGCGAAGAAGAAATACACCTTTCCTCGCGCAACAAGCGCGACCTTATACCAACTGCTACCAACCTTATACCAATGCTACCAACCGTATACCAACTGCTGAACTACTACCAAGAGGCAGGATGGTCAGGATGGTTGGCCGACGGGAAAAGTTCCCGCATTGTTCACAAGATGGCGCTAGCTCTTAGAAGCATGTGCATTCGTTTGGAGTGTGATGCTATCCTTGCATGTGCTTAACACTATAATGACACACTCTTGAGTGGTCGCGCACTTTTTTGTAAGCATATAAACAGTCGCACAAAACAAAAAGAAGGAAAGGCACTGAAGCCACCGCTCATCCAGAATAAAATGAACTGCCGCGAGGCGGGAGTTCTTTACGCATGCAAAGCATATCCTCTCACCTTATCCTTCAAGCTCTCCCTCGGTTGCAGGTTTTTAATGCACATTTTATTTTTGTTCTTTTCTTACGTGCGCCCATTTCAGCAACAAATGCCGCTCTCTCCGCAAACTTCGTGTTTTGTTTCCGGAACACCCGTGCCCAAACTTTTTCGCATTGCTTACAAGGTTGCAGGAGAAGCACGCTTGCAGTGGGATCTGGGGACGTCATTTGCATTCTGAATAAGTTGGGCTCTCCCGCACCTCTTGCTTCGTGTATGTTGCTTTGACCGTAATTTTTTTTTTTCTTTATTGTGCGCCGCAGAGATCACTTCGTGTGCTGTTACACGGTTATAATTCAAAACAAATAAACAACAGAATACCGGAACCAGGCAACTGAACTTCGTGCGGAGGATTTTGTACACCAGAGACAGTTTCTTGTTTTGCTGGTTGTTTTTCTCTTGAGTGAATCTCTAACGCTATTCATGCTGTTTGTGATGTCGCTTAACATTTCAAAAATGGCGTGAAGCTCTTGATACATAAAAAATTTACGTGGAACACTTCTTTACTAGGATATGCATCATAAATGGGGTATCTCATATAAATGGCGGTGGTTCTTTGCTTGGAAGTGCATGCAACACGCATTTATTTATTTATTCATTCGTTTATTTATTTATTTTTACTTATGGATACTGCAGCCCCTGTATGGGGCTATGTTGCAGAAGTGGGTTAAACGAATCTGAAAACCTTATACAAAAACAAATAAACAATAAAAACTAAATTCACAGGCCGTAAGGCAGACAAAAATTTAAACTCAGAATATCATAACAGCAATACAGGCATAGAGTACTGAAGCATGAATGTAGCAATACACTGTAATACGACACGAAAAAAATACATAAAATCAGATGGAATTATTGTCTCGCAAAAAATGATCTAACGGCAGTGACTAATAGTTTCATTGATGTACAGTATTCATTAGTGCGTGGAAAGAAACTGTATTTGAAATTATCAGTGCGGGTGAAGTAAGGCTTAATTTTAAGGATATATGGTGACTCCTATACTTGACCGGGGAATTTTACCTGAAGAATATAATGCGATGTAAACTGAAATTTTAAGGACACTGATGTGAACCAGTGTCTTTTGTGAGCTTAAGTATAAAATTATTCACCGGAAATAATATTGCAGGCTGTTTTGGTGAGATTGACCGAAACATATGTTATCTCCGTTTTCTTGCCTTGTGAATACAGTTCCACAGAGTTAAACAATCCGCGAAAATGTCGGGTAACGTTGCGGAAGTCATCCTTCGCGTTTTTTTTTTTAATTAGATGTAGGAAGGTCGTTAAAATGATTAGTGTATTTATCTATTTAAAGGCAAAAGAACTAGAATTGTCGGGAAGGCGACAAACAGTTTCTAAAGGCTCTGTTACCTGGCAAGGGGCAAGAGCCACCTGCAACTATATACTACACGTTACAGAAGACCCTGCTGCCACCCGGGACGGTTGACAAGTGGCAGAGTGGAGAGAGGAAAATTTCCCCTTTTCTCTTGTAAGAGAGAGGTGAGAGAGATGAAAGGCTCGTATAAAAAGAAAGATTTGGATATAATGAACTGATATATTCAAAGGTTCGGTTATAACGAAATACGCGGATGTGATGAAAGTCTTTAATGTGCTCCTCATTGCTACACTAGCGGAGTTGAAAGGATGTATGCTTATGCATTTCCCCCGCATCAGTCAAATCGATCACTTGGAATGTTTTTTTTTTTTTTTTTGGTATATAAAAAATTTGATTTTGGTTTAGTATTTAATGATCGTCTAACCATCCGAGCTATAGCGCATATGAATCGTTCTTGATATTGTTTCTTCGATCATGCAGCGAGGTATACCAATCAGTTTCTCGCCCCAGTTCAACTTTCTCAGCGGCACAAATGATTATCCCAGAATTTTGCTGAATTACAAACTGAGTGTGATCGTATAGTTATCCAAAAAAGAAAATATATACCGCACTCGGCATGTGCCAGAAGCTGGACTGTTATAAGTGCAGAGAGCGGGTCCTTTTTACACAACGCAGTGCTACATATCACAACATACTACCACAGAAGCAATGCCACTTGCGCAGAACCCACAACATCCTTGCTCACATCGTGGGCATAGAAATGCAAAGCATCTTGATTGCCGCCGTCAGAACTGCACCGCTTCGTGCGCGTATAGCAGGATCAAATTGTTACAGGTTGCCGTTTTTGAGCAACGATACGCCCGAAAAGGCGCTACTCTGCTCATAAGCGTAGGTGTTCCCGGCCCCGTGTCGAACGTACTCAGCGGCTGCTGCTGCGGCTCTGCAAGTCCGCAGACGGCGACCGCCACTCGCGGCTGCGGCTGGAAGCGGAAAGGGAAGAGGAGCGCAGCGGCGTTGATAAATAGTCTCCTTGTCGACATAGTAGTCAACTTCATATGTCTTCCCCTTCTCCTTTGTAGAAGTCGCGTTGCCGCTGCTCAACGAAACGGGAGCCGAGTATTCTTGTCTGCTGCCCTCGCAAAGCTCTTTCTGCCTTCCCTCCCTCTCTCTCGGCCCCGTCAGTCGGCCCCGTCGACGACAGAAGATAGTTTCTGCCGGGCCGTTTTTCTCTCCGAGACTCCCGCTCTCTTTCCCCTTGTTCTCGTTTCGTCGTTGCTGCCCGCAGATGAGACAAATCGCGTTCTTGCGCGCGCCAAAGCAAAGCGCGCCACGCGGACGACAGTTGTTAAATGGGTTCCCAACTATTTGGTATGCGTCTCGCGCAATCCACAGGCTCTTGCTGCGGCGGCATGTGGCATCTTGGATATGCCCACCCTTACGTCCCCCTCCTGCTCCCCGTGAGCGCACGGGGCCACAGCCGCACGCTGTTTTTCCGGGGAGACCTATGGCTGCACGCGCTTACCTGAAGGGCTCCTCTTTGTCTCTTTTTTCGCTCTCTCTTGGTCGACGTGTGTGCTTGTGAGCCTTCGTTTTGTGTATTTCGCTCCCGAAGCGAGAGCCAACTTTCTCCCCTCCACGGGGTTGGCGAAAGTTTGCCAGTATGCGAGAGGCCATGGGTTAGCATGTGACGCGTGGCAGGCAGCTACAACTCACTGTGTACGCAGGGGCGTTATGCGTGCTGCGACTGTTGTTTTCTTCCGGATCGTGCGTTCGCAGCGCTGAGCAGCACAGGTCTATTTGCTGCTTCGTGTTGAATCAAAATAGGTCTTCGCTGGTAGCGCGTAAGCTTCAAAGGCATGCTTCCTCCTGACTTTGTGAGATGGGTATACAGTATCACGTGGAATGCGAGTAGGGGCGTGTTTGCCAGCTTGTTTTCCGCAAGTTCCGTTGTCCGTCACGTTGTAGTATGAATGTAGTCATACGCAGAAACTAGCACTTATTGATATGGTTTCAAGTATTAGGCTGAAGGCTAGGTATTCAGGACTAAAGAGTGCAATTTCGTCGCATTACTGATTTTAAACGAGACAATGGAGTTATTTTCTAAATTACCCTTTCAAGATTTCCCTAACAGAGATCAATATATAATAAAGTTTCGCATGTTGCATCGAATTGCGAATTCGATACAGTCTAATTCCAAAGCAGCGTTGCTGCCTGTTCATTATTGCTTGCAGCAACAGTGTTGCCTAATTTTCCTTTAAGGTCCATCTACTTTAACTGAACTGCGATCGCATTTATAAGGAAATATTTCCTCATAACTCTAAATAAAATATATTTTCGGTGTACCAGCGCAGATTTCTTACATATACCATAGCTTGTCTGGCTGAACAGCTCAACTGACACTTGAACCGAAAAACTGCTGGCGTCTTCGAACTTTCAAAACAAAGTTCTTAAGATCTTAGTTAAGCGCAACCTTTTCTCTCTTTTCAGTTATCTCATCTTACATACCACTGGCATATTTTCATCGAGCGGCTGTGAGCTTCTTCTCCGCCAGACCAAGCCGACAAAGCCCGCCTTTGAATCGAGTCTGCGTTGGCACTGTTTAGCATATCCCGGGGCGATCTCGTCACCTTCCCTTTCACATCCTCGCTTCCTCGGGCAATGTTAGCCTTTGTTTCCTTCCCTGAGCATATCTGCAGAAAAAGAGGGCGTGTTCGCGAAGCCTCAATCCTCTCTCTTGCGTCAACTCCGGGGAAAAACAAGAAGAAATGAAGCGAGAGTGTGCGGACGTTGATTCAGCACCTCTGGAATATATAGAAGAGCGCAAAACTCGCTTAAAAGGGCTTAAAAACCTACTACAGCTTCAGGGATCCTGCTGAGGATCAGGAGAAACTTGCGCCCATGAGATGACACGGGCATGCGAGGCTCGCCGCCGGAGTGCTCTATAGCTGCTGCTGCGGAGCTGCCTGTGGCGCGGAGCTCGCCTGGGGCTGAGCAAAGAAAAAAAAAAGTGAGCTAAAATTCCACTTGTCTCCTCTGCGATCCCTCCGCCTTCCAACCCCGGCTTCGCTTCTTCCATTCGACCTTTTGTTATGCTTGCTCACCCAGTCCTTTTCTACAGGATGGAGTAAAAAAAGAAAAAAAAAAAATGGATCAGAGGATCACAAAGTCTGCCGACGTCTTGTGCAGGAGAAATTAAACAATGAACTGAGTTGACGAAGAGAAACAGAACGAGGAGACTCGCGCGCGCGCAGGAACAGAGAGTTTACTTTTTCTTTGCTTAGAAAGAAAGGGGAGGTTTTGCATTAAAAACTGTCTTAAAGAGAGAGCGAGGGGAAGCTCCGTGCAGGGACGAGCTTGATGCGAGCGAAATTGAAAGTGAAGATGAGAGAGGCCAGATCGAAACAGAGTGTGCGGCTTCAAGGGGGAGACTTGGCTGCGCAATGAAGGGACAGATGAACAAAGAAAAAAACGCCGTGCAATGGAAGACTTGTGTAGAAAAAGTAGGACGGTTAAATAAGAGGTGGTGAGGCGGCCGAGTATGAGGACTGGGTTTGGAAGAACGCCGCGTGATCGGGAAGGAAGCAGGGGAAGAGGTGGAGAGGAACAGGCGGGGCAATAAAGGAAAGAAACCGACGGGAGAGAATATAAAAAAATAAAAGGAGGACGACGCGATGGTGGGCCGGATCAGCGTCATCCCTCTTCCTTTCCTCACTGGCGGCGGAATTACGCACGAGGGGCGCCCGCGACAACTGCGATGTGCGAGTCAGATATAGGCTTGGCACAGGGAACATTTCTTTTGTGACTCGTTACGTGCGTATATACGTTGGCCAACCTTTGCAAGGCAGAACATCAAGCACAGCTTCTACGCGGTCCTATGATTCGTTAAAAAAATATACAGTTGCTGTGCTGGACGTACGAAGTGTTGGGGCGTATTTGTCACCCGTGGAATCCTGGTAAGCGCGAATCCTGGCAAGAAAGAAGAGAGAATACTCTTTCCAAGTTGCTTTGACAAAGAAAGTATTTGGACTCGTTCAAATGACTTCTTTAAGCCTAGAAGAACATATGCTTTCTCTTAGAAAGCTAGTACTGTCTTTTTCGCGGTTCCTGGCTCAAATGACTTCTTTTCGGTGTTCCGGGAGCCCGTGCGGAGAAAGTTTTGAAACAGGAAGCTGTACCCGTCTTCGTTCCTACACAACCGAATGTATAACGGAGTTGCTGCATAGATGTGGGCTGTATATCCGCTCCTACGAACATGTCACCGATTCCCTTTCCGCTGCGGTCTGTATGCCGCGGGCAACCCGCTACCGGTAGTCCCGTGATAATTCAGCGAACGGAAGGCTCGTTATGGTGTCAGAGAATGTGTCGCAAAATTTCGCCAGCAAATACTTTTGTGGCCGCCGCCTCATAGAACTCCTCAGTGGCCAAACTTCATGCAGTGGTATCCGCGTGTTAATACTCTAAATCTTTGTACATTTTACGAAAGTAACGTGCTCATACTGACGCGAAGGACACGATACGGAAGCCGCGAAGTGTACGTCCGTTTCAATCGAGCCTTATATACTGCGCTGCGTTGACAGAGAGAATAAGGCCATTCCTGACAGTTCAATGTCAATAAATTCGAATGTTCTGAAACGTAGCTTCGCAGTTATTTTTCAATTATATATATATATATATATATATATATATATATATATATATATATATATATATTGCAGCAGTAGCATCAGCGGGCTACTGCTACTACTACGTGGTAAGAACTGCTGCCTGCCTCGCCATGGTAAGGCAGGCAGAAGTTTGTAAGTAGCATTGCTTGGTAACTGTCTTTATTATCTGCACGACAAAGTTCAATGAAACGAGGGCAATTAGTACTGTGCTAGCCGGCGCGGGGTCGGTGGAGTGCATATAGGCGAAACGTGTTCGTTCAGGATTCACAGAGGAGAAGAATTGGACACTAAGTGACGGCTTGAAATTAATAAAAATCGATGCATTGAAACTTACTTCGTCCTCATTGTCCCTTTCAAAATGGCGCATTCAAAATGGCCTTATAGGTTTAAACAAAAAAAGCATGAATAATAATTGATAGCTGTTTCCGTATCTTGCGACCACTCCGGCATGAACTGAGAAGAAATTATCGTATAAGTAATCACTATAAAACAAATTTTATTCATTTATTAACTTTTTTAATTATGTCAACTACAGCGTCTATAATAGTGAAAGCTTAGATGCGATCGTATATTCCGTGTTCCGAGATGCTAGCCTCCACAGCTTCAGCTCAAACCGAGCCTGAAAGGTGATGGCTATCGACGCCACCGGTTAAAACCCTGGAGAACTGATTTAAACCTTCGAGCTGTTAGAAGCAGTATAGAGAAGCGTGTTGAAAGAGATCAAAAGAAGAGAGCAGCATGCCTTTCTCTGTACTTCGGCGTGGCCGCACGTGTGTTCGTGTCACGCTGCGCAGTTCGGGTGAGGAGGAAAGGGATGCCGGGAGGCGGCCAGAGGGAAAAAGAGGGTCCCGCGTTCTGCCAAGTGCTGGGCGGGTTTGGATGCGGCGTCGGGTCTCCTCGCGCGCCGTCGGTGTGCCGCGCGCGCGGGGTCGCACTGGATGCGGGAGGAGGGGGTATGCCGCAGGCAGCTGAACACCGCTGAAGGGCTGAAGAGCGTCCCCGCGAAAGAAGGAACATCGGCTCCGCCCCCAGATCCTTCATTCCTCTGTCGGCCGAGCCGCGTTCGCGGAAGCCCCCCGGAAAAGCTCGCTGGCCTGGCGCCCGACGGTTCGCTGCCCTGCCTGGAGGGGAAGCCGCCGCTCTCTGTGTACCCACCACGCTCCTTGATCGCACGAAGCGTTTGATCGAACGCAGTTGCTGTTAGCAGTGGGTGTCTGTGTATGTGAGGAAGACAGACTGGGCAATTGAAAAGGACAGGCGGCTCTTGAATGGATGCATCCAGTGCGCAGCGCTCTGTTTATTTGCCGTGTCACAATGTGCGCATGTCAGAAAACAAGAAAAAAAAAAAAGTGTGACATCGACAAATCTTAATCACTGCGTATACTTTCCAAAAGCGGCGCGCGACTGGAAATCATGACATCTTCTATGCGAAACAGCTTAGCAGTTCAATAGATAGTGGACAATTTCTGCGCAATTCATGTCCATCGGGCGTACTGGTGCCTCTCTTTCTCCCACTCCCCCCCCCCCCCCTTTCCCCCTTTTCTGAATCTGTGACAATTGTTCCTGGCATGATTTGCACTTGTAAGTGAAGAGAGCACATAAATCGTAGCTTTATTTCGAAAAGCTCTGAATACGGGGCAACGGAACAATTGTTTTATGAAGAAGCAAGTCAAAATTGGAGCTTGTTCGATTTAAAAAGGAACTTATTAGTGTCCTCTAATGCAGGATACCGGAATATGAATTCAATATTGTTTGAATCGAATTCATTCGCATTTCCCTTCTCCTTTATAGAAATGAGTGAAAGAGATTCTAAAAAAAAAATTAAAATTTCGTATTTGCCGCGCAAAATCCCCTCTCCACCCCCGAACACTGAAATTCTGTGAAAATCCTCTATGAGACATTGAAAATACTCTAAGAGGGGCTATTATATAAGCCACGCGAGTTTTGCAAAAATTCAATTTGCGCAATACCAATATAAGATAAAATTTTATGCGTGTGCATTCCGCATCCTATAAATCGTCCGAGAATCATTGCGAATTTACGAAATTCACAAATATGTGTACACAGTGATGCAGACACTTCGTATCAAATTCGACAATTTCCGTTGAATTTTCTCTGCTGCCTTGTCCCAGATGAATGCCTAAATCGAGGCTTTGAACATCGAATAAACTTTATTTGCTCTTTCATTCCCTCACGTGGACATATTGATTTCTATTTTAAGGAATTCAAAGCATTTTCTATGACGGAATTTCGTCATGTATCAACAAAGCAGGCCGCTTAAAATTTAGTCACTTCCATCAAATAATCTTTGTTATCAAATTGGATTACAGGTACATATTTGAATAGCGCTCACGGGTCTAAATATTTTATTATGCTTCGTGCACTCTGTTTCAGATCACGGTAAGCTGTCGAGTCCATCTTTTATTCCTTTCAATTTTGAATTATATATACTACATCGTGTTTGTTTTCCTGTCGCGGCTCTACTAAGAGATTTTGTTTTCACTGCATCGCTTTTATAGTGGACGAAATAAAGCTCAACACTACAGCGAAACGGGCGAGTTGGTGGAAAATACTGAATGGAAAACAGCACAAGAGACAAGCACTAGAGCAGAGAAGCGCAGAGAACCACAGGCAGCGCTCGTCCTGTGGTTCTCTGCTTTGTTGTTTGCCTCTTACGCTGTTTTTCATTCAACAGAACAAAATAAACCCAGAACCTTCTTCTATGGCGTCTCCCGTTGCCCACGTGCAGCTGAAGCGTTAAACGCTGCATGTCTAAACGCATCTTTTATCTCATAATATCGGTGAATTTACCCTGTGAATTTACTAATGCACTATGTAAGAATATTAAGGTATATTTTATCTCCATAGCCTGTGTACACGCCGTAAAACCCGTAACCCATGTCCCGAGAGAGCTGTGACAAAAATTTCATGTTCCGGAACCCACCGCGCTTCTATCCGTATAGAATGCTCGTATAACAATTCAGGTGTATTTTCCCCACCGTGCTTAGCCTTAACCACCATTCCTCCAGATACTATCGCACGAACGAACTGTTATTACTGCTCCAGTTTAGGACTGCACTAAACGTTAGGTGTGCGAAATTTTATATTGTGATTACAGAAACAGAGACACTAAGCGAAAAATATCGGCGTCGTCTATGTGAACCCTCCAGACTCCTGAAGGAACACTCACCGGCACCCTTCACTTCACGGCCCCGAAGTTGCAAGGGACGTGGAGGCTGATGGTGAGTGAGTATAGGCAGACTTCTCCATCACATACGGTCCAGCTCCCCCGTCAGCCCTTCTATCTAATCCAGCCTATACTGCACTCCCAACAAAAACAAAGTTTTCATCCGGTGAGAGAAGCCAATACGCAGCACCGCGACGAAAATGGGACGGCGAAATCGAAGCCTAAGATGTAGTGGGCAAGGCCCTTCCAGGAGCATGCACCAACTCTCCATGTATCTGTAGTTATCTCGCCAAATGATAGAGAGTGTCCACCAACTCAACCCAATCTTTGGCCCACGTTCCCACCCACATCTACTAACTATCGCTCCTGAAAAATTGCGCTGCATCTGTGGGCACGCAGCTCATAGCAAAATCATAAATTATAACAAAAGTATGTCATAACCATCGTGACTTTCTAGCGTCCGATTTCATCGCCACTCTGTGAAAGTTTTTCTGCTTGCCAGGCTAGCTTTCGTTAGCTTCATGGTGTAGAATTCGGGCCAAATTTATCTCTTTAGAAAGCAGGCTAGAAAAACTCACCTTCATAATATGCCACATTCTATAACCAGCTTGGGCGCGAACTACATATACTTAAGATTGCCTCGAAATGTATAATACTTTGCGATGCTATAGATTCGTGCATTTAATCAAAAACCAGAAAAGCCGAGTCGAAAGCAACTAACTACAGATTCTATACACGCAATCTTCGAAGACAAGTGTATAGCAGGACCGGATCACAGGCTTTTGTTTCAGACGCGAATCACGCGCACAGAAACTAACTCATCGGCGTCAAAATCAGAGCTGTCGAGGAGGGATATATATTAGTCGTTGCTACATACGTTCTTGAATTCTTCAGCATCTGTCGGTGTATATCTCTCGTGGTCAGTGTAGTTGTATATACGCTCCGCAAATCGCAGAGGGTGGTGCTGTGTCGCTCATATATATTTTAAAAACGCCCGAATATATTTACTTCGATGGGCATTCGCGGAGGTATCCCAATTGCTTCTTTTTGAGCACCGGACAAGGCCCGGTCGTAACGATGATGACGGCTGGATAATGTTAACGAACTACGGCCCATGCTTCTCGCTAAGAATCGACTCCTAATTATTGCGCACAGCCTGAAAAAAAGAAAAAAAAAAAAAGAAAGACGTATCGACGGGCGTATAGTCGCTCCCTAGAACGGTGCTCGGCCGACTTGCATTTCGCATTTATTTCTCGGAAATCTTGCCGCCCCGTTCTTTGTCTAATGATGAAAAGTGCATCGCGGAAATTATGTCGTCCTGGATATGGAAGCAAGCAGTTCAACCTCCGAGGTCCCGCGTATACGCGCGCAACGCTCGCTTCCCACCAAGGCATAATAGCATATATATACAGACATACGCTAATTGAGAAGTGCGCTCGGCACATGCTGTTGAACGACGGGAGCGCAGCTAGAACCACTTGCAAGACGGGATCATCCGTCCCTATACTGCCGGAAAAAGCGATTAATTTAGTCCTAATAAAACGGGGGTACGCACTGGGTTTAATTAGGAAACGTGTACCGTAATCGTCCGAAGGAATATTAATTTTGCTCCCTCTCTGAGGTAACAGTCGTATATCTCCTAGTTGCGTGTATCGGCAGAGTGTAGCAGAGGCTGCGTCAATATGATGTCATAAGGACGTGCGTAGCGGCGAATCAAATGAAAAGAAAAAAAAAAAAGCAGGGGCTTTATATCTTTGCAATATTTGTTTGCATTTATTGCTCTTCTACCATTGTAGTTACCGCCAGAAACGTCAAACATGGTATAACCAGCGATAATTGTCATTTCCCAGCTTTGATACCAGGGACGGATGGCATTTTCAACAGCATATTGCCGCCTCTTTGTATACGGGACAAAATAGCAAAAATATAAAGCAAAAAATATTATTTTACATATCTGTCTTGGCAGTCAGTTATCCTTTTCCACTAATTCCGCTTCTTACTGGAGCCGCCTTTGGTAGACGGGCCCCCTTGTTTCGCGTTGATTGCTGAGCACCGGCTCGAGAAATGTAACGGGATACCCAAGCCCAACTTTCTTGGACATCACTTTCCATCGCGAAGCAAACACGAAATATCTTAAGACACGCTTATAACATGTTGATGAAAATAATTCTTCAGGTGAGTAGAAAAATTTCCTGCGCTCATGCACACCAGGTATTTGAGACTGCCATAGAAAAGTAAGTATTCGACAATAAATAGCAGAGCACTATTCCTGCGTCATGAGTGCATGGGAATCTATTGTGGTGCAGTTTTACAGGAGGCTGAAAAAGTTTCAGTCCATACACAGCACTCCGTTGATAAGCGCTGTTGTACAGCAGCTCTGTGTACGGTTATAGCTCAATATCGATAACTTCTTATCAAACTCTCCTGTAGCAGCAAAAGTCGCGATTCGCATTTAGCTATAACGATCGAGAATAGTTAAACTTTCGAGCAGTGAGAAACAGTATTTTTACAATCCGGTCGTAATCTCTGCAATTATCACCTGAGTCACGTATATAAACAGGACATCCATTGGCGTTAAAGTCGTCTTATTACTATCGATCAGCATCGAAGGGAAGGCTCCAAGTACCTTACAAGATCCACTGAAAACATGCAGACAGAGATTTGATGTCCCAATCCCGACAAAAAAGCGCCTATACTGATTCCACTATCGTTTCTTTGAATGAATGAACGAATGAATGTTTGTTCCGCTTTTGTCAAAAAGCGTGGGTGACGAAAGAAAAAAAAAAGCAGTTTGAAGTCACCGCTTGATGGGCTTCGCTACCCGTAATGTCGACGATGACAGCAGCGGTTGTTCGCGCGATATAAAATGAACAATTCACGCATTAAAAAAGGAGATATATTGATACATTTCAACATAGCAAAACCATAGTTTGTTCTATATCCGGGTACCTCGAACGTTTCTGGGCTTCATGTAGTAGAGGACGTGTTATGTGGCACCAGCTGTACAATGCGGGATAAAAAGGGGCCATTTCTTGCGGTATGCTTTTCATAAAAACAAACGAACTTGTACTCAAACAGCTGAAGGACTGGAATTATTTTGAATTTTGTCCGTATGGGACGAGTTGAGGCGTCATATGAGGAATTTGTAATAATCAGCATACTTCAGTTTAAGGGATCCTGTAGCGATTTCTTTCCTCTCCAATCGACTGAAATGCAATAATGTTGGCTATTATACGTATCAAGGGTGGTGCGTATAGATGAGTTGTGCGTATACTCGATAAGCATTAATGTATTCACGGTGCAGGACTTCAAATAATGATTCTTTTATAAATTAATGCATATGTGTGGAATACTCCCAAATGATTAATCCAGGCCGTTCTCCATATATGTTTCATGTTTGTCGCTCCCTCCCAATCCTGTATGTACAACGGATAGCTAGAAGATTTATCGGTTGCCGCTCTCACTTCAAGTTTTCTTCATCATCTGCTTTATCCTTTTAGAAAAATTAGGAGGCGCTCAGTGTGCATGCCAGCAGACGGAGCTGTTGCGCTCACATATAAAACCAGCAAGAAGCCTTCATGTGTTCTTTGTATGGAACGGGGAACAGTTCTAGCATCGAATTGCGCCCGTATCATTTTGAGCGCACCTTTACATCATCATCATCATCATCATCGTCATCATCAGCCTGATTATACCCACTGCAGGGCGAAGGCCTCTCCCATATTTCTCCACTTAACCCGGTTCTGTGCTAGCTGCATCCACTTGACCCCTGCGAACTTCTTAATCTCATCCGCCCACCTAACTTTCTGCCGCCCCCTGCTACGCTTTCCTTCCCTTGGAATCCAGTTTGTTACCCTCAGCGACCATCGGTTATCCTCTCTTCGCCCTACATGTCCTGTCCATGTCCATTTCTTCTTCTTAATTTCTACAAGAATGTCGGTAACTTGAGTTATTTCTCTGACCCACTCTGCACGCTTTCTATCTCTTATGTTACCCCTACCATTTTTCGTTCCATAGCCCGCTGGGTTGTCCTCAACTTAAGTAGAACTCTCTTGGTTAGCCTCCACGTTTCAGCCCCATAGGTGAGTACAGGCAAGATGCAACTGTTGTATACTTTCCTCTTGAGCGATACCGGTAAGCTGCTAGTCATAATCTGCGAGTGCTTGCCAAATGCGCTCCATCCCAATCTTATTCTTCTTGTTATTTCCTTTTCGTGGTCCGGATCTGCGGTTACTACCTGTCCTAAGTAGACATATTCGCCTACTTCCAGTATTTCGCTACCTAATGTAAACTGCTGTTCCTTCCCGAGGCTGTTGAACATTACCTTAGTCTTCTGCATATTGATTTTCAAGCCTACCTTTCTACTTTTCCTGTCTAGGTCATCAATCATTATTTGCAGTTCATCCCCCGAGTTGCTTAGCAAGGCAATGTCATCAGCAAATCGCAGATTACTGAGGTATTCTCCATCTACCCTTATCCCTAACTGCTCCCATTCCAAGTCTCTGAATACTTCCTCTAAACAAGCTGTGAATAGTACTGGGAAGATTGTGTCTCCTTGCCTAACACCTTTCTTTATGGGAATTTTGTTACTTTCTTTATGCAGAACTATGGTTCCTGTACTATGCATGTACTATGCATGTACTATGCTGTACTATGCAGAACTATGGTTGCATAAACAGGTTTGGGGTGCGACCTGATGCCGGTGAGCACCTCCGGCAACGCACTCCCTCACCAGAACAGGAGTTGGCCACCCTGGTGCAGTAATTGGCCGCAACCTCCTATGATCAGCTCCATAAAACCCCGGCCCTCAGTCACCAGCGGCTGCGGAACAACTGACCACGGCGGCGGTCAGACCTGTGACGCAGCAGGGGGTGCTAAGGAAGCCTGGCTCCGCTGGACAGGCCGCCATTGGAAACTGACCCTGGCAACGTTTAATGCTAGAACCCTAGCTAGTGAAGCTAGTTTAGCAGTGCTGTTAGAGGAACTAGAGGGCATGAATTGGGATGTCATAGGGCTTTGTGAGGTTAGGAGGCCGAATGAGGCGTATACTATACTGAAGGATGGGCATGTACTGTGTTATCTAGGTTTACCAGAGAGGCGAGGAGTAGGTTTCCTTGTCAATAAGCATATATAGCGGGTAATATAGATGAATTCTATAGTATTAATGAGAGGGTTGCAGGCATCGTAATTAGGCTTAATAAGCGGTATAAACTGAAGGTTGTACAGGCCTATGCACCTACAGGTAGTTATGATGACCAGGCAGTTGATAGCTTCTATGAAGATGTAGAATCGGCAATGCGAAAAGTAAAGATGCAGTATACTGTACTAATGGGAGACTTCAATGCCAAGGTAGGGAAAAAACAGGCAGGAGACCAGGCCGTAGGTGACTATGGCATTGTTCTAGGAATAGCAGGGGGGAGTTACTAGTTGAGTTTGCAGAGCGCAATAACTTAAGACTCATGAATACCTTCTTCAGCAAACGGAAGAATCGGAAATGGACATGGAAAAGTCCTAACGGGAAGACTAAAAACGAAATCGACTTCCTAATGTGTTCAACCCCCGCCATTATTCAAGATGTAGAGGTAATCGGGAAAGTGCGATGCAGTGACCACAGGATGGTGAGGTCCCGAATTAGCCTAAATCTGAAGAAGGAACGCAACAGATTAGTAAGAAAGAAACCCATCAACGAATTAGTGGTGAGGGGGAGGGCAGAAGAGTTCAGGATCTCGCTACAGAATAGGTATTCAGCTCTAACTGAGGATGGCGGCATTACCCTAGAGGCAAGGAACAATAATTTCAGAGATATCATTACTGAGTGCGCGGTAGAAGTAGGCGGTAGGATAGTTAGAGAGGATACCGGTAAGCTGTCTAAGGAGACGAAAGATTTGATTAAGAAACGCCAGAGTATGAAAGCTTCCAATCCAACAGACCAGATCGAATTGGCCGAGATATCAAAGCTAATCAATAAGCGCAAAGTGGCCGATATAAGGAAGAATAACATGGAGAAAATTGAGCATGCTGTAAAGAACGGGGGAAGCCTTAAAGCGGTAAAGAAAAAATTGGGCATAGGCAAAAACCAGATGTATGCGATAAGGGACAAGGCGGGCAACGTCATCACTAATATGGAAAAGATAGTCAAAGTAGCCGAGGAGTTCTATACAGATCTCTACAGTAGCCAAAATAGTCAGGACCGTAATGAGATTGGCGGTAGGGAAAAACAGTCAGACGTTCCACCAGTGACGAAGGACGAGGTCAAGAAAGCACTAGAAACTATGAAAAGGGGGAAATCAGCTGGAGAGGATTAGATAACTACAGATTTGCTGAAGGACGGGGGGGATGTGCTAGAAAAACTGGCCACCCTGTATACGCAGTGCCTGGTGTCATTGACGGTACCGGACCATGGAAGAATGCAAACATTATCCTCATTCACAAGAAAGGGGACTCTAAGGACTTTAAAAATTACAGACCAATCAGCTTACTGTCTGTTACGTATAAGGTATTTAGTAAGGTAATCGCTAATAGAATCAGGACAACCTTAGACTGCAATCAAGCAAAGGATCAAGTAGGGTTTCGGAAACGGTACTCTACTATCGATCATATCCATACCATCAATCAGGTGATAGAAAAATGCTCGGAATATAACCAGCCCTTATACATAGCATTCATTGATTACGAAAAAGCATTTGACTCAGTTGAAACCTCGGTGGTGATGCAGGCATTGCGAAATCAGGGGGTAGACGAGCCGTACGTGAAAGTGCTGGAAGATATATATAGTGGCTGCACATTTACGTCCAGAGCTAAAAAACAAATGAATAAATTCATTCAATGGATTGAAGTAACCCAAAGTGGTTCAGTCCCCAGTGATGTTGCTTTATTTTTTTCTTTAACCTTCACCGTACTCAACAAGCTGCATGTCCGTACTGCAATGATCGCTGATTCGTGCATATAGACTCAAGTCAGGTTTTCCGAACTGAAGGTGACAATTCACTATCAGCCTTTAAAATATTCACTGTATGCATGTGTTTGCTGGGCTTGCTGCCTCCTGCCTTTGAGCACGCAGGTAGTCCTCACACTTCTCCCATTTCATGATTTTATTTTCTGCAGAGTAGGCGTTATATTTACACCCAATATTCACACATTTACCAACGGTACATTTAGCGTGCGTCATTATCGGCGACTTTATTTATATTCGATAGCATTGGTCTGTGTTTGGAATATGAACAATCTGGCCTTATTACATTATTCATCTACCTAAATACGGCCGAGTCATAGCCGTAGTTGGATCCATCAAACCTTCCTCAGCGAGCGTATCCATTGTCCCACGTTGACGAAGGAGGTCTGGTGTGATCCGGTGGAAGTGCAAGTGAGTAGTGGCGTCGGCATTTGAGGCCTGGTCCTTGTCAACTAACGGCCTCTTCCCCTACGTCTTTGGTTCACGTAGGCACACCTTGACTTCGTTTACGTTACCACCGGGTAACTTCATTTTATCGAGCTTATTCACTCAAGTGTTAACGTACCTCTGTCCCTCTATATGACCTAGTATTGCTACACTTAACTAGAGTTCTGAAATATGAGCACTTGACGTGTACCGGACAGTGTGCAGCAATGTACAAAACAAATCCCATCAAATGCAGGAGTTTCAGTTGGTTGCAGGGAACCAGTTGCGAAGGCCATCCATGATCACCTTCCGTGCTATTCTGTAGTAGAGACATCCCAAAATACGCGTTGCGTGTGCACTGGGGAACGTTCGACAATTGTCGAAGGCGGCAAGCTGCGGCTGCCTGGGGAAGGATGGGCTGTACCGGAAGCCCGTCCAAACTGGCACGATAGCGACATCGGATGGCACTGCCTAGCAGAGTGGCAAGCAACCCGCTATCTCAAACATCGAGGCTTCTGCTTTTCGCGCGCCAGACGCAAACACGCCAAAACCACGTCTTCCATTCTCTCTCTCTCTCTCTCTCTCTCTTTCCCTCCCATTCCAGGAAAGACAACAACGTTGAGATCAGCGGCGCGGACACGAAGAGAGACGACAGATAGCCCGCCGCTTGTCTTCCCCTCACCGCCAACAACAAACAAGCCGACCTACTACTACTACAACCGGCTCAATGCATTGCCGGCGTGCGGCTCGGGTCGCGAGTACGCCCGCTGCTGCTACACGGCGACGGCCTAGGACCGAAGTCCGAGGAAGGGTCCCTTCCGGCCGAGGATCGCCCCGCCGCTCGCGCGCCGACGGCGGCGGCCGACAGCGTCAAGCCGACCGCGACGGGGCGCTTCCCCACACGGCGTAGACGCGAATGAAAGGAGGCGCCCACGGGGTGGGGATGTGTCAGCGCTCACAATGGCTGCCAAGCACCGGGCACGTCGAGGAAGATTAATGAGCCCGGTGGCCCTCGCCGCCGCCGCCACCGCGCCGACCACGCCGTCCATAGCCCCACCACTACGGCTGTCGCGCGAGCGCACCGCGGGAAGCGGCAGAACGCGGGACCCCCGGACCCCAGTCGGCCGCCGTCGCGAGACAGAGGCACAAGCAGCGGCCTCAGCCGTCCGCCGGTGCAAACCCCCTCTCATTGCCGCCCCCCCCCCCCTTCCTTCGCTCAGCATCGGCGGCTGCGGTCTTTCTTTGGAGAGAGCGAACGAGTGCGTGCTGGAGCCTTTGTTTCGCTTTATCTCCGCGTTCTATCCCGCTTACGTGATCGATCACGACGCATTGTGGTTTTTCCTTGCACCCGGTTCACGCCGCGGGCGGCGACGCAGCCAGGCGTCTACTCAGCAACCACCTCGCGCCGCGGTCTCCGTCGCTGATGCCGTCGAAAGAAGGGACGCGAAAAGCCCGTAGCTCCGACGTTCGTATCCTCTCTAGCTGGTCCCTCTCGGCGAGTGTCTTTATGACGGGAGATCTTACTTTTCCTTTTCTTCCCTATATCGCGAGCTTCGATCTTGTTGTGCGAGCTCCCAACAGCAGCGCGTACGCATGCAGGTTGAGATAGCGAGCTGTACGCTTCTCATCTTCCTTTCGTGCTTTCCTTTCGAAGAGAAAAAAGCGCGCGCGTGCCAAGCCGTGCGCTCGAGGAGTGCGAACATATAATAAGGCGCGGGAGAAAAGGGGAAGAGAAGGGATAGCGGAACGGGATAAAGAGAAAGAAGAGTTTGCTCGAATTTGTTCGACAGAAGTAGCGGGTTGGGCAGTGAGGGGTGGGGGGTGGTGCAGCGCCGCGACCGACAAAAGCAGGCCGCGCGCACATCCTCGTCGATTTCCCGAGACCTGGTCCCACTCGGGGAGGGCGGCAAAGGGATGGCTCACTTTGTCACCGGTTCCCTTCAATACGCGCTATCAGGAGCCCGTTCGGAACTACAACCCCCTCCCTTATTAATCACCTCATCGGATGACACATAGATTTAACTTTCCGCCTCTGTACCAGTTCCCTGTTTCCCTGTTCTGCTTTCCTTTCTCTTTCCTTTTTTTTTTTGTTTTGTTTTTTAGTTCGCTACATATCATGGACAACCTTGCGCTCCGGATCAGTTGAGGCATCTCATGGAGGATAAAAAGATGCCGTGGTGGTGGACTTTGAACGCCGTGCGCTTCACGCACAAAAGGTGTGGAAGCATTGTCAACTTGTTAAGTTTTCTTTAATGATGCGTTCACGCGAAAGTGATATATATCGCAAGCATGCATTAAACTTCCTGTTTGCTTTGGCACCCGCAAATTATCGCTGTCCATGTTTATCAATGTTTCCCCTCTCATCTACTAGCACATTTTGGGAAAGACGCAGGAAAGTGAATTCTACCTTGCTCTATTGATTATAATATAGATATGTTAATTCACCGAAAACAGGAAATTGAGAAGCGATGCTTTTTGTTGTAGTTTCTTCATTCTGACAGCGAGTGGTTACCTCAGTGCATAAATTAATACATAACTGGGCAAGCAATTCGGTAGCTGTATTAAAGCGGGTGTCAAGACCGACAGAAAATAATAAAAAATTATGTGGTTACAATCTCTGCTGTGGTTGGGCGGCCATGGGTACGTCAGTACAAGGGCAAACACAACGTCACAAAGGATGATCTTCCTTTCTTAGATCTAAATTTTGTTCGCCAGGCGATGATAATAAAGACGTTACATCATACAGGAAGCATCACACACTTAAAAATTTGAGCCCATGCATTTATGATAAGACTTATTCTTATACAAAGCAAACAAAATATTTAGTTGTGGTTTAGCTCTGGTTAACCCTAGTTGAATTGCGAAAGGAACGGCGGAAGCTTCGTTTGCCTGTTACATTATTTCCCTACCATCCCCTATCAGTGTAAGGTGATACATTATTGGGGACACTTAAGCTCATCCTTTAAGGGTATAACGCAAGAGTGTAAGCTACCAGCCCACATATAAAGTCACGCTTCAACCAAGCCATATGGACGTGCCTGCGTGTCGTAGGAGTAACGAGAATGCAAATGGTTCTGGCAGGTTGATTCTGATATCACCCTCCGAAAGGAGCGATCCTAGTTGGCAGCTCCTGCCCGTGGCATATGGATAACGTGAATTAAAATGTCATGGCAGACTGATTTTTTTATGATGAGACCGTAGCTACGCCTGCAGGCCTCTTCACAGCGCCTCTTCACAGCGTAGCTGCGGCCACCCGAGGTCTCGCTTTGGCTGTCGCTTTCGCAATGAAGTTGGTCTCGTATACGGAAAAGCTCAACCTCTCGACTGTATTTTTGTCACAGGAAGTAAAGGTATGAGTGTGTAAAAGCTGTCCATTACCATGACATGCAGTCCATCACTTGGAGGGGCACACGATCATCGTCCAGCCACCTACTTGTCATTCAAACATGCGAGCTACTTTTTTGAAATCGTCCATCTCTGGTTGTCCCGATCTCCAGCTTGCACACTTCGATGCTTGATAAAACGACAGGTTTTTACTGGCTAGAGCAATTCTGTGTTAAATGAGGCTTGCATGCAGAGTATGAACAGGGTGTATAGGGTTGTAATTCATTTTGACCATTCCAGTTGAGGTTCTTTCACTCCCACAGAAATCTAGATCCACTAGCACTGTTTCATTTCGACTGGACACAGAACTCCAAACACCAATGGCGGCATTTCAACTACAACGGTTAATTTGTGAGCTCCAAAAGCCGTCACAGAAGCTATACGACATTCGGGAGCAGTTACCCTCGTCACTTTGCGCACCCGCACACATTCCGTTGCTGCCAGAGCCCATCTAGGAGGCTATTATACGACAGAAGGGGGTCGTCCCTTCGAGATTCTAATAATCCTGTCACGCGTGTCAACTTTGAGAGGGCGGCAGAAAGTTAGGTGGGCGGATGAGGTTAAGTTCGCAGGGGCCTAGTGGATGCAGATAGCACAGAACCGCATTAATTGGAGAAATATGGGAGAGGCCTTCGCCCCGCAGTGGGTATAGTCAGGCTGATGATGATGATGATGATGATGATGATGATGATGATGATGATGATGATGATGATGATGATGATGATGATGATAGGCGTATCTCATAGGCTGAGTCGCTTTGAGACGTTAAACCGCACAAACCAACCAAACAAGACTATAGGGGCAAAACGAGTTCGGAATCCCCGATTTCAGCTCGGACAGTAATTAAGGTGGCTACTCACCTGGAATGTCAACAAGTGGCCGAAGGTGAGCATTGCTTCAGTTTTCGCTTGCTCGTATGTTATCACTATTTTATTTCTGTGGTTAATAGGGCTTTCACAGCCTATGTTAATTAGCGCTTACTGTCTTGCAAGCGTCTCGAGATTTCACCCAGACAGGAACCTGACGTGAACCGTGAGCGAATGTGGGGCCGCACCACTCAGGACGAGATTTTAAAGAAGCTGCCGACTGTCCTCAACATCTCTTTCTCTTTCTTTATATTTCTTTGCCTAAGTTGTGCAAGATATTTGTACAGTTCTTTTACGCGGATCTTGGAGAAACTATAGCGTATAATTGTACCGACTGGTCTTGGTATTCGAAGCGACTTAATATAAAATGATTGAGTTCATGGTCATTGTGAGGATTCCCCGGCTGTCTGAAATGTATAGGGCTATGTATCCGCTTCCACCATGGATACTGCCGTGAAGATGACCCTCCTGCAAGTTGCAGACTTTGACGATGCGAGTCAGCTGTCACGAGGGAAGCTCCGGCACTTTCGGTGGCTTCTTCAAAACATCAACCAATTGCGAAGCTCCTTCTGCCACACCGGACCGGATTTGACCAACCAGGTTTCAGACAGAAGATTATTGAGCAGATTTTCAGTCCAGATGCTAAACCAGCGAGCACTCCGTCACCCTTAATTCGCTAAACCTGCCGGCTATATGCAGCAAAAGTTGAGCAACACAAAAAACTGTAGGCTGTAACGATAGTAATTTAGTAATTCTGGTAAGAGAATGGCACGCCTTCGCAGTGGACTTCACTGCACTTTATCGGCGTAGCCAGAACAGGAGAACTATAGGCGCTGTCCACTGGTGCAGAACACCAGCTAAAAACGAAACTCCCCATTTTTGCAACGAATAAAACAGATCATGTGCACTACATTTTTCAGATTCTGAGGAAGGAATTATGCTTTCATGTTCTGCCCCCCCCCCCCCCCTTTTTTTTTTTCAGAAGTTCACAGACAACTATTTTTATTCATGTTATTTTAAAAAAACGATTTGCCTGCGCCTGAAACACCGTAACTTTAGTATAAGTTATTTCCAGCTATTATAAAGTTGCCATTTATTAACTTCTTTTTTTTCATCACTCCTCATACCCGCCTGTTTTTCTGCGTTCTCGAAAGAGCTCCCACAAAAGAAAGGAAGAATACAGAAGCAATATTTTCAAATGGATTTGTAACCCATTTCATATATTCTTGAATTTTTATTGCTGTTTTTATGTTTATGCTTTTTTTTTTTCAATTTTTCAACAATTTTTTCCTCCACCTTCCGCAATGAAATAATTCTTTAATGTCACGTATAAAATCTAAGTAAAACGCTATTTGAATATATGAAAGAATTTTAGATCAGATGGGCGAACAGAGCAGGCTAGAAGACGACACACGTACGACGCTGTACAGGGGCGGACATAAGTAAACGGAACACGTCTTTCCGTTCAAATTAAAATCATGCACTCCTGCACTGGAGATAAGAAAACAATATCTGTCCAAGTGAAAGGGCATTGGCGTATACTGCCGGTTCGCACATACCACGACTGACAGGTTCGATTATGCAACGAGTGAAAAATTTGAGAAGAAAATAGCGTGCTCCTTTTACTTTTGTCCACACTACGTGTCTCGTTTTCTCTTTCTCGTTCTTGTCTAGCCTGCGCTATTGTACCTTGTGATGAACCAACTACAATAGTCCGAGAGTATAGCCGAGATATCATCCAAGAACATTTAGATATAGCTACAAAACGTAGCTATCTAAATGTTTTATCAGAGTTTATATGTTTCATCAGAGTGGAGTAAATATTTAATTTAATTTCTTTTTCCATAGGCTTGTTGGAAGTACTGTCGTGGAGTTCGGCCAATACATGATCGTTAAGCAACAAACGTCGCCGTGATAGACGGGCATTGAGGTAATGATTGAATGCAGAGGGCTAAATAAACTCCGTGCAATTTAGAAGCATTTCGACGGTGAATCCAGGAACAGGCATGGAAGATTGTACGTTCCATTTATGACGCCATTTGTGCGTGGTATCCATAAAGATGCATTGTGATCAAACATTCGACCGGCGAGAACGGTGAAGAGTACGTTCATACGTCTTCGACTCCGTCAATATAAGCAAATTGAACAATTGGAAATCTACAATAAGCCAATCAGGCTAAACTAAATGAACTGAATGAAGCGCCTATGGCCTAAAGCATAAAAAATAAATTACCCCTTCGTGTAGAAGCGAACACATTGATGATGTCGCAGCTATTTTGGGAGAAACTATATAAAGCGTACATGCGTCATGTCGCCTTCTACAAACAAGCGCGAAATGACCAGCTGCAATGTTGAGCCCCGATATACTGTGATTATGTGCTGTGTTGACTGATCAATTAATTCAACAGGTTATTCGCTGTTTTTTTTTTCTTTTTCATTTACCCTTTCCTATGCAAGCTCATTTCATATATGTGTCATGGTAACGCACCTCGACCCATTATACGAGACATTCCTCGCCACCCGCCATTACATCGTGCCAGCATCGCTCTCTTATATAGGTCTATCGATTCATCGACCGAATTCCCAGGATTTTAATGCGATGTCGCTAATTAAATGTCCCATGTCGCAGAAAATACGGCGTCGTCATCCCGAAGGAAAATTCAGGAGCACTTTAAAATGTTCAGATTGACTCTAAATTTCTCAAAGAAATTCCGTACAATAAGCGAAAACCAAAACTGAGTCAACTTTTAGTGGAGATGGAAGTCGAACCCAGGACTTTCGTGTTGCGTTAGACACACACTTATAGGTCGCGCGTGATCTCTGGTTCAAGCTCAATAAAAGCACACCTATATTGAATTCGTGATGCGTTGCTTGACAACGCAATTGCGTGTTTATCTTAATTAGCGATGCTTAATTAAGGGCTCCAGTATCCTCCATTAGATAGCCGTGACGATGGATTGAATTGTGATGATTACACGTTTCATAGTGTGTATACAGTATAGGAAATGGATTAAACACGATAAAACGAGCACTTGCAAATTTTGATAAGTTCCCCGCTTTGCAGATCTTATGCGCTTAAATAAAATGAAAAAACAAAATATTTAGAGATGTGGCTCTTGAAAAAGCACCGCTTATAGGCCATTATATTCATGTACTATGCAATTGGAGCACCGTGTTAAATTCTTTAAATCCTGTATTTGACTCTCACATACGTTTTTAGATTGCTCTCAGGGCCCATGCATAGAACAAGTTAGAAAAATTAAGCGAGACAAAAACGTGCAGCACTGCACTAAATCAATGAACTATTACATATTTGCGCAGTAACCAGCCTATTTTGTTTTCTACAACTAAAAGAGGATGGTAGGGGTCGTTATGGAATCCACGATTACGCGCCGACATTTTTTCTAGTGCTTTTATATGGTTACATATACAAGACAAGCATGACAAGCGCCTTGTTAACGCGAACTGAACTGAAACAGTAAGCTCTCGGTCATATTGCTCGCCGATCTCGAACGGGTAAGTACAGTACGGTCCACTGTTAAAGAGAACGTGAGATCGCGTGGCCTAAACATTTTGCACAGCGCTGCCGCCGACCACCTGCGAAAATGAGCAGTACCAAGTGTATGCTCGGGAAGAGCAGTCGGCCGTGCTTACTGCACATGCACCTCGTGCGATCGTTTGTCGCTGGCTCTCTCGGGAGTACTTTGTAAAGAGCGGCAGCAACGCGGCGTCATGTTCCCTTTTACAGTTGACCGTACGGTACAATGTGCAGCGTGTTTTTTATATCTTATAAACATTTACCCAAGGAAAAACTATTGCTGGGGACGCCCCGTAGTTTGTGTCACTGTGCACTGGTAACGGATGCTGTTTATGCAACGATCCAAACGCCGCCGGAAAACCAATGCATGACGCGACGACTGCAAGAAACACACGGCTATACAGACGACGCGGGCGGCTCCGCTCACATATTCAGTTATCAACTCCGCCACCAGTGGCGGGGCCGTCGCGTTTCACGGGGCATATAGGCCGTTGCACCCAGATTGGGCGTATACAGGGACAGAATAGGCATAAATTGTGTCTCTGTATGCGAACACATTAACGATACTATCGCGTATGCACAGAGTAAACAACCCAGTTTGCTGCAGAAACGCCAAGGTGAGCGGACTCACGACTCATTTGACCATGCACTTGGCGAGCTTCCCAATAGGCTCTTTTTACACTGCTAACACGCGTGTGCTACCTTTTCAGCTTCGTAAGGTCTGTGATCCTTGCAATATGTGTTCTTAGCTTTCAAGCGCAATTACCTACTCGAATCTTATTACTGCTTGAAATGGGGTCAGATAGCCGGTTTTGGTTTCCAGCGCAAGCCTGTATTGAAATTCAACAAGGTTGACGACTGGGCACGTTGGTATGGGTTCATACTTAACCAGCCAAAAGACGAGACACAGCAAAGAGGAGGACAGGACTAGGCTGGACTATCAACTGAATGTTTATTGATCCGAAGAAAACAACGAAGACTCCTTCCGAAAAGCTCGCGCACAACCCAACCGATAGAATGGCAAGACATTCTTCCCAGTGTCTTGCCATTCCACCGGTTGGGTTGTGCGCGAGCTTTTCGGAAGGAGTCTTCGTTGTTTTCTTCTGATCAATAAACATTCAGTTGATAGTCCTGCCTTGTCCTGTCCTCCTCTTTGCTGTGTCTCGTATTTTGGCTGGCTAAGTATGAATTCAAGCCTGTATGCCCCTCTTAGTGCGAAAGTTTAGACCACTCTTTACCTGAGTGACGCCTTACAAACCGCTCTACATTGCTGCGTATTTATACATTGGCCGATGGAGGCCGCAGCACCGCTCTTATAGGGCACGATTTGACTGGCATGTCTGCGTGTATCCTTGGTGTGATGTGTGAGTGGGACTATTTTTTTTTTTTCTCTTTCTGGCCTGACACTGCGACCCACTCAAAGGGCATGGTCACAAATTAATCATCATCATCACCATCATCATTCACACTTCTATAAGGAGCCTTCTATATTTCGGCCTTTATAGTTTCATTTAGAATTGAGATGCATGCGCTTCCAACAAGACACATGCGAATGAACCAGTGCCTGAAACAACTTCCCCATTTTGTGTATGCAACAGCGGCATTCAAACCGTACTGATTACAGAACGTTTTATGCTATACCTGTAGGACAGACCGATACATTTTTAGCTGGATTGATGGTTTGATGAACTCACACTGTAAACGTAGAACCCTTGCCGCGGGAACGTATAGTTTCGTTTTTCAATCGGTGTTTCCCAGGTCCCACAGGAGCAGATGGTACCCGTGATGCAATGTTCATAATAATTTCAAATCATGATTGGCATTCCCTTGCATTGCATAGCGTAGTGCCAAAGCCGTTTTCAAAGTATATCACGTAATAATTCTGTATAAATCTGCAGACGGTGGTCCACTGCGCAAACATCCTTTCGACTTCAGCCGCCTTTTCTCCGCTTGTACAGGGTCGTCCACTTCTAGCTATAACACGGTCACTGCTTTCAAAGCAACATTGCGCCCGACGTAGGCATATATCGATGCTAAGCGATGCGAGCACAGAAGAACCCGGGCGTGTTGCTTCACATGGCCTGCCACTAAGCTAAATTGCGTGGCCGAGTCGAACGCAGTGACGCTTTGAAAGCAGTGACCGTGTTATAGCTAGAAGTGGACGAGGCTGTACATGCAGAAGCTCGAATGCCACAGATTCTTTTCTAGGGATGTTTGAACACCCTAACCAAGCGGCTCGGGGCCATTCCTACATATTGCGGCAATAGCACCGTATACAGCATGTAGTTACACGAGTCACGTTTTGAGCATTGCAATGTGGAAAGCTCGAATACCACTTGCCGCTAACGGAAAGCGCGGTCTTGGAGGGGAAAGGGGAGGGGGGGGGTGCAGAAGAAGAAGTCTTTGCAAGGGGAACTTTAACCATGAGGAGCATCGAGCGAAAATAACGAAAGTGCGTGAAAACGATGCGAAGAGGGGTTCGCCGCTGCAGGCGTGTCCACCGCTCTTTCCCGGAATAACAAACGGCCATTATTGTTTTCCCGGTATTAGCTGGCGAAAATGCGCGCTCCGAGCCAGGCCAGCAACGACGGCGGAGGCACGAGTGCCAACCGAGCAGCACTCGAAGCCGCCGCCGCATTCACTAAGCGCGCCGCTCATTTAGTCGGTCACTGCAGAAGCCCCAGAAGAGCGGCGGGCACAGCAGCGAAGAGTCTGCGGGAGGGCGCCTCCAGTTACGGTCGCCCTCTTTCTCTCGCCCTCCCATCCACGATCCGACCTAGCTCTAATTAGGAAAGTCATAAACACAAACGACTCTGCCGCGGCGAGAGTAGTGCGCAGTGTAGCCCACATCCGAGCTGGCTGCCTCTCTGAGGGATGCTTAGTGGTGGTATATAGTATACCCAGGCTGCTGCTGCAACAGGCCTCTCACCGGGTCAAAGAAGTAAAAAAAAGAGAAAAGGGGGAGGGGGGGGGGGTTGGAGGGCAAGCGCAAGACAGAAAGAGAGACTGCTCGGCACCAAATGATGAAGGATCGAAGACATTAACAAATCGCCCCACGTGATGTGCGAGAAAGGAGAGCGGGGTACATTTCTGGATGCACGCTGAGGGCTAGTAGGATGAAGGAGGGGACTGGGAGGGGGGGGGGGGGATGTTGCGAAGTCAGCAGGGGTTAAATGCGCCCCCTCCTGCCCCTTCCCCCCTTCCACAGCAAAAGCCATCAAGCTTCCTTACCCTCCGCACGCCACTACGAGGGCCCGCAGCAAGGTAGATGGAAGAAAGAAGTCAACGTTCGGCTGAGGGGGACCTCAAAACGGCCCGAGCCGTTGCGAAGAATGGAAGAGCCTGCGCCTCAACGGCGCGCTCTTTCATGTGCGGGGTTCTTCGGCGGCGACGCAGGACGGCTGTTCGACACGTAGAGAAGAGACCCGTGGCTGAAAAATTGCTCCGTATTCACCTGGACTAGCACTCCCCTTCAACCTTATTCTCTCTTTACGCTTCCGCGGCTGTCCTGCTTGTGTGCGTAAAGCGACGACGGACGTTCTTTTTCAGCTCTGCAGGCGCTCCTGGCCTGCCTGCCGAGGCGCCTTTGCCGTCGAGCGGTGTTTGTGTTTCCAGAAGGAAGTCATCGGTCTTCTCCCCGCGAACTGGCTCGCCATGCCGCGGACTGGCCCACCTGGGGACCGCTTGCCATGCCGGATCGGTCGCGGTTGGGGGGCCTGAGTCGCTCGCTGCCTGCGGTTCTGTGCGGATCTTGAGGTTTGGTCGTTGGTTCGAGTGCGCGCGTGCTCTTTGGCTCTCAAGTGTCTTTCGTGCCTCCGGCTACTTGACTTGGAATGTCTACATCGTCAGGGTACGGCGTGAGAGTTACATCATCTCCAAGGTTGCCAAGTCGACCGGATGGAATATTCTTCCGGCTGGGTAAGAGCATCGTGGCGCTGCGTGCATGGTATTCCGCAATAACAGTTGAGTTCTGCTTACCAGTTTCGGAAGATCTATTTGTAAACAAATCCTAGCGTAAAATCAAAGCTGGTCGCTTGAGGCGAAGGGGGGGGGGGGGGGGGGGGGGGGAGCGGGAAGAGTCGCGCTTTTCATGAGAGATATATCTGGTATACGCACAGAAGTTAAACTGAAGCCTTTTTTTTTTTTTGTGCGGGAACTAAAAGACAATACATTCTTGAAAAGAACCCTCTCATCCCCCAAACTTCCCCCAGCCGCTCCCGCCAGAAGTTATCCATGAAGCCGCCACTCATGGAGATTCCCGACGTCTACGAACTCAGAGTAATCGGTAGGCTTTCGTTAATGCTCGGACGTGAATCCACAGAAATTCGCTTCATTCGTAAACTTCCAGGACAACAAATGTGCAAGACGATTAGAGTATCTTCTTCGATTGTCTCTTCATAAATCAGCTACTAGTTGATAGCGAATCTGAACACGGGAACAATTCGCTTGCAAAAAAAAAAAAAAAAAAAGAAAAACAACAACAACAAGTCGAAGAGCCTGGGATGTCAAAAGGGGCGCCAGATATACTTCATGCAAAAAGAAATAGGAAGTTTCCATAAATGAAAGAAAGTACACAACGCAGAGGGGAGGTGTAAGCCGTAAGTGTAGCTCCCAATTACGAAAACGCGACTATAAGCGTGTACGCCATACGTGTATATAAGCTTTAGACTTTGGCTCTTCAGTGCATGACAGTGTACGGTGTCCAGATTTCTTCTGCTTTTCTCCGAGTATACTGAGCAGAAATTGTCATGATTAGTGTACTCAAACGAAATCATTACATCTATCAAGTGCCTGCAGAAATATAGCAGTTTAGTACCGACCAAACCACAAGGGTACCACAAGAAAACAGCAGTATTGGTGTCTACTTATCTAACTCTTATATTAATGACATCGTTTGTATCTCCTCTGACCTGAAGTTCATTACATATACAGATGAAACGAGCTTATTCATGTCCACTTACTCCTGTGCTGAAGCGTTAAGTAAAGCAAATGCATCCTTTAAAGGTTAGAAGCTGGGACTAAGAATATTCAATTAATTATGGTGTCTTCGGCTGAGGCGCACTGCCCCCGCGCCGGTGTACAGGAACTGACGTCAAACACGGCACAAGTAGATCGTTCCTGTGTGCTCCAGCCGAACGTGTGAAGAGCATGGAGAGCGTCATCGTTGTTTCTGCCGTCTTCTCTGCATAGCCTCCGAGACCCTTGACTGTCTCGGAGGCCATATCCTACGTTCCTACAAATGGTGTGGAGGTAGTGCTAACTAGAGACGCCGACGCATGCTGCAAAATGTTGCTATTGCGGCGGTGTTGGTTTGTCGGGCACTACAACAGCGCTATTCTTACCGGTTTATATCTGTACGTTGCACAATGCACACATTGTCGCACGGGTCGTCGGCCGATGGCTGCGCAGTGGCAGTGTACATTGCAGTTGCTATGTTCATGATTTCCTAATTACTATACGCCCACCTGATATGCTTCCTCTCTTTTTCTCTTCGTAGAAGCTCGCTATCGGCCGCGGTAGAGCAAATACGGATACGATGACAGCGTCGTCTGCGCGCAGCGTCTGCTAGCGTGTGCTGTACGATTGGATTGCACTACGCTCCTACCGTCGGTCCCAACGGTGGCACGGTGCCGCACACTCATGTCGTGCTCGCTCCAGTCGAACGTACGGTACTGTACGAGTGGCGACCAGCCGAACGCGTGGCAGCGCACGAGTGCGCAGAAAACTCCACGAGTGTCGTCAGCCGAAGACACCATTAGTAATAAGAAAAAAAAAAAAAAAAAGCACTCACTCTTTGATCATCTCCAGGATATAAGAAGCTAACCATCATATTTTGTTTTTTTCATATCTGCAACCTCCGAGCTATTTAAAAACGTAAACGTGTATAGGGTGTTCATTCTTCTAAGATATGGATGGTCCCGCAAATTATAATTTGTAGAAATTACGTTTCATAACTGGTGAACGCGAATGAAACTTTTACATCTATTCAATGTCTGCAGACTAGCTGTTTATTGCGCAATTTTTGAAAATTTTCATCCTACAAACATTTTCTCATTACTTTTGGGCTAAAACAAAAAAAAAAAGAAAGAAACCTTGCCACTTCTTTTGGAATGCAAACAATAAAAATAAACAATGCGAGTGATCAGCAGTGTTGTGCCATTCGATTCCAGCGCGGAAATCATTAAAAGCTCAACGCAATTACAGTAAATAATTGACATCAATATAAACTCGTGCGGGAATTCTTAATCGGCATTAGGAAATAAAAAGCATTATCTGTAGACAAATCCGTCAAGGAGGAGGAAGATGGGGAGGAAAGGCAGGGAGGATAACTGGTAAAAGAAACCGGTTTGCTATACCCTGCACTGGGGGAAAGGGGTTAGTGGATATAAAAGTAGTGGGTTAGAGAGGGATGGGTGAAGTCGGTACAGTCACATCACATCACGTCACAGTCATATCACGTAATATAACAGCTGATGATACCAGTACCGCTCACCACTGGAAATTTTCAAAATGGTGTACTAATCACGGCTTTCAAGAAATGAAATGCTCCGGAACAACCTGCATCGTTTACTAAATGAAGGTCTAGAAGGCGAAATAGATGTTTTAGACTAAATTTATCGTGACCTGGAGATTTTTACTGACTATCTCGCATATTAAAAATACATAGCACACGCGTCACAAATTGTACACCCGGCAGGGGATTAAGCTATAGTACTGTAGTGGAAATCTATTTAGAAGTAAAACGGGTGTATTCATTTATACTGTGACCCACCTATATCTTTTTGTTCAGGCCGAAATAGAGAGACTTTTGTTTTGTCGACATTCACATTGTGCACATGTTCGTCCTCAACAAACGAAATGAACTGAAAATGATAAAAAAAAAATGAGCTTCCCAAATGTGATTCAATATAACACTCAAATAAGCGACTATTTCTTGAGAGTGAAGTTTGATCTGTCATTTTTTCAATCTTGTGACGTCACCATAACGTAGTGAACTACTATAAAAGAACTGCAACAGGAAAAACAAAAATCAGAGAAAAAACTCGCCTGCGCGTATAATTCTTCTGTGCTTTACGGTGTCCGCCAGGCACTCCTGTTGGGATTTCTGCTAAAGTTCTGCCGTGAACAGCACAGTCCGCCACAAAGCCGCTGACATAATCCTGCCTACTGCGGGAGACATTTTTTTCACCAGATTGTTCCATCAGTTCTCCGTTGGTCCTCGGTGGTTCACTGGTTCTTGGGCACGATACCTCTCCGAAGGAAGGAGACCAAGTTCTTGACAGTACACACATAATCTACCACATATTAGAAATCGTCCTACGTCCGCCACTGACTGATCTGAGACTTCAGGCCAGAGCTCACAATTCAAGAGCCTAATACAATAGTCTCTGCTGGATCGTACAGCTTCTCGTTCTTGAGGCCTGCCGCGCGTCTGTCTCGTTCAGCTATCTTCCAAAGACTAGAATCTTCGTCTTCAGTAAGTAACCCCACTGACGACGTCCAATGAAATCGTTCCCTGTGCTTCTCACGTTGGGGGAAGACATGCATACCAACGCTTGGGTCGGCGACCCGGTGAAGGTCCCATCTTGCACTTGTGTGTCGTCGCGCTTTTCTACATTTTGTGGAAAACGGGGAAAGCATGACAAGGCAGGCGCTCCAGCGTGCCTCTGTGGCTTACTATAGGCGATGGGTGACACCCCACAAGCGGCCGTGGAAAGCGGTCAAGCTACGGATCGCCGCGACAGCGAGTCCCTTCAATGGGAAGATGGTTCCCAGGCGCGCACCTGCGATAGCCTCAACCCTTTCTTCCTCGGGGGCAAGAAGCTCGTTTCGGAATGCGGGGTGGCCCGTCTCCTTCGTTGTACACTGTGAGCGACGTGGACGAGCGCGAGCACCTTGCTGCTGCTGACACGCTAACCTTGCACGAGCACCTGACTGCTGCGTTTCTTTGTGGGGATTGGGAGAGTAGCCGCCAGAGAAACACAACCCAGCTCTGAACAGCAGATACTTTACCGGCCTTTGC